>NW_023601851.1:10568625-10673317 GCF_014898055.3 Talpa occidentalis | reverse complement strand
TGAGACAAAGTGCAGATGGAAACCAGGAGGCCCTATCGAGGCACCACTCACTGGCGGGTAAGCAATTCTCAGAGTTTGGAATCTCCGTTGTGAAAAGGGGCTCAGTAGAGGGGGACTTCCTACCGTGTATGTCAGTCCCTGACAGCGCCAGTCAGACCGAAGAGCTCCTGCATCGTCTGCGCCGTCCGGGTGCCCAGGGGCCACCAGCAGGGCCCACACGGATAGAGCCTAAGATGGGGAAGCAAGGCCCTGGGGTCCCAGCCTATGGCCCTGGGCCTCTGGGGGCGCAGCCCACACAGCTCCACTCCCATTCTGGGCCTGTACCTGCTCAGATGCCCTAAGCCCTCCTCTCCCCCCTTACTCTGCTCTGTTCCCCTCAGGTGTTTCACCAGACCCATTGCCCTCCTGCCCTTCACCTGCTCTGCTCCGGGGACTGCTGTGCTTGCGGACATCTGTGCTCCACACCTATGTTCTCATGCTGCTTCTGGCCCCTCTGGCTGGGCCCAGCCTCTGAGCCTTCTCCAGGGCTTGGCCTCCGCTGGTGTGCTCCTTTCACTATGGCCACTGAGTGGCTGCCCTGGAGTGGGGAAGTGAATTCTAGGGAGGTGCTGGTGACCATCTAATCCCCAGCAGGGTGAACTCTGCTCTTGTGTTTTCTTCCAAAGGGTGGACAGAAAATGCAACATTTTAAAATCCTATTAGGATTCAACGAGCTCTGCCTTGTAGCCTCCGCGGACTGAAGGGTGGTTTGGGAATGGTGTTAATAGCCCAGTGTCTCTGCAGGGGGTGGGCTGAACAGGGGCCTCCTTGGGGTTATTCAGGTGGGGCTGGAGAGCTGGGGGTGCTGGGCTGGAGGTCTTCCTAATGCTTTCCTGCCCCCCTCCAGCTGGGGGCCTAGCAAGGTGGTGCTGGGCTGCATGGCTTCCTCCTGTAGGGGGCCTGGCAGTGATGTGGTGTTGAGCCCCCAGGCCTCCCGCAGCACAGGCCCTGACCTGGAGGCCATGCTGGGCTTCCAGGCGTCCGGCAGCAGGGCCCTGAGCCGGAGACAGAAATCTGCAGGCTGGCATCCTTCTGAGGGATGCCTAGCCAGGAGGTGGTGTTGGGCTTCTGGGTGTCCTGCTTCGGGGACAGTCCCACCCTCAAGATTTCCGTCCCGAGAACTCAGGCTGCCGGTGGTCCTCTGGTATCGGGGTGCAGTGGGCCCCATTGGGACTGAGGAGCTTGGGGAAGATGGTGGGGTCCGGCCCCTCCTCGCCCACCCACTGCCTGGAAAGCAGCATGAGGTAGGACCCCATCACAGGGTCATACCTGCCTCCAAAAGCGCCCTGTCGATGACCTATTTCCGGAACCCCAGGCAGACCATGGCTTCTATCGCGGCCTTGTGCTGGCCTGGGATGGCTTGCAGCAGGGCGGGAGTCCATTGGGCAGCCCCACCCAGGGGTGCTGGATGATGCTGTCCAGGGTGCTGCGGCTCTGGGGTCTAGCATCATCATCTTCCTTAAAAGGTCACGGCACTAGTACGGCACTGCTGAGAGGTAGTGCGGCTCGTTGTAGACACCGCTCAGCACCCTGGCCCGCAGCTCCCCGAGGCTGTTGCCCTTGAAGGGCAGCTCCGTGTCGATGTCGTAGAGGACCACCCCCAGGCCTCTGATGTATGCCGCGGGCCACTGTACTCCTGGTGACGGAGGATCTCGTGTGCCACAAACTGCGGGCTGCCGCAGGGGGTCTTGAGCAGCGCTGTCCCAGAGAACTGGGCACTGAGCCCGAAGTCTGCCAGTTTTATATTTCGGTGCCGGTCCAGGAGCAGGTTCTCTGGCTTCAGGTCCCAGTGCACCACGCCCCGGGCTTAGCAGTGGCTGAGCACAGTGAGGACCTGCTGGAAGATGCGGCGCACCTCCATCTCCCCCAGGTGCCCGCACCTGCACAGGTAGTCCTGCAGGTCACCCCCTGAGTGCGCTCCGGACCAGCAGCACCTCATCCTCAGTGTCCACCACCTGGAAGAGCTGGAGAATGTTCGGGTGCCAAAGGACTTTCATGCGGGCCACCTCGCAGACCAGGAACCTCTGAGGCGTGCCAGACTTGGGGATGACCTTTATGGCCACTTCCGTGCCCATCGGCAGGTGCCACACCTGCTTTACCTTGGTGTGGGTACCCTCCCGCAGCTTGCCGAGCATCACATTCTGTCTCAGGGCCATTCCCTGGGCAGACATGCACATCGAGGCAGAGGGCGGACCCGCTCCTACACTCGCAGGTCCTGGCTGTCTAGAGCCCTCGGCACTAGCTCCGCTACCTGATTAACAAGTTCACTACTAGTCTAGAGCTAGTAGTACGTGAAAAGGATCTGAAACTAACTAAATGCTCCCCGCGCTGACTCCTCTACCGAAACAGTAAGGACGCTAACTTACCTCTACCAGAAACACTAACTATGCTAACCTAAGTAGGATACTAATACTCACTAACTACGCACTCAAAAATGAAAACAACAACCAAAAAATTAACAAAGATAAATATTTAAAAATATAAAAAAACAATAACGGACTAACAACTCCAAATAACAAGAACACAGACAAACAAACATGGGGGCAATAAAAAAAAAAAAAAAATTAAAAAGTAAAAACAAATAAAAAATAATAAAAGGAAAAATAAGCAATATAAAACAATAAAGGAAAATAAAAAAAGAATTAAAAATAAAATAGCTAAAATAAATAACTGAATAAGAAATAACCAAAGCAAAAGCAATCCAATCCACCAACACGCCTCTCTCCCTCCGAGTCCACCTTCACGATCCCAACACTCCTCGCTCTACACACCGCCGCGGGCTGCACGGGGTCTTAAGTAGGCTCCGCAGGTGACATCACAGAGCTCTCTGTGGCGTCAGAGCAGAGGCCACGCCCCCGGCAGAGGGCACCCCGGGGGCCATTCAGCCTTCACGGACAGCAACCGCCAAGAGGTGTGTGGACAGACTCCCTGGAGACTGGACTCCACCCCGTTCCAGAAGCCCGCGGGCGCTGGCGAGGCCGTGTCCTCTGTCGCGAGCACCTGTCCCAGGTTTCGGCTTTTAGGGTCTCTCCGCACAGTCCCCCTCAAACCCTGCTGCGTCTCACATGACACGACACATCCACGGGCACAATAAATGACACCATGTTGGGAGCATGAGACGCGACAGAGTTGCTCTTCTCACCCCGACACTGAAAACTCTCTGGGACATGGTCCCCCGTTTGGCCCCGAGCTGCATGTGCCCCCAGCGTCCCCGCAGGCCGGAGGCCGGGGCGGCTCCCAGGGCGGCAGAGGCTGTAAAGTGGCCCTGGAGGTGGTGTCCGCCCCGCCCCCCACCCGCTGTGGGGACACCCCCTGACCTGACTCAGCCGGGCTGGGGCAGCTGGGGCTGGTCAGCTCCCCCCGAGATTTCTGGCTTGGAAATATCTGCGTCTGCAGCTCCTGTTGGCGCAGCGGGTTGAGCGCAGCGCTGTGGAGCTGTCCGCACCTCTGCAGCGCTGGTTCGATTCCCAGCCCGCCAGGGAGGCGAGCAGACCTCTCCTGTCCCGCCCGCTGCGCCCCTCAGCAGTGTATTTCATCAGTCTGCCTGTTCTGCTCCCGCTCTGTCTCTGGTGAATCCTCTCACCCTCACACCTCTGGCCTGTACCCCAGTAATTGTATAAATATATCTTTAAAAAAAAATCTGCTTCTTGCTCGAACTCGGGGTCGGGGAGCAGAGTTGGCAAAGGCCAGGTCCAGACGCTGTGGCCCTGTGCTGCGGGGAACAGCCTGGCTTCTGGAAGTGGTGGGTTCGCGTGAGCAGTGGGGTCCGCTGCTGCTCAGGCTGCAGGTTCCCCCGCCAGGCCAACCCTGATCACTCACGCACAGCATCCGCTGAGGACCAGGTCTCCCCTGAGCAGCCTGGGGCGCGGCCAGAGCCCAGAGGCTCAGAGCCTGGGCTCGGGGTCGGGCCGGTGGCCCCAGCACTACGTGTCCCAGGCCCGGAGGGCGGAGGGTGTCATCCTCTCGGGGGACAGGACGCCCAGGGCAGGTTTCCTTGGTTCCGCCCCCCGGGGACCTGACCCAGCAGCGGCCAGGAGAGGCCGAGCTGCTCCTCCTTAGATCACGGCTGCTCCTGGCTGCCACGAGAGAGGTCGCGGCCTCTCCGTGTCGGGGGCGGACTCGCAGGCCCGTTCCCGTCTTTCTCCCCAACCTCCACGGCCGCCTCGGGGGAGTCCGCGCTCTGTGGCCGCCTGTGTCCACGCCCGCCTCAGCCTCAGGGGCTGCCAACCCCATGAAGGCTCCGCATCCCTCTCGCCTCTGAGAACCCACGATGCCCCCACCAGCCTGGGATGCTGCGCGTCACGGGCCAGGGCTGCGGCCCCGCACTGGTTCCTCCCTTCCTTCAACCTCACCCACACCCAGGGAAGAGCGAGAGCATCAATCAGATCATCCGCTCGCTGGCCTCACGCCTTCCCGTGGCCCTACTGGGCGTGACACTTCCCCAAACCCCTTTGCACAGGCTTCCCTGCCCCGCTGGCCTCAGACCTGCCCCCACCCACCTCCCCCCTGTCCAGCCCTGCTGGGTGAGCTGCCCTTTTTTCGTTTTTAATTTTATGTATTTTTACATCTTTTTTCATTTTTGCCAATGTATGCATTTTCACCTTGGTTATAGTCCCGTACAATTCCACCCCCCTTGAGATCCTACTCCCTTCTCCCCTGCACGGTAGTGTGTCTCTGGCTTGTAGATGCTGTTGATTGTGATTTTTACTTTATTATATTTAGTATTTTCCTGGTCCCTAATTTAGGTTTTCTAAACTCCTGCTATGAGTGAGACCATCCGGAATTTTTCTTTTTCTTTCTGGCTTATTTTGCCTGAGCATGATCCCTTCCAGCTTCATCCATGTTGCTGCAAATTGCATGATTCATCTCTTTTGATTGCTGAGTCATATTCCATTGTGTATATGCACCACATCTTCTTGATCCTGTCATCTATTTTGGGATATTTGGGTCCTTCTTTCTGCCACATCCTGTTGCCACCTGAGGCATTTGCTCTTGTTTTTGCAGAATCCCCAGTCTGAACCTACCAGCTCTCTGACCTTGCTTTCCTCCAACCCACATGTCACTTCTGACCACCTTGCAGGCAGGTTCTGCACATTTCTTCTTGAACCACATCCTCTCCTCCCTTCACAGTGTCAACTGCACATAAATCATACTAACATGTTTTCAGAATTTCATGCTAGAATGGAATTCCCTCCTGTGTCTTGAGCTCCTTACACAGTTTTGCTTATGGGAAGAATGCTGTTGACTGACCCAAAACCAGTCCTAAAACAAGAACGTTCTAAAGAACAGCACATGTTGACTGTCCCCTTGCCTTTTTACATGGGAACATTTTCTCACTCTCCATCAGGAAATAGATGCAAACAGTTTGACTAGGGAAACTTTGTTTGAAGCAATATTTCAAAGTACTTCAAAGGCAAATGTCATGTGTGATGTAATAAAGGTTTACATCATCATACATACATACATACATAAAAGTTTACATTGAGTTTTTTTTTTTTCTGTATTTTAACCTGTTGGCTTAATTTCAGAAGTGCCTCACAGTCCAAATCAGTGTTAATACCTATGTCTAAACATACAAGGAATGCAGATTGGTAAAGAAGTAAAACTATCACAATTTGCAGTTAATACGATAATATACACTGAGAACCCTAAAAACTCCACAGAAAAACTACTCAAAATAATCAACCAGTTCAGTAAAGTGGCAATATTCCAAATCAACACACAAAAATCAGTAGCCTTTCTGTACACAATCTGCAGAAGAAGAAATCAAGAAAACCATCCCTTATGTAATTGAAACAAAAAAAAATAAATACTTGGGAATGAACCTAATAAAAGAGGTGAAAGATCTATACAGGGCCTCTATGGTGGTGCAGGCAGTTGAGCACAGCGCTGTGAAGCTGTCCACAGCCTCTGCAGTGCCTGTTCGATCCCTCCCAGCCTCGGAGCTACCCACATGACACGGCAGACCTCTCCTGTCTCGACTGCTGCTCCCCTCAGTGGTATATTTCATCAGTCTGCTTGTTCTGCTCCCCACTCTGTCTCTAGTGAATCCTCTTACCCTCCCGAGTCTCCGGCCAGTACCCCAGTTCTTATCAGCATAAATAAGTATTTAAAAAAAAAAGAAAAAAGATTATTTAATTTGCTAGCATAGTCAGTCACAGTGTCTCATGACCTTTGTATTTCTCTGCTAGCTGTAGTAATTTCCATTTTTGTCTAATTCTATTCATAAATTTTCTGTTGCTTCCATTGTTAGCCTAGCTAAAGATTTATCAGTGTTGTTTATTGAAGAAGTAACTCTTCGTTCATGTATCTTTGTTTTGGCTTTTTGACTTGTGTTTCATTTATTTCTGCTCCAATTTAAATAATTTCCCTTCTTTTATTTATTTTAGTTATTCTTTGTTTTATTTCTCAAGTTGCTTGAGGTGTACTGTTTAATTATTTATTTGGGATTTATGTTACTTCTGGGTGTAGGCCCCTTCTGCAATTCCCACTCAAAATCCTTTCTCCCTTACCCCATATGCTATTTTTGTTCAAGGAGTCAATAAAAAAAAATATAATCTTTTAAAAAGTAATTGAGTAAGATGGGTTTTCACCAGTGTTAGTATTTTGTAAGGTCTCTGTGCCCTATATGCAGTCACCAAAGTGCACCCACTGCAAAAACACCCACAGTCTGCCCCCGTAGCCATTGTGCTTTCTCCCGCGTCTCTCTCACCCCTCCCTATTTTCTTCCCTTGGGGACCTCAGTTCTGTGACCAGGGGAAAGGATTACCTTTAAAGTTTGAGGTTCCTTTATTTGCTTTCTCTATAGTCCACGTATAAGTGATGCTACCTGGTATTGTCTTTTTCCTAGTGACTTATTTCACTCCACATAATGCCTTTTAGTTCCATCCATGTTGCTATAAATGGCATGAGTTTATCTTTTTTCATTGCTGAGTAGTATTCCATTGTGTATACACATCACATATTCTTGATCCATTTATCTGATCGGGCACTTAAGTTGTCCCCACATCTTGGTTATTTTAAATAGTGCAGCAATAAACATGAGAGAGCAAGTTTCCTTTCAAATTAGTGTTTTTGTATTTCAGCAGTAGAAACCCAGGAGTAGGATTGCTGGGTCACGTGGCAGATCAACTTTTAGTCTTTTGAGAAAACTCCATACTGTTTCCCATAGGAGCGACACCAGACTACCAACACCAACAGTGAAAAAGTGTTCTTTTGACTCCATATCTCCACCAACACTTGTTGCTTCTTGCTTTTTGATATGTGTACCTTATGGATATTTTTTGTCAAAATTATGCACAAAGTGTTCCCTTATTTTTTAAGATTTATGTATTTATGCATACAAGAGCTGGAGTACAAGCCCGAGGTGTGGGTGGTGAGAGGATTCACCAGGGACAGAGTCAGGAGAGAACAGGCAGATTGACTGAAATACACTGCTGAGGGGAGCAGCGGGTGAGACAGGAGAGGTCTGTCGTGCCATGTGGGCAGCTCCCTGGCCAGGGATCTAACTCTGTGCTGCAAACAGCTTCATAATGCTGAGATTTAATCCTTTGTGCTGGGAGGGAAGGCCTATTTCCTGCAATTGTGAAGATGATTTTATCTCGATTGAACTTTTGTTTGCTGTAAATTCTTGATAGTTTCCCAGAGTGCCTTCCAAGTTGGTTGAGATGCCTAGAAAAGAATTAGGCCAAGAATTGAAACAGCACTTAAGAGGCTGCGGGCAGCTTCGCAACCCATCACTCAACCATTGCGCCACAGGGGAGGCCCCTCTTATTGTCTTTAGAAACAGTCCCCGCGTCTTAGCCTGACATCAAGGGTTTTTCAGTATGACTCTATTCTCTCCTAGCAATCTTACCTTCTCTGTAACTACTTACTCAGTTGTACTAAACTACATATTCCTTCAACTTTTTCCAGAATGTGCTACTTCTGTCTGGAATGTCCATTTTTTTCTCTTCAATTAACCTTGTGTCAGGAGTTAGTTTGGCTGTTTGTATCAGGAAACCTTTCCCAATGTTCTCTGCTGGGGGTTCACCAAGAACCATTGCCCTGATTTCTCAGCTCACACTGTGGAACAGGCCCTCCCAATTCTGATATTTCCAAGTTCCTGCTGAGCATCAGGGTGTTACACTGGGGTAGGCATCCTGACCAGAATTTTTACTTTCTGTGTTTTAGTTTTTGCCCCTCAGACACAAACCTGATAAGGCTTCTGTGAATCAAATACCAATAATAACTTACTAGCCACCAAGATGACTTGAGTTCTTTAGTGCCAATGGGGGGTGGACCTCTCCACTAAGAGGACTCAGGAATCCCTTGGGAGCTTTCTGAGCTCAGAAGACCTGAAGACCTAATTCAGCCTTGGAAGAGACTTGGTTCAACCTGAAATTGAAGCCCTGGTGAGCAGTCCCTTAGAGGAGTCACTGGGAGCCCTGTGGAAGAGACATCTGGCCCTTGGAAGTGCTTCTGAGTTAAAGCATACACTGTCAGGGTGCTTCAAACAGGATGTGATTTTCAGTTAACACAGCTGGTACTTGATGTATACATCTACTGAGTGAATCAAATCACTCCCTAACTTAGAAGCGTAAACAATATCATTGCTTATTGCCATAATGAGTCAAGAAAGGGATTGTAGCTTTCCTCAGTCCTCCAAGTCAGTGTGGCTAAGCAGCTCTGGTCACAGCACAGTCAAGACTGTGTGTCCATGTGAAACCATGTAAATCTGAGGGGATGACACAGTCTGTGGGTCCTCATCTATGTGCTCACAACTGCAAGACACAAGTCAGGCTCAGGGTGCAATGAGGGGGAATTGGGGAAAAGGAAAGTTTCTAAGGCCACGGATGGCTGGCTGTCCTACCCCAAAGAGTGCCCACAGCGTCTAGTAGTCCAAACCAAAGCTTGCTTATGCAGGATGGCCCCGTCCTGTCAATCAGAGCCTGGAGGTAGTGCACACCAATAAGTGATGAACCAGGACCCGACTCATGGTGGCAGCTGGTGGTAGTCACAGTGCAACAGGGATGCAAGGTCCCTAAAGTCAGAGGGGCCCTAGAGGCTTTCCTGCAGCCTGCTGCCTAAGCAAAGGTGCCCGGAGATTGAGTGGCAGCAGTGATTTCCCATTCCACTATCCAGGTATGTGTAGCCTGCTCTGAAAGCAGCAGAGACCACAAGCTTTTCACTATTTGCCACTCCCAGTGCAAGCAGCCACATTGTTTTAATAGGAGGTGCTGAGGCAGAAATCTGAAGGCTGGACTGGACAGTGTCAGATGCAACTGCACCAAGAGGTTGTGTCAGGAATTCTGGAGGAAGGGGCGGCAGTGAGCAGTGGTGCTGGAAGATCAGAAGCTGCTGATTAGAGGTGGTGGTGCACATGCCTGCAGTGCCAGTCATTGGGCGGGGATGTGGAAGATCAGGCATCGGTGTTACACTCTTTAAAGATGCCAAACATAGGCCAACGTGAGACAGCTCTTTTCACAAGTGGTGTTAGAGGACCAGGCACCAATTTACAGCTTTTCCAGGGATGTTACACATAGGCCAGGGACACCAGTCAACAGGCAATGTGGGAGCAGAGTTAGAGGCGGAAGCAAATGTCAAGCAGTGTTTCCAAGGAGAGATCAGATGCAAAGGTCTGCAATGAATGAAGGTTTCGATGAATGAAGGTCTCAGTAAATGGGTGTCCAAATGGAGTCTCCCAATCAACGCATGAAACAAGCTTCTGTCCCAGCTTATACTTCCTTCAGTGTTACCCCCCTTTCATACTGGATTGGTGCATCTTCAAAACTGACACCATTTCAACATTTGATTGGCTCCTGCATGAGATAAAATCTGACTGCTCCTTTTACAATGTCACATCTTCTTTAAAACAGAACCCCTACCAGCATGTGAAACCCTATCTACCCTGAGGTTGTGTGGTCTTGTGCCAAAGTGGGCTCTGCAGAAGAGCCAGGCTGTGCTGCCTTTTAATGACACTGGCCAGGTTCAAACCTGACTGGCATGTACCCAAAACCACTCTGGTGCAAGGAGCCCCTTCTGCAATGGAGCTGGTCATGCCCCATTGCACCTGGCTGCTGTGCTGGGGGAGCTGGAAGTTAGGGAGGGGTCTTCCTACACATGCTGCAGATGTAACACCTGCTATAGAGTTTGCATGCTGATTTTCAGCAAGGCCTTTCCAGGACTAGACACCTAACTACAGGAGGTGACACTGATAGTGTTTTTTTTTTTTAAATTAAATAATAAGTTTTATTTTTATATTCCCCCCATACAATTGCAAACGCCCCATTCTGACCCCAATCCCTCCCCTCCCGCCCCCCACTCCCCAAAAAGTGTCTCTGGTTCATAGTTTTTTGTTGATTTTGATTTTCACTTTCTTATATTCATTTTCCTGGTCCCTTATTTAAGTTTTCTAGATTCCTGCTATGAGTGAGACCCTCCGGTATTTTTCTTTTTCTTTTTGGCTTATTTCGCTGAGCATGATCCCTTCCAGGGCCATCCATGTTGCTGCAAATTGCATGTGTTTATCTTTTTTGAATGCTGAGTAATATTCCATGGTGTATATGTACCACATCTTTCTGAGAATTCAGGTGTCTCCAGACTGGGCTACCTGATTGGATCTGATATGACCATTGGTGCCGTCTATCCAATGTGCCCCCAGATCCTTTTTGTCTTGTCCTTGTTTGGTTTTGGTAATATTGTAATGTTGGCTTCATAGAACGTGATTGGAATTGTCCCTTCCTTCTCAATTTTTTTGGAAGAGTTTGTGAAGGATAGGCACTAATTCGTCTCTGAATGTTTGGTAGAATTCATTTGTAAATCCATCAGGTCCTGGGCTTTTGTTTTTGGGGAGGTTTTTGATTATCATTTCAAATTTGCTGCTTGTAATTGGTCTGTTTAGCTGTTCTACTTCTTTATCTAGCTTTGTGTGATTGTAGAGTTGGAGGAATTTGTCCATCTCCTCTAGATTGTTGAACTTGTTTCCATATAACTGTTCATAGTAGTTACTGATTATTCTTTTGATTTCTGCTGTGTCCGTTGTGATTTCTCCTCTTTCATTTATGATACTGCTTATTTGTGCTTTCTCCCTTTTTTCCTTTGTGAGCCTGGCTAGGGGTTTGTCTATTTTATTGATATTTTCGAAGAACCAGCTCTTGGTTTCATTGATCTTTTGGATTGTTTTATTAGTTTCAATTTCATTTATTTCTGCTTTGTTTTATTATTTCATTTCTTCTACTGGTTTTGGGTTTTTTTTTTGGTGTTCTTTTTCTAGATCTTTGACCTTCAAAATTAGGTTGTTTCTTTGTGTTCTTTCTTGGTTCTTGATGTGAGCCTCTATTGCTATATATTCTCCTCTTATCACTGCTTTTGCTGCATCCCATACATTTAGGAAATTGGTGTCCTCATTGTCATTCAATTCAAAGAATTTTTTAAAGATTTATTTTATTTATTCATTTATTTATTTATTTATACAAGCACTGGGTACAGTCAGAAGTGTGGAAGCGTGAGAGAATTCACCAGAGCCAGAGCGGGTAGCAGAGCAGGTAGAAGGACAGAAGTACACTGTTGAGGGAGCAGCAGGCGGCAGGAGAGGTCTGTGCACCATGTGGGACCCTCCTCCGCTGGCCGGGGAGCAGCCGTGGATCGAACCAGCGCTGCAGAAGCCACGGGCAGCTTCACAACCCAGCGCTCAACCGCTGTGCCACTGGGGAGGCCCAATTCAAAGAATTTTTTAATTTCGTCTTTTATCTCCTCATTAGTCCAGTGGTCTTCCAGTAGTGTGGTTTTCAATCTCCAAGAGACAGGAGAGTTCCTTGCCTTCTTTTTATGATTTATTTCTAGTTTGATGCCTTCAGGGTCAGAAAAGATGGTTGGTATGATTTCGATCTTGGTGTTGGTGTATCTGTTGATGTTTGTCTTGTGTCCCAGTATGTGATCGATCCTGGAGAATGATCCATGTGCGCTTGAGGAAAATGTGTACACTGTTATTTTTGGTTTAGTGTTCTATAGATGTCTGTTAAGCCAAAGCGCTCTAGGTCCTTATTTAGAGCTTTAGTGTCTTTACTTATTTTTTGTCTCGTTGATCTATCCATTCTTGTTAGTGGTGTGTTGAAGTCTCCCATTACGTATGTGTTTTCTCTGATGTCTGTTTTCAGAGATGACAATAGTTGTCATCCTTTGTTTGGTGAGTATATGTTAATGAGTGTTATTTCTTGTTGAAGTATTGTCCCCTTGATCATAATGTAGTGACCATTGGGGTCTCTTTTTACCTTTTTGAGTTTGAAATCTGTTTTATCTGATATAAGGGGAGCATCTGGTGAGATAGGAGAATCTGCTGAGCCCTAGGAGAGTCAGCTCCCTGAGCTGGGCTAGATTCAGGCCTCAATGGTGTCAGCGCTGAGGCTTCACCCCTAGGACACCAGGGAGGCCCAAAAAACCAAATTTGTGTTATACCTACCATGTGTACTACCTCTGTTGTATACTTGGTAAGATCCAAGGTCACCATTTATTTGGTTCCTTCTCTGTAAAATGCCCAGATAGAATTCAGAACAGAGGCAGCAGACATGTGAGGGAATCAGGGCCTGAGGGGCCTCGGCTGTGAGTAGTTTGGCTTAAGGGTTTACACTGGGTTGTAGATCTTCTGCAAGGCCATAGCGAGAAGGAGGCCAGCACTATAACAGAACTGGATGCTAAAGGAGTGAAAAAAATTGGGTGATACAAAACAAACTTTATTAGTATTTCTATAATGAAGAAGAAACCCTGGAGGAAATAAAATGAAACAACTTGAAATCAATTAGGAAACAAAGATTTTGAACTACAAGAGGAGGGCCAGGTGTCTGTGGGTGGAGGGGTAGTAGAAGTTAGAGGATGGGCTATAAGGTTTGGGGTCAGCGGTGCTTAGTCTGCACCAGAGATGGACAGGCAGGATAGGGGTCAGGGGATGGGACCCTGGAGGAATGGTATCAGGTGAGCACCCTCTGCATATGTTGTTCCAGAGGAACAGGAGAGCCCAGCAGGCCTGCTGGGTCAGACAGAAAATGCCCAGGATGCTGTAGGTGTTCCTGGGCACTCTGAGCTCACTAATCCCCTGCAGAGTCAGCTTCAAACTCCCCAGATTCCAGCAGGATATCCCCAGGCTGCTGAGCCCTGCTAGGGAAACCAGGCCAGGACCTGCAACCTGTGGGACAACCTGCTGGGCACAAGCACACACCACCTGTTTGCAGGGAGCCAGGCTCTTGCCAGGCTCAAGCAGGGCATCCTGGCAGTGTTGTGTTTAGACCAGCCCCACTGTGGGAGACAGGTATAGGCCAGGATGATTCAGGAGCTGCCTAGTGTGAGCAGTTCACACCCGCCCCTTCTGGGGAAGCTACGACTGGCGCAGGATTCCGAAGACTTCTTTGAAGATTCTGAGATAAGAGGAGTGCCACAGGAGGAACCAGACAATGACTAGGACACTGCACCCCATGGGGACAGTGCTGAGCTCACTCCACCCCTGCTGGGAAAGCCAGGCCCTGGCCAGGAGAATGCAGCCTATGCAAGAGCGTCCTGAGCTCAAACCACACCTGTGGGAGGAAGCCACCTCTGGCCAACATCCTGCAGGTTCAAGTGGGGTGCGAAAGCAACAGCAGCCCTGCCTGGGGAACCAGCCCCTGCAGGGATCTTGTAGCACAAGCAGAGACACCCCTGGTGTCTGTTTCTCTCCAATCAGCAAATTCTCTGGGCTCGTGGCCTGTCCCATGGGCTGCAGGGGAGCCCAGCTGTACTCCTTGAGAAGACACTTGATATGCAAGAGGACAGGCCATCAGCCACATGCCAGATTGCCATTTGCCTTTTCAAACAGACCACATGCTACAGCCCTGAGCAGAGACCAGCCTAAAATAGGGGGCCCTTGGGATTCTGTTCCCCAAATTTGTCAGCTACAGATGCCAGGTCATACTGCTCGTGGTCCAAATCTAGCCCATGTGGTCTCCTCCAAGGGGCACCTGACCCTACCCATCCAGTCAGGCCCATGCACTAGCCTGGGCCGCTCACCCTTGGACAGCAACTCCAAGTTTTTTTTGTACTCCAGCCAGTTCCTTTGGACATGTGCCCCAATCTCAAAGGTGTGGGTGCACTTCAACCTGGAAGTGACAGATCCCACACTGGGCTGTGGGAGGACAGTCGGGGAAATGCACACTTTCGGCCTCTTCACCTTCCTGAACAGAGAGCACCTTCTGGGAGCAAACAGACACACCTGCTGGGTGGCAACCAGCTGGGGCAAGAGGGAGCAGCCATGACTCTCTGGGTCCAACCACAAGCCAGGCTGGTTGTGGTGGAGACATGACCCGCCTCCTGGGTGGGCCAGACCCTCCTTCCTTGAGCACGCACACACTCACACTCACAGTTCGCACACCCACACTCACAGGGGGGAAGGGAGGGGTGGGGGGTATCAGATCCCTGGCTTGGCCTGACCTGTCCCCAGGGCCCCCTCATTACCTCAGGGGCAGTGCTGGTGTTGGCCTGAGACATACGAACAGGCTCCTCATGCCTTGCAGCAGAGGGAGACAAGAGTTTCGGGGAGCTTTTTTGGGTCCACTGTGGGGAGACCTGGGCAAACAGCAAGAAAACGTGGGGCCAGGTCCAGGTCCACCAGGCAAGTGAGCTGGGTCAGGTTTGGTTCAGAACCAACTGCCTGGGGACCAGGGTTCCAAGGTGATGTGTGCCCTGTCATCTCTCGGAGGTGATGTCACTTCCTGGGTCCCCTTCCCTGGACTTCCTGCTCACACAGATGCCCTACTCCCCCCATGGCTGCCTGGGCCACTTCCTTTTCACCCTCCATGCCAGGCTCATCTCACAACACTGAGAGCAGCACAGCCTCCCAGAGACCTTAGATGGTGCGATGAAGCCAGGGCCAAGCTGGAGACCCAGGTCTCTGGCTGCTAACCTGACTCGTTCTCCCTGCCAGGGAGCAGGCCCTGCAGCACCAGCAACTTCAGGCTCCCGTCTCCAATGGGCCCAGAGGAGCTCCAGAGTGTGGAGCCTCTCCCTGGGGTGGTCCTGGGGAGTGGGCCACTCCTCTCTGCTGCCCTTGGAAGGGAGGCTGGTGTCAGGCTCACAGCACTTGGAGGGTCCCACCCGGGGGAGGGCACCTGCACATGGCTCACCCAGGCCTGGCCAGCCCTGCTGGGGGCTGAGACATCTCCCACCCGGTGTGCCTGTCCTCCCACCCAGTGTGCCTGTCAGCCCTGCTCCTCTCTGGCCGTGCCCTACAGGGCCTTGTGGGCCCAGTCAAGGTGCCAAGGCCACAAACAGTGTACACGTGCTGGCGACAAACATCTCAGGGACCCCCAAGCCCTGCCTGCTCACACACCTGCCCAACTGCCTGGAGGTTGTATGGACTTGGGGCTGGGTTCTGATTGGGATGAGGCCACCCAAGGCATGGGGTGTCCACTCCAACAGTGACTGATGCCAGCGAGGCCTCTTCTGTCTCCTTCCCTGTCCTCACTGGCTGACTCTCCCTTTCTCTTTCTGTATGTCCCTCTGATGTTCTCTCTCCCCCTCTTGGTCTGTCCTCATCTCACTCTCTGTGTGTGTCCCTGTCCTTCTCTGCTTCTCTGTCCCTGCCCCATTCCTTTGTGACTGTCTCAGTTTCCCTCTGATCCCCAGTGTGCAGAGGACCAGAGGGAGGGAGGGAGAAGATAGGGGACTGAGGTGATGGTGCACGGGTTCCTTGGAGAAGGAAACTCTATAGGGACTACACCTGAGTGGGTGGGGGAAAACAAACAGTGTTTACAAGTGAAAACTGAAGTTAAAAAATAAAAAAAAGAAGAATACATATAAAAAAATACAATCACGCCTGCAGGATCCTCCCCCTGTCTTGGCTTCTCCAGCAGTGGGGGTGTGAACTGTCCACACTGGGCTGCTCCTGAAGCATCCAGGCCTATACCTGTCTCCCACAGTGGGGCTGTTTTGATCCTGTCTCCTGGAGGCAGCATAAAGTTGGGTTTTGTTTTTGGTACAACCAGTCACTCTGTGTCTTGTTCTTTTGTGAGTTCAATTCATTTCCATAAAGGGTGATGACATGATGACTTACTACAGTGCTTTTGTCTTCAGTCAAATCCAGGCAAGAAATGTGTGGTATCCGGAGTCGGTGGTGCGGGCTTCAGGGTCACCACCTCCTTGGTCCCCTGGTCAGTTTGGAGGATGGTGTCGGTCCAGAGGCCCAGACATTAGCCAGGTGGCTGGGGTTCTGACCTGGGCACTGCCATAACCCCTAAGTCTCCACGTCCTTGTTTCTGAGAGGGTGTGGGTGAGGGGTGTCAGGACAGTATCACTTCCCAGTTCACAGAGTGCTGGGGAGGGATCTCCAAGGTCACACAGAGAAATTAACTGCTGAGGTCAAGTAGCCGGCCTTTCATCAGCTCCCTGAGCCACTTCTGTTCCTGTGCCCATATCTGGCTTTCGGGACCCAGCTCCCATGTCCCCTTCCTGCTGAGGAAGGAACCTCCCTGTCTCTGCCCTTGGCCCCCTCTGAGGCAGCTATTGCAGTCCTTCCTCCTCACACACCCCAGGCTGCAGGGCCTCCTGGGTGGGGTCATGTGGTTCTCTGTGATATTAACGCCCTGTGGAGTATGTTCCTGGGCACCAGCATGCATTGGGTTAGGGTACCCCAAATGTCCACTGCAGGTCTGTGTCAGCGGAGTTGCCTGGGATGTGTTTAGGAAGAAGTTCCCTGGCCCATCCCCAGAGACAGAGAATGGGCTCTGGCTGCCCAGGGCTGGGGAGGGGAAAGAGGGGGTGGTGCCCCCTGGGCCCAGACCCAGGAAACAAGGTTGTTGTGGTGATGGAGATGTTCTCAAGGTAGAGTATGGGATGATTGTCCTGCTCTGCACTTACCAAAAGGACATGACAGGTGAGCCTTCAACAAATGACTCAGTGGCCAAAAGTTATATCTCAATAAATTTGCTTTTAAAACATTAAAAAAATGGGTCTACAAGTTGCCCTGTGTCTGTTCTCCACTGTATCTTCATCGAGGGCTTATGGGAAAACTGCTGTAGCCCACGAGGAGCTGAGCACAGACAATTTCACTGCACAGATGTTCTCAAGGCGCCTCCTCTTTGTGGTCCTGAGTCACATGATGAGATGCTGACGTCACACTGTTTCTGTGATGGGAGAGACTTTTAGGGGCCTTGGGTGGGAGGCAGCTTATTTTTTATGTGGACAGAATAGAAATAATGAGTGTCTAGAAGGTCTACTGTGTTGGTTTTCAATTTTCCTCCAATTCTGGGATACACAGGAGGGGAGACAGTGCCCCCCGGGAGTGTGTCTGACTCGCTGGCTCTTTCTCGTGAGGAGAATGAAGCAGAAGGGACGCACCACATCACAGAGTCAGATTCACAGGGGCTGAGACTTCCCGCCCGGGCTCCCTTCCTGGTCCCTCTCTGGGGTGACTCCCTTCACACGGTGGAAGCTCAGCTAAGGGGACGCCCACAGGACAAGGACCTGAGGGTTTTCTCCAGGAGCCACATGCATGAGCTCTGATGCAGGTCCTTGCACGCTGATCACGGCCGTTCAGATCCGCCAACATCTCGTCCCCATCCCAGCCTCATGGGACCCAGAGCTGGAGCCTCTGAGTGAGGCCCCTCCTGCTGCCTGCCCCTCAGAGACTGTGGAGATGCCGGATCTTTGTTTTAGGTGCAAAATAGGAAGAGATTTGTTATAAACCAGTAAAATATTCAGGCAATAAAGTGATCAGTGGCTGTTTTCTCACAAGAAACAGTGGAGGCCAGAGGAGCTCACGTGATGGTCAAAGTCCTGATTGCAATGAGCTGTCAGACAAGGATTCCACGTCCTCTGAAGTGTCCTTCAAAATATGTGATTTTAAGAAATCATTTCTACCGTTTTTAGATTCCCATTTAATTTTGCTGTTTTGTTACTTTATACTATCCCCAGAGCGGTGTCTGCAGGGTCACGGCACAGAGGGGCTCTCAGCAGCCTGGAACTGTGAGCAGCAGGGCTGAATCTAACCCGCCCGTAGGGAGTGGGGCCCTGGAGCCCCAGAATCAGCCCCCAGGGCTGACCCTCCAGGGCAGCTCAGGCCTTTCTCCTCTTGATTCCCTGAATCACCTCCTCTTAATTCCAGGAATCTTCCTGCCACCCCAGCATTGGGGAGTTGGGGAGGATGTTGTGGCTCAGGAAATGGTGGCCTCCTCCTAACCATCTGTCCTCTCCTCCTCTCTCTCCTTCATTAGCCTGAGTGTGCGTGTTTGAGTCACACCAGCCCTGCACGGACAGGAAAGGCCCAGAGCTGCGTCACTCACAAAGACCTTCCCCTCACAGTGTCCCCGATGCTGCCCCTTCCTGGCCCCATCCTTCCTGGTGGCCCCACCACTCCTTTTGGGCCCCATCCTCTAGTCCCCATTTTTATCCGCTGCTCCATTTCCAGGAGCCTCCCCACCTTCCTAGCCATGCCCTGGGGGCTCTCCTCGACCTCCCCTGATTAAGAGATGGAGAATTTTTAAAAGATGTATATTTATTTATTTATTTTCTGACTGTGTGGGTCATCTTTCTATAGTTATTGTTCCTCTTAGGTGTGGCCCTTCCACCAATGATCCACCACACACCACCACCAGCTCCCGGGGTCTCTCCCGGCTCTGATCACTCCTGCTGCCCCCTGCTCTAAGACGTGGATGGGTGGTCGGCCCACGGGTCTTGGCGTTATCCTGGAACCTTTTCCTTTTCTTGGGGGAGGACCTTGGCTCCTGGGTAGAATTGAATGTTAATTCCCAGGAGGAGGCGCTTTCACCCCTGGAAGCAGAAGCAGAAACAAAGTACCGAGACTCTGGAGTCCAAGGATCCACCCGAGACTGAAGGAACCTCTATATTTGGGGATCAGCCCATAATCTGGGAATCAGCTATTAGGACCTGGAAACCTGCTTTTGTCCTTTGTCCATGGACTAAGAAATTTGGAGGACTCTGACCTGACACTGGTCTTGGGCGCCCCCTTGTGTGCAGATCCCTGTCCTGCCGTTGGGGGCCCAGGGAGCCTGGGGAGGGCCTGGCTAAGCAGGAGAAAGGGCGGCTCTGGGCTCCTGTGCTCAGCCCTGTGGCCACACGGGGGCGCTGCCGCCTGTTCCTGGTTCTGGTGGAGCCACCAGGATGGGGTGGGGGCTGAGGTGGGCAGAGTTGGGGGTCCTGGAGGGCGGCGTCCTGGGGTGAGATGCTCTGTGAGGAGTCTGAGCAGCAGGGCTCAGGGGAGAGGAGACTCCGGAGCCTGCCTTGTGTGTGAGGTTTCCAGCTTTTCTCCCAGAACCCCTCTCTCCACTCCCTGGATGGTGATACCTGGGAAACTGGAAAAAAAAAAAAAAAAAAAAAACTTTCCATCTATAACCTATTAAATATTGAGAGTATTTTAAAAAATATCATTTAAAGAATACTGTTCGAATTACAAAAAAGTTGCAAAGGCTGTACAGGTCTTGTTTATCCCACACCATTTCCATTTTGTTAACATCCTACATGGAAATAGTGTGGCAATACCTCAAGAAATTTAAGAAAATAAATATCACATGACCCAGCTAGCTGACTTCTCTTTAGTTGTCAAGCTTTACCACAAAAATATACAAATTTAAATTGAAAGAGATATATGGAACACCATGTTCATCATAACATTATCACAACACTCAAGACAGAGAAACAAACTTGGAACCCACTGGTACATGATAAAATAAAAAAAATGTGATATATATATATATATATATATATATATATATATACATACACACACACACACACACACACACAGTGGGAGACTACTCAGCTATAAGAAAATGAAATCCTGCCCTTTGCAACAACATGGATTGACCTAGAGTATATATATTTTGCTATCTAAAATAAGTCAGAGGGATACTAAAAGCACCATACGATTTTGTTACAGGGCAGGGAGAGGGGCAGCCCAGACACCACAAACCTACCTGCTCTAAATCGGTTCTGCCATCCGCTGCATCAACACAAAACATATGAGAAACACAAAACATATGAAGTTCCTGGGAAGGAACTTCAATACAATTAGGAAACAATACAGGAAAGGCAAAGACTACAGTTTCTTTTTTTTAATATTTTATTTTATATAATTCTTACATCATTTTTCATCTTTGCACAATGTATGCATTTTCATTTTGGTTATATTCCCAATACAATTGCACCCCCCCTTATTTTGACTCTAGTCCTTCCTCTCCCTGGCCCTCCCTCCCCCCCATCCCCAATCCCCCCATCCCCCCATTCCCCCCCACCTCCCCCCCGAAGTGTGTCTCTATAGTTTCTAAATAAAGTACCCAAAGTTACCAGTCCCCTCGTGGGTAAAAGTCCATCCAAAAGGGATTGGCCCAGAATAAGGCCCCAAAGCCTGCCACAGGTCTAAGGCATCTTCCAGTGGGGACCCATAGAAAAGGATCAGAAACCACCACACAATTCTGGAATGAAAAGAGCAAATTATCAAAATCAAGACAAAAACTGCCATTGCCACCTCCCCACGGGTCTATCACCCACATCTGTGTTACCCAGTCCACGACCAAAATACAGGCATGGTTTCTTCAAGCGTCTCTCTGCTCCACGTGCCTCCTCCGGGTCTCCTTCTGGCTCCATCCTGCTTCCTTCCTTCTTCAGTTTCCTCTGCAGCTTCTTCTCTCCCTGCTCAGCTCCACCCTCCCTTGGGTGGGGTGGAAACATGGAACCACCCTCTTTCCTGGGGACCACCCTGTTACAATTTCACACCTATATAGATGATAAAGAAACAAAACAAATGAACAAACAAAACAAACCAAAAACAACATCTTTGTCTGTAAGAACCAAATATCTGCTGCCAGAGGGAAACAGGAAAAGGGGCTGGGGAATTTGGGTAAAGGAGTTCTTGGATAGTGAAGAATAGAAATTTTTATTCAAATGTTAATGTTTAATGTACACCAAAACCTATCACTATATAATGGTAGAAACCAGTGGAACTGCAGTAAAAATTAAAAGAAAATGAAGTGAAACACAAAGATGTTTATTAGAGCTCATGAAATTGGTGATAATTCTGAAACTCCATTTTTATATATATATATATATATATAAAAAAGTAATAGCTATTCTGAGATATTTTGACTTGCCCTCTTCTATGCAATCCTCATACTTTTCCTTTTTTAGATGTTTTCTCTCTCAGCAGTTAATTTTTAAAAACAATGGAATCAACTGATGGCATATGAAGGGACATTTATAGGTCTTAATTTCAGAGGACATTTATTCTGATTGCTGTGTGTTCTTTTTTTTTTTTTTAAAGAGGCATGTATTTTTATTTTTATTTGTTTGTTTGTTTTTTGTTCATTTGTTTGTTTATACATGCACTGGGTACAGTCAGAAGCGCGGGAGGGTGAGAGAATTCACCAGAGCCAGAGAGGGGAGCAGAGCAGGCAGAAGGACCGAAGTACACTGCTGAGGGGAGCAGTGGGCGGCAGGAGAGGTCTGTGCTCCATGTGGGACCTTCCTCCGGTGGCCAGGGAGCAGCCAGAGATCGAACCGGCGCCACAGAGGCCAAGGTCTGCTTCGCAACCCAGCGCTCAACCGCTGCGCCACCGGGGAGGCCCTGCTGTGTGTTCTTTACAGTTTTTGCTCTAATACATGGGAGTCATAATCTACAAGATGGATGAGGGTTGCTCAAAGACCCACATTTTGATGCAAATTTTCTAAGTCATCCTAAATTCCAGCCACTTCAAAATTCATGGAGCAAACCCATAAATGTAGAATTGTGGAGAAAAGGGAAATTATTTCCTTAGAACAAGGAAATGACACCCTCAGGCTAAATTCAACCTTGTAAATAGAATGAAAAACTAGCCACCTTCATTTGTTAATTGCCTTTGGCTATCTCCTTGCTGTAGTGCAGATTTTAGTAGTTGCAAAAGAAACTACAATAGGGCCTCCCCGGTGGCTCAGCAGTTGAGCTCTGGGTTGTGAAGCTGCCCGCGGCCTCTGCGGCACCACTTCGATCCCCGGCTGCTCCCCGGCCACCCGAGGAGTGTCCCACATAGCACACAGACCTCTCCTGCCGCCCGCTGCTACCCTCAGCAGTGTACTTCGGTCCTTCTGCCTGTTCTGCTCCGCACTCTGGCTCTGCTGCTCCTCACTCTGGCTCTGGTGAATTCTCTCACCCTCCCGTGCTTCTGACCTTACCCAGTGCATGTTTAAACAAACAAACAAACAAACAAATATATAAATAAATAAAAGCATGCCTCCATAAAAAAAGAAAATTAAAAAATAAATAAACTACAATATATGGTGAATAAAGTTTGAAGTATTTATTCCTTGATGAGAGACAAATCTGTCAATCCTTGTTCTCCAGTCATGATTTGTAAACATTCAAGTCCAGCTTCTCTGGTATAGGGAGGGTGAAGAAAGAGATCTGAGCCTGTGTCCTTCCCTTATCAGGTCTCTGAATCTACAGAAAATAAGGGAACTTTTTAGAGTTTGAAAATCAATGAATTTATCTTTTATTGTCCAACCAATATTAGCTTGCTAATGCTGTTGATAACATTTATATCAGAAATAATAATAATTCAGGGGTCAGTGATATAAGCGATGATTGGATAGTTTGTTAAGTTGAACAAACATTATTAAGCACTCTTTGTGGTGGAACCATAGCTGAGGTATGTGTGAGGTATGGGGGTGTAAGAGTGCAGCAGAGTGGAGTAGAGAAGAGAAAAGGAGGATTTATTGAAATAGCCTGGCAGGGAACCGGGGACAAGAGGGAGCTATACAGCTGTGTGTGAAGGATTTGAGACTTTTACACTAGGGTTACATAGGGTTTCTTACTTGGGGAGCCAGTTTGCACGGGGTATCAGCTGGGATGTCTGCTCTTGGGTGCAGACCTTTGACACAGACACATGTGCAGGCCCTGCCTCTGCATTCCTGGAGTTGGGCTGGTTTATCTGCCATGGTGGTCAGACTAGTGGCCCAGTTCCCGTGGCAGCCTAATTGATGTCCTTCTCTGCTCAGTCTCTCAAACATGACTATGGGGTAAGAGTGAGAGCTTAGTTTTTAAAATTATGAAATGATACCCTGACACCCGTGTTGGGCCAGATGTATACTGCAGGAGTGACAACATGATCCTTTCTCTGGAAATCACAGTATTTTCTTTCCTTTTTCCGAAATTTATATTATTTTTGCTTATTTGATGGGCACATGTTTCAATATTTGGTATTTAAACATGGTTGCGACAGGGAATGAGCAATAAAAAAATAAAGCAACCCAATTCAAACCCCTTTTGCTATTTTGATTGTACCATAACTTACAACCTAATTGTCAGAAATTCTCTCTTAAGAAAATGTAGAATTGCTTCCGTGTTTAGCCTTTGGGGAATTGGTGTTCCCTTTTTGGTAATTTACTTGACACATATTGATGTAAGAGTGTTAAGTCATAGAGTGCATGCTTTGAATTGTTTCTGTCAGTAGAGACTTCTGAATTTAGCAGATGCAGACAGGTGAAGACCAGGAAGAGGGGATGTAAATCACATATACGAAAGTATCCACTGTGGCATGAAAACAGAAACCAAATGGTATCTGGTGGGGTAGCGTTAAATAAGGTTAAAATTAAACCTCACCCATTGCCCAGCAGGAAGGTTTGGGAGGCTTGAACACAGAGAGAATTGATAAGGCTGCTCTGGGTCCCAAACCGTAAGATGGATCCCTTTGACCAGGAATGTGGAGGCAAGGCCAGGACACATTCTGGGTCAAAGATCAACCCCCCAGGATCAGACACCCCTGCACTAACCAGCCCAAAACTCACTCCCCAAAGCAAAACTGACAAAACCAGTTATAAAAGGGAGCCCCAAATCTGTCTTCACTTGCAGATCTTTCCTGTCTCCCCAGCTGCTTCTCTTAGCAGTGTATTTGAACAAATGTGCCTTTTCTGTTCTCCAGTCTGCCTCTGGTGAAATTTTTCACCCCTGCACCTCTGGCCTGTCAAGGTATCGTTAAGAATTTGAAAACCAAGCCCCCACTCCTTGGCCAGCAAGCAAGTTTGGTAGGCTGGAATGATAAAGGGAGTAGGGATGGAACTGCCATGGAAACATGGACCTTAAGCTGGTGAGGCCCAGAACTGATGACCCTCTATGCTGATTCAGATCATCAGTCAGGACACACCCAAGACTAGTCACCCTAACCAGTCAATGGTGTCTCGAGTATAAAGAGAGACTTGGGACCCAAACTCTGAGCAGTACACACTTCCGCTTTCGCCCTCTGCTTCTTTTAGCAGTGTATTTCAATAAATTCACCTGGCCTTTCCCATCTGTCTCTGGTGAATTCTTTCACCCCTGCAACAGTGTCTCCACCTTGATTCTTCCCCACAACATTATATATCAATAAATCTTTGTTAGATATTAGAGTGGTGTGATTTCTTATAAAAGAAGATGGAAACTAACTTCTTCAACTACACCAATCTTCTATCTACCCAAACCTCTACTCTTTGTTCTCTGAATTCAGCAAATAAAAATAAAACTTAAAAAAAAAAGCATGTGCTTCCCCTGGTGGCGCAGCGGTTGAGTGCAAGGCTGCGAAGCTGCCTGCAGCCTCTGCAGCACAGGTTCGATCCCTGACCACCAGTGAGGATCTCACATGGCGCCACAGAACTCTCCTGTTGTGACCGCTGCTCCCCTCAGCAGTGCATTTCGTCACTCTGCCTATTCTGTTCTCTGCTCTGGCTCTGGTGAATTCTCTCACCCTCTCGCACTGCTGACTGTACCCAGTGCTTGTATAAATAAATAAATAAATAATTTAAAAAAAAAGCAAATAGCAATTAGATGTACCAAGTTGCTCAGGATAGAAAGTTTGGCAGCATCTTTAATTTCTGTCTTTCCCTCACTTTCTATATCCATCCAAATCAGCCCTATTAGCTAACATCCTAAGCAAAGTACCATTATGACCCACACCTCTCTCTTTGTCTACTGCAAGTTTCTCGGTTGTTTTCCCTGTTGCATTCTTGTTCTCCTACAATCTAGTTTCCCCAATGCAAAGAGATTTTTCTCAAACACAAATTATTCAATTCACTCCACTCAACATCATCTCTCTCCATTTTCACAATTAGCATGAAGTTCAGGCCATCACCCTGAATTAGGAAGTTCTGAGTGACTAGTTTCTGTGAATATCTTTGACCTTGTCTCACAATTCCTTCTCCTTTGTCCACATGAAACACTGACCTCCTTTTTCTTACTGCAGGGTGATTCAGTCATTTCTGCCTGTCCGTGCTCCCCTCTGCAATTGTGCTTTCTCCCAAACTTTGCTGTGTGCATCCTGGTCTGTAAATAGAGTTCATATTGTCATTTATTGAAGTCTTATAATTTCCATTAAAGAATAATGTTTTCATCGCTTTACAGATGCATACATTTTATTAAAAATATCCTGAAGGGTTTCATATTTTGATGTTATCCTATATGTTATTGAAAATTCAATTGGTATGTTTCGATCCTTTGTACAGATCCTATCACCATTTGTTATTTCTCTGTTGGATATTTTAAAACTTATTTATATTGCTTTTATTCCCTGCCACTGAAAAGTCAGTTTTATCACAACAGTCTCTCTATATCTTGATCAGTAGAACACTATCAATTCTACAAAAGTACAGTGTAGTTTCTCAATAATTAGTCATTGTTTCTTTTGAGTGAATGTCATATATAGGTAACCTTGGAAAAAGTAATTAACATCTCTAAATCTCCTTCCTCAGATATTAATATATTTGTAAGTGCACATATTGATATATGTAATATATATAGAATTAAAACAATGATATTTATAGTTCCTGATATTTATCACTATTAAATCACTTTATTTTGGCTAAAGTGTTAAAAGCAACGTAAAAAACGAAGTATTCTGAATTGCCTAACATTTTTGTTTAGATTTTAAGCACATTGGTATTGTTATGACCTATTGGATTTGTTAGTATATTCCTTCTCAAAGGAACTATTGTGTATATAGTATTATTATTTAATGTTATTTTCTACTATACTAGACTCCATGATACAATTATTTTTTTTCTTTACTTTCTGGTAATTTTTTTTAAATAATAAATTTTATTTTTATATTCCCCATACAATTGCAACCCCCCCATTCTGACCACAATCCCTCCCCTCCCGCCCCTCACCCCCCAAAAAGTGTCTCTGGTTCAGAGTTTTTTGTTGATTTTGATTTTCACTTTCTTATAGTTATTCATTTTTCTGGTCCCTTATTTAAGTTTTCTAGATTCCTGCTATGAGTGAGACCATCCGGTATTTTTCTTTTTCTTTTTGGCTTATTTCGCTGAGCATGATCCCTTCCAGCGCCATCCATGTTGCTGCAAATTGCATGTGTTTATCTTTTTTGAATGCTGAGTAATATTCCATGGTATATATATGTACCAAATCTTCTTAATCCAGTCATCTATTTTTGGGCATTTGGGCTGTTTCCAAAGCTTAGCTATTGTAAATAGTGCTGCTATAAACATAGGGGTGTAGGTGTTCTTTGGAATTGATGTTTCTGTGTCCTTTGGGTAAATACCTAGGAGTGGAATTGCTGGATCATATGGAAGCTCTATGTTTAGTAGGTCCAGAAATCTCCACACAGCTCTCCATAGTGGTTGGACCAGTTTGCACTCCCACCAACAGTGAGAAGAGTTCCTTTTTCTCCACACCCTCGCCAACACTTGTTGTTGCTAGTTTTTTTAATATGTGCCATTCTCACTGGTGTAAGATGGTATCTCATGGTAGTTTTGATTTGCATTTCCCTGATTACAAGTGATGTTGAACATTTTTTCATATGCGTGTTGGCCATTTGCATTTCCTCTTCAAAGAAGTTTCTTTTTAGCTCTTCTGCCCATTTTTTGACGGGGTTATTTTCTTTGTTGTTGTTGAGTCTCATCAGCTCTTTGCAGATTTTTGTGATCAGTCCTTTATCATTAGTGTTGTGTGCAAAAATGTTCTCCCAGTTGGTGGGGTTTCTCTTTGTTTTTGTTATTGTCTCTTTTGCTGTACAGAAGCTCTTTAATTTGATGTAGTCCCAGCTGTTTATCTTTGCCTTCACTATCACTGCTTTAGGTGATGTGTCTGTAAAGGTGTCTTTGATGTGCAAATCACGTAGTGTTTCGCCTATATTTCCTTCTATATATTTTATGGTTTCAGGTCTTATGTCCATGACACAATTAAAACCCCAAAAAAGAAAGACAGGCTGAAAAAGAATCCTGAAATTACCTCTTGAAAATTTTAGAATTTAAACCTTACTAGTTCACTCCAACAGTAGTAACTGTGACTCCTTTTTTTTTTATTTTTTAAAGATGTATTTTATTTATCCAAGCACGGGGTGCAGGGCAGATGCGCAGGAGGGTGAGAGGATTCCCCAGAGACAGAGCCGGGAACAGAACAGGCAGACTGACTGAAATCCACTGCTGAGGGGAGCAGCGGGCGCTGCAGGAGGATTCTGCGCGCCACGTGGTAACCTCGCGGGCGCGGCGGAAGCTGTGGACAGATTCCCAGCGCCGCCCAACCGCCTGCGCCCCCTGTTTGCTGTTCTCTCCACAGTGTGAGCGCAACAGTAAAGCATCTGCACAAGGCAGGGCCAGTATCTGCACAAGCCAAAACCCAGGACAGGATTGCTCAGCACAAATGAAAGGGCCTCTCAGGCATTCCAAGGGTTGCCGTTAAGCGGCAGCTTTTTCCTTAAGGCTGAAAAACCACTGGCGGTTCCCTCTGCCAATGGCTGTGGCCTCTGGCTCTGACGCCACAAAGAGCCATTGTGACGGCACCGGCCCCGCCTACATCAGGCCCGCCTGGACTGCGCCTGTGTCCTCAGGAGCCGGGAAGCTTTGGACAGTGACCTGTGCACTCCGGACGCCGATACAGAGAGAGAGATTGTGTTTTGCGGTATTTGGTTTTCTTTTGCTTTATTTATTGGTTTATTTATTTAATTATTTGTTTAGGCTATTTATTTTAGTTATTTTATTTTTCTTTCTTTGTTTTTTCCTTATTTCCCACCTTTATCTCAAAGATTACTCCACAGGACTCCTCCCTGGGCATCACATGGAAATTACACATTCCCTCCGGACTGCAATCCTCTGGTAAGGTAGATCGGGTGAATTGTCTTACCAGAGATCACCTAACCAAACTCTCCACTGAGCTGCGTAAATCCTCGGTAGAGCTGCTCACACTGGATTTAGAGCACCTCCAAGCCACTCCCTGTGGCCCCTTGTTCCTGACCCCGTCTTGAACGGATGTATGGCAGACCTCTTCTTACTAACCATGAACTCCCTGTCCAACAAACACATTGGCTGGATATTTTCCATACTTCTCTTTGCTCAGACAGCTGCTCCAAAAATATGCAGACTGTTGTCTGCCACAACCTGTGCTTCTGTCCCCTGATGCACCTGTCAACCTGCTGTGCCCTGGAGACCAGGTTCTTCTGAAAGCCATCTCTCCAAAACCACATCCGCCAAAGTGAATGGGTCCACACACGATCATCCTGACTACCCCAATGGCTGTCAAGGTCTTGGGCAACACATCCTGGCATCAGCTGTCCAGGGTCAAACCGGTCCCTGTGGACAAGCAGTATGTATGCGAGCACATAGGCCCAACTCGGGTACACATCACTGTGCCCCTGGTCCACATCCCACTCAGCTTATAAAGTAGAGGCCCTCTGATTCACCTTCCTCTGTTTGTTTTTTTTTAAGATTTATTTATGCAAGCACTGGGTACAGTCAGAAGCACAGGAGGGTGAGAGAACTCACCAGAGACAAAGCGAAAAGCAGAACAGGCAGACTTGACGAAGCACATTGCTGAGGGGAGCAGTGGGCGGCAGGAGAGGTCTGCCCGCCTTGTGGGACCCTCGCCTAGAGGCCAGGAATTGAACCGGTGCTGTAGAGGCTGCGGGCAGCTTGGCAATCCAGCGCTCAACCGTCCACCGCTGCACCACATGGGAGGCTCCTCTCCTTCCTCTGTTTCTAATCCCATCTCTTCAAGCCACTTCCCTTCTGTCTATGCCTGGCAATTTCAGATCAACACAGCCTCGGGCAAAGTATTACCACTCATAGGACCTCTTATCCTAATCTCATTTTTTTTCTTTTTGCCCCATGCTTACTCTGTTTCATGCAACACTGGATCCAAGAACTGTCCCATACCACCTTTAACCAACTCCTTCTCCACCCATATCCTCGCGTCCCTGCAAAGACTATCTCATAACCAGACCTGAGCCCCCACCCTGGTCTTCGCCGCTGTCCAGCAGAACGTAGCCAAAGAAAGAACCATTGGCCCATTTCAACAAAAGGCTGGTATGAAAGGTTGATGCAGGGACCAGGAATGAGGAAACCCACATACAAACAACAAGATGGTCCTGACCCCAGTACCCCTGATTCCATCAAACCGAAACTGAAGCCATAAGCAGGAGAAAACAATTTGGCTCCACAAAAAAACAACTTTGTTCCCCCTAAACCTGTTTCCCCCCCCCCGCCAACACAATTTTCCTGCCTAACCTCTCCTCACCCTATAAAATGACATCTCCCCCCACAACGGGCACGACTTCAGGGACCGCCCCCTTCTTGGGACCCCGAAGCTCGCCCGGGGGTGCAATGAATTTTCCCTTCCTTCGAGAAAGTTTAGCTTGGCTCCCCCTTTCTTTACTGAGCCAAACTGTTACAGGGCGACCCTGGTATAAAAAGGGTTATCTGACTGTTTCCCAATTCTGGTGGAGTGTTTCGGATTCTGGTGGAGCTGCAAGGACACGGCCGGTTCTGAAATGGGAAGAGTTGGGGGTCCTGGAGGGCGGCATCCTGGTGGTGAGATGCTCTGTGAGGATTCAGGGAAGCAGGGCTCAGAGGAGAGGAGACTCAGGGAAATGCCCTGGGTGTGAGGTTTCCAGCTTTGCTCCCCAGAATCCCTCTCTCCAGCCTCTGGATAACAAAACCTGGGGAAACAGGAAAGTAGATTGTTTTTTCCTTTTACAACCTATTTAGTATTGAGGACATTAAAAATATATAACATTTAATGAATACTGTTAAATTTACAGAAAAGTTGCAAAGATAGTACAGTTCTTATTTATCCCACACCATTTCCACTTTAACATCTTACATGAATTTTTTTTTTTTATTTTTTTTTTTATTTTTTTTTTAATAAATTTTATTGTTATATTCCCCATACAATTGCAGCCCCCCCATTCTGACCCCAATCCCTCCCCTCCCACCCCCGCCCCCCTAAAAGTGTCTCTGGTTCATAGTTTTTTGTTGATTTTGATTTTCACTTTCTTATAGTTATTCATTTTCCTGGTCCCTTATTTAAGTTTTCTAGATTCCTGCTATGAGTGAGACCATCCGGTATTTTTCTTTTTCTTTTTGGCTTATTTCGCTGAGCATGATCCCTTCCAGCGCCATCCATGTTGCTGCAAATTGCATGTGTTTATCTTTTTTGAATGCTGAGTAATATTCCATGGTATATATGTACCACATCTTCTTGATCCAGTCATCTATTTTTGGGCATTTGGGTTGTTTCCAAAGCTTAGCTATTGTAAACAGTGCTGCTATAAACATAGGGGTGCAGGTGTTCTTTGGAATTGATGTTTCTGTGTCCTTTGGGTAAATACCTAGGAGTGGAATTGCTGGATCATATGGAAGCTCTATGTTTAGTAGGTCCAGAAATCTCCATACAGCTTTCCACAGTGGTTGGACCAGTTTGCACTCCCACCAACAGTGCAGAAGAGTTCCTTTTTCTCCACACCCTCGCCAACATTTGTTGTTGCTAGTTTTTTTAATATGTGCCATTCTCACTGGTGTAAGATGGTATCTCATGGTAGTTTTGATTTGCATTTCCCTGATGACAAGTGATGTTGAACATTTTTTCATATGCCTGTTGGCCATTTGCATTTCCTCTTCAGAGAAGTTTCTTTTTAGCTCCTGCCCATTTTTTGACTGGATTATTTTCTTTGTTGTTGTTGAGTCTCATCAGCTCTTTGCAGATTTTTGTGATCAGTCCTTTATCATTAGTGTTGGGTGCAAAAATGTTCTCCCAGTTGGTGGGGTTTCTCTTTGTTTTTGTTATTGTCTCTTTGCTGTGCAAAAGCTCTTTAATTTGATGTAGTCCCAGCTGTTTATCTTCGCCTTCACTATCACTGCTTTGGGTGATGTGTCTGTAAAGATGTCTTTGATGTGCAAATCACGTAGTGTTTCGCCTATATTTCCTTCTATATATTTTATGGTTTCAGGTCTTATGTCTAGTTCTTTAATCCATTTTGAGTTGATTTTTGTGTATGGTGTGAGGTGGTGGTCAAGCTTCATTCTTTTGCATGTAGCGACCCAGTTTTCCCAGCACCATTTATTGAACAAACTTTCTTTGCTCCAATGCATATTCTTTGCTCCTTTGTCAAAGATTAGTTGACCATAAATCTGTGGGTTTATTTCTGGATTTTCTATTCGATTCCATTGGTCTGTATGTCTGTTCTTGTTCCAATACCATGCAGTTTTGATGATTATGGCTTTGTAGTATAGTTTGAAGTCTGGGAGTCTGATGCCTCCATTCCCTTCTTTTTTTTTCAGGAGAGCTTTGGCTATTCGGGGTTTTTGGTGATTCCATATGAATTTCATCAATAATTGTTCTATTTCTTTGAAGAATGACATTGAAATTTTGATTGGAATAGCATTGAATCTGTATATTGCTTTTGGTAGGATGGCCATTTTAATAATGTTTATTCTTCCAATCCATGAGCAGGGGATGTCTCTCCATTTCTTTGTGTCTTCTTCTATTTCTTTTAACAGTGTTTTATAGTTTTCTTTGTATAGGTCCTTTACCTCTTTTGTTAGATTTATTCCCAAATATTTGATTTTTTTTTGTTTCAATAACAAAAGGGATGGTCTTTTTGATTTCTTCTTCTTCAGATTTATTGTTTGTGTATAGGAAGGCTACTGACTTTTGCGTGTTGATTTTGTATCCTGCCACTTTACTGAACTGATTGATGAGTTGAATTAGCTTTTCTGTGGAGTTTTTGGGGTTCTCTATGTATAATATCATATCGTCTGCAAATAGTGATAGTTTGACTTCTTCTTTTCCTATTTGGATTCCTTGGATGTCTTTCTCTTGTCTTATTGCCCTGGCTAGGACTTCCAGTATTATATTGAAAAGCAGTGGTGAGAGTGGACATCCTTGTCTTGTTCCAGATCTTAATGGAATTGCTTTCAGCTTTTCACCATTGAGAATGATACTGGCTGTTGGCTTGTCATAGATGGCCTTTATGATGTTGAGGTATGTTCCTTGTATCCTCAGAATTTCAAGGGCTTTTATCATGAATGGGTGTTGCACTTTGTCGAAAGCTTTCTCAGCATCTATTGATATTATCATATGGTTTTTATATTTCTTTTTGTTGATGTGTTGGATAACGTTGATTGATTTTCAGATGTTAAACCATCCTTGTGCCCCTGGAATGAATCCAACTTGGTCGTGGTGAATTATCTTATGGATACATTGTTGGATTCTGATAGCTAAAATTTTATTGAGGATTTTTGCATCAGTGTTCATTAGGGAGATTGGCCTGTAGTTTTCCTTTTTTGTGTTGTCCTTGTTCGGTTTTGGTATTAGTGTAATGTTGGCTTCATAAAACGTGTTTGGTATTGTCCCTTCCTTCTCAATTTTTTGGAAGAGTTTGTGAAGGATAGGCACTAATTCGTCTCTGAATGTTTGGTAGAATTCATTTGTAAATCCATCAGGTCCTGGACTTTTGTTTTTGGGGAGGTTTTTGATTACCATTTCAATTTCGCTAATTGTAATTGGTCTGTTTAGGTGTTCTATTTCTTCTTTATCTAGCTTTGGGTGATTGTAGAGTTGTAGGAATTTGTCCATCTCCTCTAGATTGTTAAACTTGTTTCCATATAACTGTTCATAGTAGTTACTGATTATTCTTTTGATTTCTGCTGTGTCCGTTGTGATTTCTCCTCTTTCATTGATGATCCTGTTTATTTGTGCTTTCTCCCTTTTTTCCTTTGTGAGCCTGGCTAGGGGTTTGTCTATTTTATTGATTTTTTCAAAAAACAGCTCTTGGTTTCATTGATCTTTTGGATTGTTTTTTTAGTTTCAATTTCATTTATTTCTGCTTTGGATTTTATTATTTCTTTTCTTCTACTGGTTTTGGGGTTTTTTTGTTGTTCTTTTTCTAGATCTTTGAGCTTCGAGATGAGGTTGTTTCTTTGCGTTCTTTCTTGTTTCTTGATGTGAGCTTCTATTGCTATATATTTTCCTCTTATTACTGCTTTTGCTGCATCCCATACATTTAGGATATTAGTGTCCTGCTTGTCGTTCAATTCAAAAAAATTTTTAATTTCTTCTTTGATCTCCTCATTAGTCCAATGGTCTTCCAGTAGTGTGGTTTTTAATCTCCATGAGGTAGGAAAGTTCCTTGCCTTCTTTTTATGGTTTATTTCTAGTTTGATGCCTTCATGGTCAGAAAAGATGGTTGATATGATTTCAATCTTGGTGTATCTGTTGATGTTTGTCTTGTGCCCCAGTATGTGATCGATCCTGGAGAATGATCCGTGTGCGCTTGAGAAAAATGTGTACTCCGTTTTTTTGGGGTTTAGTGTTCTATAGATGTCTGTTAAGCCTAATTGCTCTAGGTCCTTATTTAGAGCTTTGGTTTCTTTACTTATTTTTTGTCTTGTTGATCTATCCATTGTTGATAGTGGTGTGTTGAAGTCTCCCACTACGTATGTGTTTTCTCTGATGTCTGTTTTCAGAGAGGACAACAGTTGTCTGATATATTTTGGTGCTCCTTCGTTTGGTGAGTATATGTTAATGAGTGTTATTTCTTCTTGAAGTATTGTCCCCTTGATCATAATGTAGTGACCATTGGGGTCTCTTTTTATCTTTTTGAGTTTGAAATCTGTTTTATCTGATATAAGTATAGCTGTTCCTGCTTTCTTTTTTGGTCCATTTGCTTGTAGGATTGTTTTCCATCCTTTAACTTTGAGCCTATTTTTATCTTTTGTAGCTAAATGTGTTTCCTGGAGACAGCAAAAGGTTGGGTTTTGTTTCTTAATCCAGGCTGCCACTCTGTGTCTTTTTATTGAAGAGTTTAGTCCATTTACATTTAGAGTTAATATTGATATGTTAACATCTGTATTTGCCATTGTGTTTGTCTTTCCTTTGATTTTATTTATTTATTCTTTTAATAACTTTTTTTTTTTGGCCTTCTTTCATTGTTATTCGTCCCTCTGAGGTTCTGGCTTTAGGACTCCTTGTAGTATTTTTTGGAGTGGGGGTTTAGTTGCAATGAAATTCCGGAGTTTCTGTTTGTCTGGGAAGGTCCATATTCTTTCTTCAAAGAGGAAGGAGAGCTTTGCGGGATAGAGTATTCTTGGTTGGCATCTGTTTTCTTGGAATCTGTTGGCTATGTCCCTCCACTCTCTCCTTGCCCGTAGTGTTTCTTCGGAGAAGTCTGATGTCAGCCTGATTGGTTTTCCTTTGAATGTTATCTGTTTCTTCCCTCTTGCCAGCTTCATTATTTTTTCCTTGTCCTGGATTCTTGGGAGCTTTACTATTATGTGTCTTGCTGTATTTTTCCTTTCGTCGTGGAAGTTTGGTGTTCTTCTTGCTTCTTGTATATCAATTTTCAGCTCCTTCTTCACATTTGGGAAGTTCTCTTCAATTATCTCTTTGAATATTTTCTCTGTTCCTACATCTCTCTCCTCTCCTTCTGGTATTCCTATAACTCTTATATTTCCTTTCCTCATGGAGTCAGATAGTTCCCGAAGTCTTTCTTCGTTCTTTTTCCTTCGTACTTCTCTTTCCTTTTCTGTTTTGGTTCTTTTTATTTCTGTGTCTTCCAGATTACTTATTCGTTCTTCCATTTCATCTATTCTGCTTTCATTGCTTTTCCCAGAATTCTTTAGTTCTTCCATTAATTCTTTGATCTCCTGCATTTCTTTTACTTCCCTCTTTAGGGACTCAATTTCTTTCTTCTGACCATTGTTTTCCCTCTCTAGGGACTCAATTGCATTCTTCTGATCGTTGATTATTTTTCCCTTATCATTGTTTTCCTTTATGACTTCTGTCAGTTTTTTAATCACGGCAATTTTAAATTCTCTTTCTGGAAGGCTCAGAAATTCTTCCAAGTTATTGTCTTTGCAATCTGGGGGCTGGCTTTCTTTTTGTGGTGTGCTTTTTCTCTGGAGAGTTGCTAGGTTGTGTGTGGTTCTTCTCCTCCCTACTGTCTGTTTTCTAATTTGCCGTATGCGTTGGGACACTGTGTTTTTGGGACTGGCCGGCATCTTGGGTGGGCTTCTCTGTTCCCCTCTGGTTCTTCCAGGAGTCATCTGTCAGTTTCAAGCAGCCTTTAATGGAGAAAGGTCCCTGTTCTAAAATGCCGATGTGGGGACACACTCCCCTGTGCGCCTGGTCTGCCCAGGCGGTGGGTTCCTGCTCCCCTCTGGGCTTGGACTGCAGGCCAGAGGGGGTCTGGCGTGGGCGAACTTCCCCTGCTCACCTCTGGCTCCTGAGGAAGCCTTCTGCAGGTAGTCTTTACTGAAGAAATGTCCCTGTTCTAAAATGGTGATGTGGGACACACTCCCTGCGCGTCTGGTCTCAGGCACACTCTTCTGCGCGCCTGGTCTGCCCCGGCTGTGGGTGCTCGCTCTCCCTGTGGGCTCAGACTACTTGTTCGGAAGGAGCCAGGTGTGGGCTAACTCCCCAGCTGGCCACTAGCTCCTTCAGTAGCCTGTGCTGGGGTCAAGTCGCTAGGTGGCGCCAGAGATCTCTCCTAGAGCCCTTGGGGAGCTGATTTTCCACCCCGTGGGACAGGGAGCAGAGCGGGGATGGTAGGGTACACCTCAACGGCTTTGGGGTGCTGTGTCTGCCTTGTGCCCCACCGTCGTGGGGAACCCACGCCCCTAATTTCGTGCCCCGGGTCTCAGTTCCAAAGCCCTCAGTTCCAGGACGCGGGCTGTAGCCCAGATCAGTGGCGCGGGAATGGCGCCTTTTGAATCCCGCTCCCCTGCCTGGGCGCCTTGTTCCTGCTCACTCAGGGAGGGCCTCCGCCGTCTCCCCGCAAGCCTAGGTCGCAGGCACGGGGACCTGGGCAGCTGCGATCTGGTCTGGATCCGCGCCACTTTCCGCGCAAGCTTACCGGGCGGCCGGGGCTGTGTGCTGGTGCTGGTCTCCTCCTGGGGGGCGGGGCTCTCTTTAATGGCGCCTGGAGCTCACCTCCGCGGCGGATCCTGCAGGGTTCGCCTCAGCTCCCGTTCACGGGGTGTGGTGGCTGCAATAGTTCCTTTCCACTCCCAGTCCCGTTTGCTGTGTCCGTTTTTCTTGTTGGCCGTTTTGGTTTGTTGTTTCCCTCCTCTCTGCCGGTCGGAGAGTGCCGCCTCTGTGGGCGGGGGAGGGGAGCAGGGTTCTGCGCTTCCCTCCCTTCTCGTCCTCTTTTATGGCAACTTTCTTCTTCGGGCAGTTTGCTGGAGTCACCCGTTTATCTTCCGTGTCCCGGTTCTCACTGGGACCTGCCGCTTTTCCTCCCTATTTACTTTTTTTAATGGGAGATCTTACTCGCAGCGTCTCCTCGCCGCCATGTTGCTCCGCCCACCTTACATGAATTTTTTTGGTATTTTTTTTTTTTACAGCTAATGAAGCAATATTGACACAATTACCAAACTCCGTGCTTAATTTCATTAGTTTTTCCTAATGTACATTTTATGTTCCATAATCCATATTGCCTCATTCAGTTACAGCCAGTTCTCTTTGATGTGCCTCTTGCTGACTGTTTCTCTGACTTTGCTTGATTTTATAACATTGACATTGGTGAGGAGTGATATTTTGGAGAGGTGTTGGGGTCACAGTTGGAGTTCTTGGGTCACGTCTGAGAAAAGTTTCACCAGATTCCCCCTTTCACATACACAGTGAGTTTCCCCACAAGACAGAGACTTTTAGTCTCTGCCAAAGAGAAGTTTTATTATTTATTTTTTTTTTAAAAGGGAAAGAGTCAGAACACTGCTACCTCCTCCACCCACTGAGTAGGCACTCTCTGACCAATGGAAAGAAGGAAAGAAAAAAACCCAGCAAGAACAAACGACAGATCAAGTGGGACACTGAGTAGAGAGGAACTATTTCAGGCACCTCACCCCACAAATGGGAACTGTGGAGAATGGTGATAAATCACCACAGAGGTGATCGAGTGGCTCCGGGCGCCGTCAGAGGAAGGCAAGGACTCCACGGAGACCTACAAATAGCCTAAGGCCAGCCGAGAACCACTGGGAAAAAGCAAAGGTCAGCAAGGACAGGTCTCTGGTGCCCCCTCATGACCAGAACAAAATCACCAACTAAGTGATTCCCTGTTGGAACTAAGTAAATACAGAGGGAGTGAACTGTAAGGGACAGTGCCCAGCAACACAGCATCAACACTCTGGTGGAGTTTTGGCCTACCAGTGCTAGTCTCAGTCTGGTGAACAGTTTCCGACACCCCTAGAGGAGCACTCCAAAGAGATGCTCGCCAACACCAGTGGCACAACGTCTCAATGCATAGAACTAAATAGAAAGCAAACAACAGGGAGAAGAAAACATACACAGGGGACGCAAGGCTTCTCATTCTGGCTCAGTCGTCTGGAGCACCCAGAACAACTCAGATTTATGGAGACAGACCACCTCCTAGGTTAGTTACAAAACAGTGGATTATTCTTTTGTTCCTTAGTATTCAGCATTATTCTGGCACACATGCACAGCCAAGGTTCTGCGTTATCAGATTATTCTGTTCTCTCTTCTAATCTAGTTTCTCTCACAGGCCTGGTTTCGCTGACACAACATCCTGATCTGTAGGAGGGCCAATCTTCTGACCCGGGCTGATCCATCTTTTAGCCATGCCCAGTCTTTCAGCCATGACCCTGATAGTTTCCTTGCCTCAGCACTTTATGCCATAGGGGTCTCCACATCTCCCCCGCCTTTTTAAAAAAAAAGATTTATTTATTTATGCATACAAGAACTGGGGTACAGGCCAGAAGTGTGGGGGAATGAGATAATTCACCAGATTGGAGAACAGAACAGGTGGACTAATGGAAATACACTGCTGAGGGGAGCAGCGGGGTGTCTGGAGAGGTCTGCTGTGCCATGTGGGTAACCCCCTGGGTGGAGATCAAACTCATGTTCACTGGCTTTGGACAGCTTCATAGGTTGCGTCTCAACCCCTTGCACCAGCAGGGAGGTCCCTTTTTTTTTGTTTTGTTTTTTAGTGTAGCCTTGACAATGTCTATGGCAGCAACATTCAGTTGTTTTCACTCCCGCATGCTTCTTCCTTTACTTTTGTAGAAGAGGATTTAAAGTAACAGATATGCAAAAATAAGGATTACTGCAATTAACATGAAGATAATTCCCAAAGCTTTTACATAGTTCAGTTTATTTAAATTGGTTAACCCCCATCATTAAATTTACAACATATTTCCCTCCTACTGCTGATAAGCATTTAACAAATGTCCCCTGTGTATTTTGTTGCAAGTGTTGCATTTGCTCAGACATATTTACATTTCCTTGAAATTGTAGCTTAATATGTTTCCATGTAGCCTGAGTCTGATTATATACAAATGGAGTTACACAGATGGATGTACAGGTCCAGTCACAGGGCAAAGACAGTTGGGCCTGTACAGTGTTTAGCTGATCTCTTGACAATTTTACCGTCTGTTGTCCTTATAGTTTGTCTCTAAGGTCCGTGACATCAGAATAGGAGTTTCGTAGAACAGTGTCACAACAAAACACAACAGAGTTGGTGGTGTCTAGGGGGTTTGTTGATGTCCATCATGTCAGCATACAGCAGCCTGAAGGGCATAGTGTCTTGATCTGAGGTTCCGGAGAATAACACAGTCAATGGGAAGGGTCCTCGTTCCTCCTGTCGGCCTACATAGGTGGCATCCCAGGTGGCAGCTAGATGGCTAATGGCTGGAGCTCTGGAATAAGATGGGTCCTTTTCTGCTGGAATCCAAAGTGGTCCTGTAGGTAATGAAACAGTAACATACCCTCTCCCCCATGTTCAGTGTTTCTTTTAATATTTATCTATTTATTTATGCATACAAGAGCTGGAATACAGGACAGAGGTGTGGGTGTGTGTGATAGAGAGAGGATTCACCAGAATCAGAGTGGGGAACAGAACATGCAGATTGACCAGAGTACACCACTGAGGGGAACAGTGGGTGAGTCAGGAGCGGTCTGCTGCACCATATAGGAAGCTCCCTGGCCGACCGGGGGATCCAACCCCTGCTGCGGTGGCTGCAGACAGCTTCATAGGTTGTGACTTAAGCCCTTGTGCCTCCAGGGGGGGCCCCATGTTCAGTGTTTTAAGGTCCCAGCCAAGTTGGCCTTTGCGATGGACAGTAATCTATGACCAGGGGCCTAGGGCTTGGTGTTGCTGTCATAAAATGCTGCTCCACTGCCCTGAGGAAGTAGGAACGAGATGTTGCTCAGCAGTTGTTAGACCAAAGCAGTTGTAATTCAAGAATTTAAAAGTAAATAAAAAGTTTTATATAAGTACCTATAGGCACAAGATTTCCTCTAGACTCCCCTTATTTTTTGTATTTTAAACCCCATCTCAGGATTTTAGTGTATGCTAGAGAATAACAATCAGCCGCCAGTATTGTCTGTGCGTGTCTATTATGATAGTCCTTCATTCCTGGAAATTACTCAGTCCATGGGGGTGGGGGTGAGAAGATTCACCAGAGAGAGTGGGGAGCAGAACAGGAAGATCTACTGAAATACACTGCTGAGGGGAGCAGCAGGCAAGGCAGAAGAGGTCTGCTGTACAATGTGTGTAGCTCCCTGGCTAGCCGGGGATCGAAGTCATGCTTCAGTGGCTGGCGATAGTTCGATAATGCTGTATTTAACACCCTGCGCCACCAGGGAGGTCCAGTTTAACTTTTCTAAAAACAAGTTTTCTCCACCTTGACCCAATTTTACACAATAGTACAGCAAAATATTTGCAAACTAAATCTACTCTCAGACCAATTTACTTATTTTTGCATAAAATCACAAGGCAGAGTAACCAAACAGCAATTCTAGATAACTTTGCTGGAAAACTCCATATAATATCAGAGTGAACTCTTGACATCTAGTCCGTGTAGGCTTCAGAAACAAAGTTGGTTTCCACCTGGAGTTTCCTATTCTCCAGGTTACCAGAACTTTTTTTTTTTTTCCCAGTTGTTGAGTCCTGCCAATGGAGGCAAGCTTCCTCACACTCTTTGGATGTCTCTGGAACCCTAAAAACAAAACAGCAGGTTCTTTTTTCTTGCTTCAGGTCAAATGCAACTTTCACACAGAATTCCCATCAAAACCACAAAATGAAACATGTCCATAAGAGCTGGGGTACAGGCCAGAAGCTCAAGGGGTGAGAGGATTCACCAGAGACAGAGTGGGGAACAGAACAGGCAGACTGATGAAATAATACATTGCTGAGGGGAGCAGCAGAGAGACAGGAGAGGTCTCCTAAACCATATGGGAAGCTCCCTGGCCAGAGATCGAACTTGTGATGCATGACAGCGGATAGCTTCATAGGTTGTGTCTTATGCCCTTGCGCCACGAGGGAGTCCTGCATCTAATATTAACAAGAAGGTGTGACTTTATGTGTTTCTTCACAAGGGAACAAAATTTTCTGAATGATCTCTAGAGTTTTAGAAGATTCTTTCTAAACCTTTTGTTTAGAAACTTTACGACATTCATCTATATCTCTTGTCTTTGTTTATCAATTGACCCACAATCGATCGATTGATTGATCTATACATCCATCCCTCTATCATCAATCAGTCATCTATCTAGTGTTTTCTCTTTGCTTTTTGTTTTCTTCTGTACATGCACAACAGTTTTTATGTTGAATTTCCATTGGTTATGCTCACTAATTACAATTTCATTTTATGTCTGTAATTAATTTGTATTTTTGTCCTCAAAACTATGAGATTTTTCTCAAACAGATTTTCAATGTCTGTCATTCATCTGTATGTTTTAATTCTGTTGTTTTCTCCTCCTGATCATGTTTGTAAATTGTATAGTAGCATCACATCTTAATTTCATTCATACATAATCTTTTCATCACTTTTTTTTTTTCAGAAGAGATGGACAGACTCTTTTTTATAAAGATTTATTCATTTATTTATACAAGCACTGGGACAGTCAGAAGCACAGGAGGTTGAGAGAATTCACCAGAGCCAGAGCATGGAGAAGAGCAGGCAGAAGGACCGAAGGACACTGCTGAGGGGAGCAGCGGGCGACAGGAGAGGTCTGCGCGCCATGTGGGACACTTACCGGTGGCCGGGGGTTGAACCGGTGCTGCAGAGGCGGCGGGCAGTTTCACAGCCCAGTGCTCAAACGCTGCACCACCAGGGAGGCACTAATTCATTTCTTGATTAATATTTGTGCTCAAATTTGATGGGGGTTCAACTCCAGAATTATGTTCTAGAACATCTTTGTATGTCAGTCCCATTGTCTCTGACCTGTGCACACTGGCAATCAATGCTTTGGAAGAAGGGTATACTGGACAATTTTCAAGAACGCCTAGGGGTCCTTAATAACAACAGCTGATAGGGACTATGTCCACAAAGCCTGCGGATGCTTAGCAGTCCTCAGTCTTGAATTCCCCCAATTTCTAATATCCTTTTAGAGCACACTGAGGGGTGGAAATCAGACAAGGGCTATTTGAGACTGCCTTGGGCCTGGTGAATCACTCAGGACCCCATCATCAAGGACCACCAGGAACAGTAGCTAATGAGATTATTGGTGGGAACAAGACCTGTGACCCAGTCTTTCTAGGTCTTCTGAGGCTGCTCATCTGGTATGTGGGAGTTCACAGGGGAGCCTGCAGAAGTCGGTCAGTCTTCAGTGTGCTGGGCTAAGGAATCTGGACTTGACATTTAGGTTTCCTCAGGAACCAAAGAGTATCTGGGAAGAGCAGCTGTGAATCAGTCTGGCTCTGAAGTGCTAGAACTATATGCATTAGAGAAGAAGCAGTGGGAGGGAAGGGATGAGAAAAGAGGATCGTTGGAGGTGATGGGAGGCAGCATGGGCGCTAGAGGGAAGGAGCTGACCTGGAGTCCATGCCAAGGGTAAATAGATAAGGGGGAGACAGATGAAAGGCACATCTAAGACATGGAAGGTTCTGGCGATAAGTGAGCATTACATGAGATGTCTGGAATATGGTTCCTCTCTGGCTGACGGGCCTTTATCTGTGTTCTGAGAACAGCTTGCATGAGGGGGATGGCACAGGAGAAGGAATGAGGGAGGAATTCTTACAGGAACTTTCAAAAGTCTGGCTGATTCACTTCTAGAGCTCATCACAGCTATCAAGCTGTTGGCGTTTGCTAGAAGAATTTTAACACCAACCATATATGGAGTGCCACACCACCTGGGTGGACCTTGGATTACATCCTCCCTTTTTGTTGCTTTCCAGTTGTGATTTTCCCAAACCTGCAGTCTTCAAGTATTCGTTGCCTGCCACGTCACCCTTTCTGTCAGTCCCCTAACCCAGGCCCCTGCACACAATTTCCCCTCAGGCATCAGTCATGAAGGCTCTTCTGCGTAGGCAGCCTCTTATCTCCTCTCAGCTCTCAGATGCCCTGCCTCCATGCCTCAATCGGCACCAGAGCATTTCTTTTTCTTTTAGTAGTCCCCCTAGCTCTCCCACCACCACATCACCAGTGAACCATCACTGTGTTTTCCTCTACTGTCTTGCCTCCCTCACTCTCCTTCCTTTGCTGTGGACCTCAGCTCTGTGGTCAGTTTTCTAGTTTTATCTTTTTCTTGATTTTTTTTTTTTTGGTTTCTCTATATTCCACATATCAGTGAGACCATCCGGTATTTATCTTCTTCCTTCTGACTTACATCGGCTAGTGTAGCCTTCCAGCTCCATCCTTGTTACCGCAGATGGCGTGAGTTTGTCTTTCTTGATCCCTAAGTAACATTTCATCGTGTGCCACTGCACCAGAGCATTTATGAAAAACATCCCTGGGAAAAACCCAGCAGGAGTGGACCTGCCTCAGCTGTGTCAGTCTTTGGTCTCAGCTGTCCTGAGACTCCATGCTCTGTCCTCAGACCTCTCCTGGGTCTTCTCTCTCATCAGCTGGCCTGTGACCTCCAAGTGTGTCCCCCACCTGTTTACAATGACTTCTTGCTTTAGTTTATTGGAACTAAGGCCTCTGACATGGGCCTCAGACCTGTTTTTCCGGACATTTCTGTACATTGGTATCCTCCTCTTTGCATGAGGAAGTGAAGGCAGCCCTCTTTATTCTATCGCTTGGTCTCATCCTTCCCAGCCTGCTCTGTGGCTGCTGCACCACTCAGGCTGTCTCTTGATATTGTCAGGGCATTAGGGGAGACTTCAAAAAGCGGGGAGTCCCTGTGCTCCCCTGAAGAGGGAAAGTTGTACTTCCCAGAGACGGGAGTTCTTGCACCTCCCAAAGAAGATCTGAACTAGGGAGTCTCCATGGCAAAGCCTGCTGAAGCTCTCCTCTTTGTTCCTAGTTAATGCTGAAGTAAGTTAGTTATTCATTGGCCTGTGAAAACCTAATTCGGACCCAGGTGACAATTGGCTTATTGTTCTTTCGCATGAACTGTCACAAAGGAAGTAAAAATTGTTAAAGATATAGTTAGGAAAGAAATGTTTTGGCCCTGAGAACTATGGAGAACAAGATGCCCTGAACCAGCTGTGATTGGAAACCATAGCCTAACCTGGGGGGTACCTGTTTGCGGCAACAGTACATCTCCTGGTGTATGTGAAAAGTTAACAGTGTGCAGGTTGTGTGGAGGTTCGGTATTTCTAGTTGAAAGTTAGATTTCTGTAGAACTAAACAGTATTGATGAGTTACTTTAGATCACTTTGAAGTAATTGATAATGGGCTAGAGGAATTGAGTACTAGGGAATGGGTTGATTTTAGTAATATAGCATAACAATGGACTTTCATGTCCACTGGGAAATTAGGAAGGCTTGACAGGGTGATTGATTGTTACTGAACATTTTAGGAGTTGGCACCTCAACTCCGTCTGGGGTTCCCAAAAACTACATGGAGCCAGAGATGCAAAAGCAAAAAGGCTTTATTGCTAGCTTAAGCTAGGGTCCGAATCTGCCTGGTGTACTGACACAGCAGTCTCATCAGGATGAGAGAGGGACCCCGTTAAGGGTGAAAAGCTGTTTTTTATACACTGTTGACAGCAGAAAAAGGGGACCTTTCATACCATAAAAAGGGGACCTTTCACAACAGGGACCAAGTTCAATCTGATTGTGTACCTTTCTTTGGCAACCTTTAAGTTTTCGCCCTTGCCTTGTGGTTCTTGTGGTTTTACCCTGCAACGGACAGCTGTGCTCTTTAAGACGGTCATTTTCCTTAAAATGGCTGCTGTCTTGCTATGTTTAGTCCTTCAATGTCTTACAAACATTTTACTGTGTGAGACAATGGATTACATTAGAAAAAGAGTTGTACCTAAGGGAGTCATTTTCCCTGTAGATTTTCTTAATCAGATTAAGGAAGTGTCCTTTTGTAGTATGAGATCAAGAGGGTCTTTGTATGTTCATGAGAAAATATGTAATGATGGTCTCTGTTCTGCTTTGATGCTTATACTGATATCATCTCACCACTGGCCTTAAGGTATAAAAAAAGACCTGCTGAGACCCTCAGGAGGAGGTACTTGCACGAGAGATGGTGTCTGTGTCTTCCTCTCTCCTACCTGGCTCCACTTCCCCTCAGCCCTCCGAAAAACTTCACCAAGGCGGTCCTCTCCTGCTGAGATCCCTGACACCGACATCTAGCTGGAGCTGGTCTCCAACCTGCTCAGATTCCCCACCTTGAACACTCCCTGTTCACTGAACTCAGCCCTTTATCCTTCAATTAGACGGGAGTATGGAATCAGGGAAGAGGTAAAATGCATCTTGATTTTCCCTAATTCTAACTGAAATTTGGCATTTTATTTAATGGTGGCATCAAATTACAGTTGTAGTAGCAGTGTCTGTGATTGTCCTGCCAGCAGAACCACATGTATTTTCAGCTCTCATGATTGGTTTTGCTTTTACAGTTGACTGGCCTGGATTCTCTTCTTACCCCGTTTGCTTGGCCCAGCCCCTCTCAGCACCTGAGGTGGTTTTGGGATCCCTGGCTTCCCACTATCAGGAAGGTGGTGATTTTGTTCTGGGCACTAGGTGGTGTCAGAGATCTTTCCTAGTGTCCTTCCAGAACTGCGGGTTTTTTTCCGTGGGCCTCGGGGGAATAGAGTGGGGGTGATGGGGTTTTTGGAGTGGAGGTACTGGGGTTCACTCTGGGAAATGTTTCCCCAGACCCTGTTTCAGCAGCACCAGGGAGTTTCCCACGTCGCTTCTCCACGAGACGAAGATGTTAGTTGTGTTTAAAGGGCTGGTTTCTCAGGAAAAGGGAAGGGGACAGGTTTGCTGAGAGAGGCCTGCACGGTTGCAGGAGGGTGGCCTTGAGGAGAGTGGCCTCGGCTGAGGGAGATCAGTGGAGACGTCCTGGCAGGTACAGGCCACCAGCAGGAGGATGCTGCCCCACAGAGGCGAGAGCTGGTGAGAAGAGGCTCCTGTGTGGTCACGGGCGGGCAGGGGGACGGTTGCCCCGGGCCTGTGCGGAGCCTGCCCTGCCACAGTCCCTTTCTCCTTGGGAGGCTCACTCCTCCATGGAGCGGCTGCTTGTTGCAGATGTTGGGCAACAGGCAGCACTAGAAAGGGACCAGAGATTCTGGGGTGGGCCCTGTCTCCACATCCTTCCTCTCAGGCCTGCATCCCACTCCCTAGAGCATCGGATCCTGCTCGCCTCTCCTGCCTCGTGACAAGGCGCTGGCGCCTGAGGGTCCGTCCTCCACAGCTGGGTTAATGGTCGTGTGCATTTCCTCGACCCCCACCTCCTTGTGTGAGTCAGGTTTTGGCCTTGGGGCACGTCCTTTCCAGTCTTTCCATTCTTGTCCTCCATCATCCCCCCATGACCATATCCAGCCCAAAATCTTTTGGGGAGTTGAAGGGAGGATGTCCATTTTCCGTAGCTGCTTCCAGCTGGAGTGGCATGTAGAGCTGGCCCTACCTCCAAGGGCCCGGGAGATGGTCTCCCTGACACGAGTCCCTGAGCTGTCTGTTGGTGGTTCTGGAAGGAGGCGAGGGGTGCATCTGGAGTGCACGGGTGGGGCATCTGGACAGGCTGTTCCTCTTGTACGGGTGAGCTGTTTGTTGGGAGGAGGAGTTTAAACTTGAGGCGCTCCCCCTAGGTTAGAAGAAACAAATTTGAGTAGGAGATTGTGTATGTTAAGATTTAAAGAGGAGAATGAGAAGTACAGCAGCAACTAAGGGCCCTCGGTCACAGGTGAAGTTGTAACGGGGGTCCCCAGGAAAGGGGGAGGTTCCAGGTTCCCTGCCCCATCCAAGGGAGAGTGGAGCTGAGCAGGGAGAGAAGAAGCTGCAGAGGAGACTGAGGAAGGAAGGAAGCAGGATGGCAGAACCTGTTTAGAGCAGGCAGGTTTGCGGGGTCTGGGCTGCCCCTCTCCCTGCCCTGTAGCAAAGTCATTGGGGACAGCCGCTGTGTGGTAGGCTTAGTAACAAGAGGAGCAGTAGTAAAATAGCTAGCAAGTTTTGGGGTTGTGACATGAGAGTACATTTCACCAGGGAAGCAACCCATTTTTAGAGTGCTGTTAGACTAAAAAGAATGTCGGTGGTATATTTGTTCCTAGCAGAGGAGCTGTTCTAAATCCCGTGTGTCCCTAGTTAGGGCAACACCCACCCAGGGAGCCCTGAAATGCTGGAGTAAGGCACATTGCCAGGAACTCTGCGGGAGGGTTGGCTTGTTGTGTGTGCAGAGTCGCAAGGCCAGTGAAAACTACTAGTTTCTTAGTTTAGTTAGGGACAGTGTTGTGAGCATGATCACTGGGAGGCTAGTCAGACTCTCAGGAAAGTTGGGTGAGATTTAAAGTCAAGTTAGAGTGAGGACCACAGTCCACCTTTTTATTTATTTATTTATCTATTTGTTTATTCTTTAAAGATTTATTTATTTTTATACAAAAACTGGGGTACAGGCCAGATGCTTGGGAGGGTGAGAGGATTCACCGGAGACAGAGCGGGGAGCAGAACAGGCAGACTGACTGAAATACACTGCTGAGGGGAGCAGCGGGGAGACAGGAGAGGTCTGCTGTACACCTGGGTGTCTCCCTGGCCGGGGATCCAACCTGCGCTGCAGTGGCCGTGGACAGCCCCATAGCCTGCGTCCCAACCCTTGCCCCACCAGGGAGGCGCCATAAAATGATTTTTTAAATATTTATTTATGCATACATGATCTGAGGTACAGGCCAGAGATGCAGGGGGTGAGAGGATCCACCAGAGAGAGTGGGGAACAGAACAGCAGATTGACTGAAATACACTGCTGAGGGGAGCAGCGGACGAGACAGGAGAGGTCTGCTGCACCATGTGGGTTTCTCCCTGACTTGCAGGGATTGAACCCGTGCTGCAGAGGCTGCGGATTACTTCATGGTGCGGCCCTCAACCGCCTGCGCCACCAGGGAGGCCCCATAAAAAGATTTTTAAAGACGTTTTCCGACGTGGGCCTTGGTCCCATCCTACTCGCTGTTTCCAAGATCTGTGGCTCAAAAACAGTTTCCATCAGAGCCCTGGGGGCAGGAAGGGGTGCCCTGAAAATTCAGTCTGCCCTTTGAGCCCCACTGCCCGGTGACGCTTCGCTGAGGGCACTCTGCAGTTCACCCAACTTGCATGCAGCAGCCAGGCAACCGGGGCAAACCTTCGTTCAGTGGGGAGGAGCAATGGGTCTTCAGAGCTGTTCCGTAACTTCTGCTAACTGGAAAAATGTCAATCCTTCGCTCTCATTGTTTAAACAGCTTCTCTCTGTCTTGGCCAGAAGATGGCGCTGGGGCTCTAAGTGCTGCTCCCAGCGGCGTTAGAAGAAAATCCTTTGGGAGAGAAATTGATGGGTAAGTGCAGAGGAGCCTCCACCCAACCCTGTGATGTGCACGAACCGGGAAGGAATTTCGAATAGTGGGGGGCGTCAGGTGTCCCGTCCCCACACACATCTTTTCTCCAGGGAGAGATCCGGGTGGGTCCTCGGACCACAGTGGGCGCCACCCTTGGGGCAGGGAAGGCTCTGGGGGGACAGCAACCAGGGAAGGTCGGGGGCGCCAGCTCAGGGCAGGGGAGACGGACCTGCAGACCCCTGTGATTTCCCCTCTCCCTGGGGCAGCCCCGGGCAGGGGAGATTCAGCTCCTGCTTTCAGGGGTGTGGGAGCCGGTGTTCTTGACCCAGCTTTTTCTCAAGGGCCTGTCCTGCACTGAATCTAGGGCCACAGCGTCATGTGGGGGGGCTATTCTTCTCCCTTGCAGGTGGAGGGGTGCACAGAGGTGCCACCTGCTGGGGTCTCCCCTTCCGCTTTCCCGTGGACATCCCTGGCCAGCTGGAGACTCCCGTGCAGAAGCCGCTCTCTTGGGCAGGTGTTTGCCCCAGGGATGACCCCGCATTGGGTCTGGGGATCACTGCAGCATGGGCAGGAATGAAAGAGGCTGGGGGGGCTCAGAGACCCCTCGTGGCTCAGGCCCCTTGTTGGGGCAGGTCCGTTCCAGGACAGACATGCGAGATGGCGGAGACCCCGACAGCAAGTCCCCAAAAATTCTGTAGCCTGAGGGCAGGTCAGGTGTGTCCGCTTCCCCCACAGCCCCTGGAGGGGGGACTTGCAGAGAGGATGCTGCAGGCGGTGCCCAAAGCTGGGGTCATCACTGTAGGGGTCATGGGACTGACCCTGCAGGCCCGGGAGGCTTTGGTTCCTTGGAAACTGTTTAACCCTGTCCTTTCTCCTCTCCCTTGCACCCCAACCCTTTTGTTTTCCACAGCAGGGCTTTCACGTGAGGGGGTGTTTGCTTCACATGCAACAGATGGCAGTGCCAGTGGAGGGTGCGCAGGGTCTGGGGTCTCAGGGTGCCTCTGGGTCTGCCCCAACACTGCCATCTGCTGCTGCCACGCGTCTTCCCTTTCCTTGTCTCCCTCGGCTTTCCCTCCTCTCGCTCCTGGGGTAATGCCTTTAAGGTCCCTTTTCTCTCTGCTCATTGGGGGGCCTCGCCCTGGATTCCCCAGCACGTGCTGAGGACTCCCCACCTGGGTCAACCCTTCCCTTCGGGTTTGCCCTGAAGCACCTCCTGTCTCCCCTTCTGTATACTCCTCTGGGTCTGCGCCGGGATCCTGGGAGGAAACGTCATCTCATCTACCCTGCGGTTCTCCATGGAGACCTTCCTGGAATAAAGGGCATCAGTGGGAGAAAATATACTTGAGTACACGTGGACACCTCCTCGCTCGCCTGGGGAAGACCCAGGAACACTGAGTGACCCACCAACATGGTCTCTGCCCCCTGTGCAATGACATCTTCAACTCCAGAGAAAGGACAGAGGATGGGGGTCAGCCCTGGGGGGCAGTGGGGAGCCCAGCTACAAGGGTGCGAGTGGTGCGGTCCTAAGGGGCCGCCTCCCCCTCTGATGAGGGATGGAGAGATTTGGACAAATCCTTCCAACGTGAGAACCTGGACGCCTCCTCACGGGGATGTTCTCTTATTCGTGGAAATGAGTATCACAAAAGGGCAACCTCCACCCGCCTGTCGGAGCCCCTCCGTCTGACTCCCAGGAGCGCCCAGTAAATGTAATTCTCCTGTAGCAGAAGTGCCTGTAGAGCCACGAGTGTCCTCCCCAGGGTCCACACAGGCTCACACCCCTGCATCCGATTAATGCACGTGCTGGGTCAGCTCAGCCTCTTGGTCATTACCAGATGGAAATTTACCTATCAACTCCCTCTCTCTTTTTCGTCCTCCATGATACTCACCTGGTGAAGAGGGGAGGCCGTTGGCCCCTCACCTTCCTGTGCTGGGCCTGTCTGCTCCAGTCCTGCTGTGTGGCTCAGCCTGCTGCCCAGTGAGTATATTTCCCCCAAATACCTAACTCCCCTTCAAGCTTGATTTATTTAAAAGATTCGTTTTTATTTATGTATGAATATAAGAGGTGGGTACAGGCCAGAGGTGCGGGGGTGAGAGGACTCATCAGAGACAGAGTGGGGAGCAGAAAAGGCAGATCTGAGGTGCTTCACTCCTTGCGCCACCAGGGAGACCCCACATATCCTTCTATTCTGGTGAATTCAGCTCACATGTCCCACAGTTCATAAATCTGATTGGCTTCAGTTCCAGAATACTTTCCCTGTCTCTCCTGCCTTCCTGCTGGGGACTCTGCCTGGCAGCGTGCTCTCTGCAGGTCAGTTATCATGGCGAGTGTTTTTAATTTTCTCACTCTATGACATCTGCTGTTGTCTCATCCTCATGACAGTGTGATTTACAAGGAAGAGCTAAGCGTTTGTGTCTTCAGTGACGTGTAACCCAACACTACAAAGTGTTGGTTTTTCTTCTCTTGTACCGTGTCTGCATTCAGCAGGCTTTTCACACCACTATGTAGCATGTTATTCCACGTATGTGTTATTCTACCTGCCAACCAGGTGATAAGCTCTTCAAGGGGAAGATTTTATTCATCCTTGTATTCATAGACTCAAAGACACTTCCAAATTTGTATGGTAAACTATTGTGGTTCTTTTAGGAGCAAATGGGTTAATCTAGAGGTAAGACTATTTCCCCTGAGAATTCTGTTCACAGCACAGTGTGAGTAGGAAGATGGTGCCTCCTGTACAAGAGCACAAGAAGGAGTGTTTACACTGTTGCTGTGTGACCCAGGCTGACGGCCCTGAAATGAGGAGAAATGTTCCCTCACAGGGGATGGTGTCATTGGAGGATGTGGCTGTGAACTTCCCCTGGCAGGAGTGGGAAGACCTGAATGATGCTCAGAGGACCCTGTACAGGGATGTGATGCTGGAGACCTGCAGTCACCTGGTGTCCCTCTGTGAGGAAGCTCCAGTGTAACACGAGAGCAAGTGCTGTTTTCTACACTGATTAAGTGTGGTCTTTCTTGTGAAATTGGGTGGTGGTGAGGTTGAACATGGCAAACAGACTAGATTGTGGGTGTTCGCCCTATTTCTGAAAAGTTCCAGGTGACCTTCGTTGCACAGCTCTTAACACTGCTTTCGTTAGTCTTCAAAACTGAAGTTTAACTTGACCGAACCAACACTGTTCCTCATCACAGGGCATTGTGTTACCGATCCTGAGGAGAGCATCAGGTTGGAGAAGGGTGTACAGCCGTGAACTGTGGAGGAAGCCACAAGCCAGAACCTCTCAGGTCAGTCAGTGCTTGCCTGGCAGGAGGCTAGCAGGAGGCTGGGAGAGTGGCCAGTGATATTGGCCACACTGCGCTACTTTTCCAGTGTCCAAACCTTGGAGTTTATCTGCATTTATCAAAGTGATTCTTTATTCAGTTTCCACATAAGCTCTCTCCTAGATTTACTCCTGCTCTTTTTTTTAACGGTTGTCAATGTTGGATTTCACCATAATGCAGTTACTGACACTACAGGAAATTATTCTGCAGTAGTCACATTTTCTGTGTTCTCTCTATTAGTTTATACTAACCGACTGTTTTCCTTAAGGTACTTCTTCAGGTATTTTTTAATTAATTAATTAATTAATTTATACAAGCACTGGGTACAGTCAGAAGTACAGGAGGGTGAGAGAATTTCCCAGAGCCAGAGCGGGGAGCAGAGCAGGCAGAAGGACCAAAGTACACTGCTGAGGGGAGCAGCGGGCGGCAGGAGAGGTTTGAGCGCCATATGAGACCCTCCTCCAGTGGCCATGGAGCAGCCGGGGATCGAACCAACGCTGCAGAGACTGCGGGAACATTTGCAACCCAGTGCTCAACCATTGTGCCACTGGGGAGGCCCCAGACATTTGTTTTTTTTTTCACTCAGTATGTTCATGGGAAGTTTTTGAAAGTGATAAATTATCTATGAGTGGGGATAAGAACAGTAATCATGGAAGTATTCTTTGTTTTGTTGAAGTGATATGCTGTGAGAAAGGAAAATGTGGGCCTCCCTGGTGGTGCAAGGGATTAAGCACAGCACTGTGAAGCTATCTGTGGCCTCTGCAGCATGAGTTCCATCCCCGACTGGCCAGGGAGCTATACACATGGCACGGCAGACCTCTCCTGTCTCGTCTGTTGCTCTGATTTCAGTCAGCCTTTGTGAGGCTGAGGAGAACCCAGAAATCATTCAGTGAGGGACAGGATGTTCTGACATGGGAGGGGAAACCTAAGGTTGTGGTTTCTAAAGCCATGGAATCAAGAGTTTCAGGTTGGGGGCTCATACCTTGGGAGGAGTTTGATCTGTGCAATTCCACCTTCTTGTGGGAGTCATCTGGAAGAAAGCAAAAGCATCAGTGAAAGGATGATATAGTACAACAAACATACTAGATAAAAACTTCAGCTGCTATGAATTACGTAGAAACAGGTACCAAGTATTGCAGGGACTCCAGTAGCAGCCAAGGAGTGTTGATGTCAGAAGGATGTGCAGAAAGCCTTTCACAGTGACGACCAAAGGCTGGATGCAGAACTTTTTTCCCTTCGATGACCAGGAGAAAGTTGGAAGCAAGATGAGGCAGCATTTGCTGCATATGCTGTCATTCTGAGCAGTGTGTGCTATAACATTTAAATAAGAATTGACAGAAAGGTCTCTCCCTGCCATGAAGAGAAGTACATGCCTTTGAAAATGTCTACAGATGACTGTAGCCAGTGCCGAGGAGACATAAAAACTAAGGAAATATCTTTATGGGTTTCACTTCTGATTTTCTTGGTCTTCTGCCTTTCCTTTCTAGTGAATTAAACTATCATTTTGTTAAATTTATTGCTTTTTTCAAATTCCAGACGTCTCTTCATAGAGAAGCCCAAACATTTTTGCCATCATGTTAACGGTTATGTATTTCTTCTTTATTTTGAAATGTCCTTCTTTATGGAAATTTAGAGTTTAGATTGTTCCTTTTTTAGTTTCTTGAGTTGTGGAGTTAATTTAAGATCCGTGTTATTGTTAGTGTGTCAGTGCTTGAAATTTACATCTTATTGTTTTCTGAGTCCACAGTTTTTGGGAAATTTGTTTCATCTCCATATTTTCAATATATTCTTTAATTTTTTGAATTGAGGTAACACTTGATTTAGGGAATAGAGTTTCATCTTGTCAGAGGTCTGCCACCACCACACTCACCACCAGTGCACTTGTGGGCCTTCTCCATAGATCTTTGAACACCCTCCCACCTCTGTACCCACACCCACTCTCCATCCCTCTGTAATACCCACAATTCTGCAGTCATATTTCCAGAGATTGTTCTGGTTTGTCGGTTCCTTTCTTTTTCCCTCCAGATTTGAAATTGGAGTGAAGCGATCCAGCAAATGTCTTTCTCCTGATTTTCTACATTAGCTATGCTCCTGCTATGTTCCATCCTGTTGTTGCAAATAGCCTGAGTTCATCCTTTTTTATAGCTTAGCTGTCACTACTCTATCATGTATGTGAACTGCATCTTGCTTTCAGATTTAAATTTGGCCCTAGTGGTCAACTCACCTTCTTGAACTTACATTATCATTTTCCTTCTAATCGCAGTTGGGGCTGGAACCTCTCCTGGAATTGTATTGTCTTCCTCTTCTGCATTCAGTCCTGCCTGTGTGGTCTGCACACATTCAGCGACCTCACGTTAGTGCATGTGGAATTTTTTAATGACTACCCAAAATATGTCATTTTCTATTGTTGTGATCTTCTTTACATTCTGTGATGGTTTTGACTCAGTTTATATTCTTCTGATATTAGTGTGTTCAACACAGCTCCATATTTGATTATCACTTTTCCCAGCATATAGTTCCATCTTCCATTCCTCATGGTGCACTTAAATCTTTGGTGGGTGTGATATGGATAAGATTGTATTGGTATTGTTTTCTTATTCATTCAGACACATTGTCAATTCAGTGTGGATTTTTTTTTCATTTATGAACAAACTAATTACAGAAAGGGAGACTCAGGTATTGTTATTTAAAAATGTTTCCTTTATGATCAGCCTTTTTCATACCTCATTTCCTCTCGATTGCATCTCTGTGTTTCTTTGACTTTCTGTGACATGCTTTTATTCCTTTCTCCTTTTTTGTCTGGTGATTTTTGTCTAATATGTCATCATATTTTTTATGCTTAGTGAGGTATATTGATTCATAATACTATTTATTGTGTACAGTATTGTCATCTAGCCTGTGTGCACAGGACATCATGCTCCATGTTCATTTCCCTCCCATGTGTTCTCCTGGTGTCTTTATTGTTATAATGTGCATTACGTGCCAAATTGAAAAGCTATGAAACCTTTTAGACTGAAAAGAATGTAATTTGAATTGCACACACGAAACTCAATTCTTTAACATTCCTACCCTACACCAACATTGTTGCCATCACAACATCTCACTACATCGTGTATTCCAGAATAAATTCCATGGGTATTTTTGATGTGGCCTTTCCAAATGCTCAAGCAGAATCAATATTTTTACTACAGGACTATATCATGCAATTTTGTATATTTTCTTTGTATTTACCTTTCCCTAAGGACAGTACCTTTTCATAAACTTTTGTGTTGTTGTCTAGAATCTTTTGGCTTTATAGGAAGAGCAAAGTCATACTGTTACCTATGTCAATATGACCTATGCTTTAATGTAATTTTGTAAATATGCATTTAATGTATTTTGTCTTGAGTGCTGTAAATGTGTGTAAATAGTCACTTGCTTTTTTCCAGTTATCTCTTCTCATGGCATAGTCAGAGTCATCCTCATGCCATAGTCAGGCACATATTTTCTTCCAGATACGGAACTGGGAGGAGATGGAATCTGTGCCTTTGAGAATTTACAATTAGTGGAAGAACAGACACGCCAAAGATCAATTGAATGGCAGAACATTTGTTGCAATGAAGATAGCCAAGCTGGAACAATGACCCAGAATACAACTCTTCCCACAAGAAGAGATCATGTGTGTGAAATGTCTTGGGTCAAGCCACATTTTATTCTGTTCCTTGCATAGATAAGGGTGTTTCTGTAAGCAGAGATCTCTATCCGATTTTTAATAATACATATTCCCTGAGAAGACAGTTAGAACATATAGGCAGTCCCATAGTCCATCATACAATAATCACTCAGTACATTGTGAATATGGGACAGGTGTATACTTTGAGTCAAATAGTACTCAACATCAGAAATGCGAATGGGAAGATAAAAAAATCTACTTGGGATCATATTGAGAAGTCCTCAAAACTACTTCAACATCACACATTTCAGGAGAATCCCTTCAACTGTAAAGGATATGGCAACACTAACAAATGGTGCTCAAGACTCACTCAACATCAGAGAGAGAAATGGCACAAAAGTGAAGAGTGTGGTGAAGCCTTTTGTTGGCATCCACAGCTCACTAAACATGTAAGGATTCATACTGGAGAAAAGGCTTACACATGTCCACACTGTGGTGAAGCCTTTCTCTACCTGTGTCACCTTTCTGAACACCAGAGAGTTCAAAATGCTGAGAAAACGTACAGATGTGAAGAATTTGGGAAAGCCTTTAACCAGCAGTCAAGTCTTTCTCATCGTCACTGAATTCACACAAATGTGAAAGAAAAAACTTACAAATGTGAAGAATTCAGCAAAGCCTTTAAGCAGAAGGCAAAACTTGCTGAACATTGGAGAATTCATCTAAGAGTGAAATGTTCAAAAAGTGAAGAATGTGGCCAACTGTTTAACCGGAAGTCAAATCATTGCACATCAGAGAATGCACACTGGGGAGAAACCTGCAAATGTAAAGTGATGAGTGGTTTGTACGAATAGATATTTTGCAACCACCATTTTCATGCTAGCATGATACTTTGAAGAAGTAAAGATATGGAAAATTAAGTTGTCATAGAATAATCAACTCTAAATATACATTTAAAAATTGCAGTACAATAATAATTCAAAAACTTCACTGATATTTAAATCAGATATTTTTATGGAGCATAAACCAACATTAAAGCACTAAGTATGTATTAGTATCATTTAAATGTGCAAGGTGATGTGTTGGGGACCAGTATAATTACATTCCACGTACTTTTTGTCAGTCATGCTTGAAATATTATGAAGAGGTGATGAATATAATTCAGCTCTAAATCCGTTCATTCTCTGGCTTTGTCCCCTTGTGTATGTGAAGTCAGGCGTTTGATATATATATATATTTTTTTTTGCTGCCTCAAACATCTGAGAGGCTGTCCTAGTGCATGGATTTGTTTATATCTAACTTGCAAGGTAAATTTAGGACAGTAATGTGCCATGTATCAGGAAAATATGAACGGACATGCTGCTTCTGGTTGACTCAAAACATTGATCAAAATCACCAGGAGTTCTGGGCCTTAATGTTGCCATTGAAGTCAGACAGAGGAACATGTCAAATCATATCATGACAGACTCCTTGAGGAATTGCACAGTTTATTAAAATCATGATGTTTCTTTACGGTAGTAATAGAGAGATGAATATTATTTGATATCATTGCCAAAAGAAATCTTCACAGACACATGATGACAGAACAGGTGACTGTCCCATACTGGGCATAGAATTTATGCATGCACAGTAGCTAAGTAATGACTCTGTTGACCACCAATTTAGGGAACCAGGTTTCAGAAGAACAAGAATGCTTCTTAAATGCCTGCATTTTTATTTTCAACATGGAGCATACAGTGATATTTAAATATTTAGACTATATGTGAACCTAATGCAGGTTTTAATAAAGTCAATTGATTTTTTTCCAAAAGATTTAATTCATTCTTTTTTAATTTTTATTTATTTACTTTTTAAATGTATTTATTTATTCAAGAACTGGGGTACAGTGCAGATGCACAGGAGGGCGAGAAAATTCACCAAAGACGGAGTGAGGAACAGAACAGAAAGACAGACCGTAGTACACTGTTGAGGGGAGCAGTAGGCAAGAGAGGAGAGGCCTGCCCTGCCATGTGGGTTGCTCCCTGGCCAGCCAGGAATCAAACTCATGCTGCAGTGGCTGCAGATTGCTTTGTAGGTTGTGTGTTAACCCCTGCACCACCAGGGAGGCTCTGGATAAATAACTTGTAGAAGTATTGCTGACATATGAAATTTCCATTTTCATTTCTTTAAGAAATCTCTGCCCCATTATCTGCAGGGACAGTCCAACTCTCATGGCCACCAGCCATGGGTGAGAGCTCTCTTTCCTCTGCACCCTCTCCAGCGTTGTTCATTTCATCTTTTTTTATTTGGACCATTCTCAAGTGTTGAGGTGGCATCTCAGTGTGGTTTTAATTGACATTTCTCTTACAATAAGTTAAGGTGAACATTCCTATGTCTGTTGGACCTCAGAATTTCCTCTTTAGTGAAGTGTTTATTTCCTTTGCCCTTTTCTTTTCTTTTTTTTCAATAGAAGCATGTTTTATTTATTTATTTGTTTGTTTTTGTTTATACATGCACTGGGTACAGTCAGAAGCACAGGAGGGTGAGAGAATTTACCAGAGCCAGAGCCGGGAGCAGAGCAGGCAGAAGGACCAAAATACACTGCTGAGGGGAGCAGTGGGCCCCAGGAGAGGTCTGCGTGCCATGTGTGACCCTCCTTTGGTGGCCGGTGAGCAGCCAGGGATTGAACCGGCTCCGTGGAGGCCGCGCGGGCAGATTCTCAACCCAGCACTCAACCACTGAGCCACCGGGGAGGCCCTCCTTTGCCCTTTTCAATTGACTCATTGGTTGGTTTTTCACTCTGGGTGGGAACTTTACAAATTTTGGAATGAACCCCTTGTCAGATGTGTTGCGTGTGTTCTATTCTGTAGGATGCATTTCTGTTTCTGTGCTGGTTTCTTTTGAGTTCTAAAAGCTTTTAGATTTGGTGTTGTCCAAACTTGTGAAACTTGCTTTTGTTTCCCTTGGCATTGGGGTTGTGTTCCCTCGTGCATTTTGCAGCAGCTGTCCTGTAGTGTACCCTTTTATTTTCTTTCAGTGCTTCATGCTTTGGGCTCTTATGTCCAAACTTTTAATCCATTTGGAATTAGTTTTCTGTATGGAGTTTTTCTTTTAAAGATTTATTTATTTATGCATACAAGAAGTGGGGTACAGGCCGGAGGTGTAGGGGGTGAGAGGATTCAATATGTATCACAAACAGGGACAGAGTGAGGAACAGAACAGGCATACTGACTGAAATACACTGGTGAGGGGAGCAGCGGGCAAGTCAGGAGAGGTCTGCTGCACCATATGGATAGCTCTCTACCTGGGGATCAAACTCATGCTGCAGTGGCTATGTATAACTACATATGTTGTGCCAGCAGGGAGGCCCTGTATGGAGTTTTGAATGGGTCTTGGTTCTTATTTTTACAAGTCATTATTCATGTTTCCCTGCACCCTTTTTTAAAAATATGTATTTATTTATTTATGCATAGAAGAACTGGGGTGTAGACCAGATATTCAGGGTTTGAGAAGATTTGCCAGAAACACAGTATGGAGCAGAACAGGCAGATCCAATGAAATACACTGCTCAGGGAATCGGTGAGAGGGACAGGTGAGGTCAGCTGTGCCACGTGTGGGTCAGCTCTCTGGCCTGGAATAGCCGTGATAGCACTGACTCAACCCCTAGGCTGCCAGGGGGCCCGTCCCAGTACTATTTATTAAAGAGGCTGTCTTGTCTGAATGGTATGATTTTAGCTCCTTTGTCCAAGATTGAACTCTTCATATTTATATCATTTGCTCTCTGGGTTTTTAGTTGCCTTCCATTGCTCTGAGTTCTGGTTTTGTTCCAGTAAAATAATGTTGTGATTACTGTTGGCATTATATATATTTTGAAGTCAGGAAATGTGATACTTACATTTTCTTCTTTTTTCCCAAGATTTTTTTGCTATTTGGGACCTTCTATGGGTTCATATAAATGTGGGGATTGTTCTGTTTCCTTATAAAAATGTCCTTGGTATTTGATAGGTATTGCATAAGTTTGTAAATTGCTCTAGACAATAAGGCCATTTATGATGTTTATTCTCCCCACCTAGAAGGATGGAACATCTTTGTATTTCTCTCTGTCTTTTATTTCCTTTAATAGAGTTTTTTTTTTTTTTTATTTTCAGGGTTCAGGTCCCTCACCTCCTTCTTTCACTTTAATGATACAGTCACAGTTATTTCATTCCTTTTGATGTGAATGTCAATGGAAATGTCAGTCATTTTACACACATTCTCTCTCATAGCTTGTTTATACTTCCAGAGAAATGAACCAAAAATGTTATCATGTATTGAATTGTAGTAAAATTTTAAAATAGTTGAACCTATATAATGTAACATTTTTTTGAGAAATTACACTCAAAAACAGTAGCTTTTATTATAATGGATTCCACATTGTATGTCTACATAGTGGGTTTGAAGTATGCACATAGTATCACCCACAGCTTGGTTTCAGAGAGTGCAAACCAAGAGAAACTGTAAATGGAAAGCGATGAGTGAGTGGTTTGTCCAAATATGAATTTTGAAGCCACCAGATTTTCATACTGGAAACTTGAAAGAAGTGAAAATATGATTAAGTAATTTATAATGCAATTTAGATTCATATTAAGGTATTGCAATACAGTAGGAAGTGAGAAACACTTTATATTCCTTAAGTCAGAAAATTGTTATGGAGCATAAGCCAACATTAAAACACCAAATATTAGCATAACTGAAAAGTCTGAGGGCCTTCCTGGTGGTGCACAGTGTTAAGTCACAGCACTATGAAGCTATCGTTTGGTCCCTGGCCAGGGAGCTGACCACATGAAACAGCAGACCTCTCCTGATTTATCTGCTGCTCCCCTCAGCAGTGTGTTTCAGTCAATCTGCTTGTTCTGCTCTGCACTCTGTCTTTGGGGAATCCTCTCACCCCGTACACTTCTGGCCTACCCCTCTGTTCTTGTATGCATAAATAAATAAAATCAATCTTTAAAAAAATAAGTAAGAGTTAAAGACGATGGTTTGGGGCCCTGTATAGTTATTTTCTTTGTCCTTTTTTTAATCAACCATACTTGAGATATTGTGAAGAGACCTGATGAATATAATTCAGCCCTAAATCACTTAACTCTATGGCTTTCTCCTGGTATGTAGGTGGAGTTATGTATTTGACTTTCGTGTGTCAAACATCTAAGGGACCCTCTCCAGTTGATGAGTTTCTTTACATCTTAATTGCTTGGGTACTTTTATGATGGTGTCATGCATCATGGATGAAGAAAATCTAAATGGATATGCTGTTTGTGTCTGACTGAAAAGGTTGATGTAAATCACCCAGAGGAGTCGTGGACTTCATTGTGGGCATAAAAGTTAGACACGGAAACCTGCTGAGGTTCAACTCATTTCATCATTTTCTCCTTCAGGGAATACACTAACAGTTTATTAATATCCTCATGTTTCTTCATGGTAGTAATAGAGCCATGAATATTATTGGACGTTTTTGCCAAAAGAAATCTTCACAAGCATGTGATGAAAGTGCAGGTGAGCTTTTCATAACAGCGTAGAATTCTTGTCCATTCACATTAGCTAAGCAAAGCATCTTTATGTTGAACACCGACTCTGTGATCCAGATATCAGAAGGTCAAGATGCTTCTTAAATACCTGAATGTTGGTTTTGATGAAATGTGTCTTGGTATCTGAATGTCTTATTTAGACTGTATGTGAACTTCTTATGTATATTTTTAAAATTTATTCATACAAGAGCTGGGGTGCAGGCCAAAGGGGTGTGTGTGTGTGTGTGTGTGTGTGTGTGAGAGAGAGAGAGAGAGAGAGAGAGAGAGAGAGAGAGAGAGAGAGGATTCACCAGAGACAGAGTGGGACATAGAACAGGCCGACTGACTGAAATACACTACTGAGGGGAGCAGTGGGCAAGAAGGGAGAGGTCTGCCATGCCCTGTGGGTGGCTCCCTGCTGTGGAGGGGGCGGATAGCTTGTCAGTCAGCGAGGTGCTTAACCCCTTCAGCCCCAGGGCGGCCCTGTTGAGCTCTCTTCCCTCAGAGCCCTGAACCCCTCAGGGGCCCCGCAGTTTTCACGGGCCTCGCCCACCTGCCGGTTCTCCTCAACCTCCACTCCTCCCACTTCCAGGCCTCAACCCCACCCCGAGGACGGCCCGACGGGCTGCGCAAGGGGTTGTGGGAAATGTGGTCTCCAGCCCCTGTGGTTCCCGCAGAGGTTTCTGGGCGGGGCTTCCGCGATCTGCGCAGGCGCGGCCCCGCCCCCGTCCTTTCGAACGTTCTGGCGCCTCCGCGAGCGCTGGGGCGCCCCGAGGTGAGCGCGGTTTTGTCCCGGGAGGCTGGGCGCGGGTGAGCGGAGACGCCGGGGGTTGGGGAGCGGGGGGCGCGGGCGAGTGGGGGCCGCGGCCGCGTGGAGTCGGGCGCTTTGGAGCCTTTTCCCCCCGGAGCGCGCGTGGGGGGCGGGGCAGGGCCGTTGGGGAGAAGGTTCGGCCTTTTCGGGGTGTCCCAGGCGCGGCCGCCCGGCCCTGACCCCGGACGCTGCCCGGCGTCTTCCCCGGGCGGGGGGACGGTGTCCCCAAGGCGGGGGCCCTGGGTAAGCGCGGGTCCGCCTGTGCGCATGTGCGCTGACTCCTCTGGGCCCCCCAAATGTCGGGCGGTGAGGGAGGGGAGAGCCGGGCTGCGTTTCTTGGGGGGGTTATTGCGCCCGGGGCCAGACTCAAGGACCCAGGGTGGGCGGGTGACATCTCGTGGGTTGCCAGGGGGAGGCGGTCCCTGTGGGGGAGGGGAGGTCAGGGGGAAACTGGGTTTGCAAGGCGGGGGGTGCGGGGGAGTTCCTGGGGCATTAGAGGCCTGTTGTCTGAATTTCCGGGTGCGCTTTGCTTTCCCGCCCCCAGGCGGCGTCCTGCTGGCCACTGCATTCTGGCCTCCTGCCTGGATGTGCTCACCCCTGGGGACTGCATCTCTGTTGGGTGTCCATGGAGGGGAGGGCGGGAAGAGGCACCGAGCCATTGCCAGGGTGTCCTGGCAGAACAGTGCGTTCGGGGCGTCGTCTCCTTGGAAATCGTGTCCACACTCTGAAGTGACTCATCAGCTTTGAGACTGTTGTTCTTGGCGTGACTGTTGATCAGGGAGTGGGCAGTGTCACCTTTTACTAAGTTATGGTGAACCATCAACCCACGTTCTGCCGCTCATGGACTCGCGGGGCCTCTCCTGCCCCTGCTAGAAGTGTCACACGGCCGGCACCCGCAGTGACTCTCTGGTGTCCTCAGGTAGCTTGTGGCGGGCTCTGGACAGGAGACTCCAGGACCCCATGCAGCTGCCTCCGTCCTCTGTGCTGGACCCATTGCCCCTCCAAGCGCCGCCTCCAGAGCCCTGGCGCATCTGTGAGAGCAGCGACAATGGACCAGTCTCTGGTGAGTGCTGTGTTTGCTTCAGCTCGTGGTGCATTGACTTTATGGGAGTATTTCAACAAACACGTAAATTAGAAACATAGTTTTCTCCAGGGACACATTCCTCACCAGAGAAAGGTGTGGCATAGATCCAGGCACTTCACATTTCCAGCATGTGTGAAGATGGGGCTCTGCCCTGGTGCTCACGCAGCACAGAGTCTGTGCCTGGGTCGCGGTTGATGACGCTGAAGGTGTGGCCTGTGGCTCTTCACCCCGCTGGACAGAAACACTCCCTAGCTCTGCGCTGGTCCAGTGCGGGGTGAGGGAGGAGGGGAAGGATGGGGCTTGAGGACCTGAGTGCAGAATGGGGGTGAAGGAGACGCATGTCTTTTAAAAAGGACAACTGATTTTTTTTTTCAAGATTTGTTTATTTATTTATACATACACTGGGTACAGTCAGAAGCCAGTAGGGTGAGAGAATTCACCAGAGTCAGAGCGGGGAGCAGAGCAGGCAGAGGGACCGAAGTACACTGCTGAGGGGAGCAGCAGGCGGCAGGAGAGGTCTTCGCGCCATGTGGGACCCTCGCTGGCAATCGAACTGGCGCTGCAGAGGCTGCGGGCAGCTTCACAACCCAACGCTCAACCCCTTGCGCCGCCCCAGGAGGCTCCAACTAAATTTTTAAGGTTTCTGTGCAGTAGCTAAAATCATACTGTGTCCTACACAACTCTTGGAGACTTTCATGCAGGCATCAGTCTTGGCATGTGTGCCGTTGAGTCCAATGGGGATCCTTACACACCTGCCCCTGCCTTTCTCTCAGGTGGCCTGCAAACCGAAGGTGCCCAGTAGACTCCTCAGAGTCCTTTTTTCTGGCCGTTGTATCCTCTGCTCCTGCGCATTTCTCCTTGGTGTGGTCTGAATGCATTTCTAGTGACACTCACTACACCCTAAGTTGCTCTCCAGTCCAGTTACACTCTCCAAAAGTTCCTGCCATGTTTGAGAACACCATGTGTGACCTTTGGGAAATTTCATTTTTTTAAATTGTTTTAAAGCTTCTTATACTTTTTTCTTATTCTTTTACTTATTTTCCCTCCTCGATCTGTCATTGACATGTGTAGCACTAAAAGCCTTCTGCTGAAATAGTTGCCAGTTTTTTCCTACAATCCTAATGTGTCTTGCCCTACCCCTTGTTTCCCCTCTACCAAACCACTCTGGCCCATCTCCTGTCTGCCTCCCTCCCTAACTTCTCCACCCATTCCCCTGTTCCCTCTGGTGGTCATCTTTACCTTCAAATGACCCTGTTCAAGTTTTATTCAAGTATTTTGGCTGTAAATGTTTTTTGGGTATTTATTTTCCACAGATGAGTGAAGCTATCTCATATGTGTCTTTACTTTTTACTTATTTCACTCAAGAATAGCACCTCCTGGGGCCTCCCTGATGGCACAAGGGGTTGAGATGCAACCGATGGGGCTGTCTGTAGTCTCTGCAACACAAATTCCATCCCCCGGCCAGCCAGGGAGCTACCCACATGGTGCAGCGGACCTACTGGCCTGCTGCATCCCTCGGCAGTGTATTTCGGTCTATCTGCCTGTTCTGTTTCCTGTTCTGTCTCTGATGAATCCTCTCACCTTCCTCCCCTGCACCTCTGGCCTGTACCCCAGCTCCTGTATGCATAAATAAATAAATATTTTTTAAAAAAGAAAAAAACAATATCACCTCCTTGCCCACCCATTTTATCCTCAGTGTGGCCCTTTGCTCCTTCCTCCCAGCCCTGCAGTGCTCCTCTGTGTGTACTCCACCTTTCCTGCCCTGCCTCTGCCGAAGGGATGTAGATTGGGCAATGACTGGGCAGTTGGAAACACAGCTGCTCTGCTCACAAATGGGATAAATCTTTCTGTGTTTGAGTTTTCCCGTGAGGGTAATGTATAGAAATATTGCAGATGATATGGAATTTCCGTTTTTATTTCCTTAAGAAACCTCTGCACCCTCATCCACAGGGTCTGTTCCGACTTTCATGGCCACCAGCCGTGGGTGAGAGCTCCCTTTTCTCTGTGCCCTCTCCAGCGTTGTTCATTCCATTTTTTTTTTTTTAGTGTTTCACTTTTTTAAATACTATTTTACATCATTTTCATTTTTGCACAGTGTAATCATTTACATCTTCGTTATAGTCCCCATAAAATTCTCAGCCCTCACCCCCTGATTTGTATAAATCCATTCGTTTTCATTTGGGCCTTCTCAAGGGGTGAGGTGGCATCAAAGTGTGCCTTTAATTTACATTTATCTTGAAATAAATTAAGGTGAACATTCCTATTGTCTGTAGGATGTCAGAATTCCCTCTCTAGAGAAGAGTGTATGTAGTTCCTTTGTCCATTTTTTAATTAAGAATTATTCATTTATGCATACAAGAACTGGGGTACAGGCAAGAGGTGCAGAGGGTGAGAGGATTCTCCAGAGACAGAATGGGGAGCAGAACAGGCTGACTTACTGAAACACACTGCTGAGGGAGCAGTGGGGAGTCAGGAGAGGTCTGCTGCGCCATGCGGGTTGCTCCCTGCCGGCCAGGGATCGAACTTGCGCTGCAGAGGCTTGCGCTGTGGAAAGCTTCATAGGCTGCGTCCCAACCCCTTGTGTCACCAGGGAGGCCCCCCTTTGTCCATTTTTAATTGAGTCATCAGTTGGTTTCTCGCATTGTTTGGAGATGTTATAAATTTTGGAATGAACCCCTTGTCATATGTGTGGCATGCAGATTCTTTTTCTGTTCTGTAGACTGCCTTTCAGTTTTGGGGCTGGTTTCTTTTAAGGTATGAAAGCTTTTAGGTTTAGTGATGTCCCACTTGTTGATTTTTGCTTTTGTTTCCCTGGGTGTTGGGGTTGTGTTCCCTAGTGCACTTTGGGGCAGCTGTCCTTAGTGTGTCCTATATTTTCTGTCAAGTACATCACCAAATATTTAATCCATTTGGAATTTTATAGATTGATTTATTTATCCATATAAGAGCTGGGGTACAGGCCAGACATGTGGTGGGTGAGAGGATTGACCAGAGACAGAGTGGGGAACAAAACAGGCAGATCTGGTGAAGTACATTACTAAGGGGAACAGCAAGGAGACAGGCGAGGTCAGGCGTGTGCCGTGTGGGTGAGTTCCCTGACTGGGGATCGAACTCATGCTGCAGAGGCTGTGGATAGCTTCATAGTGCTTTGCCTTAACCCCTTGCTTCACCAGGGAGACTCCATGTTGCTGTATTAAGTCGGTTGGAATTTGTTGAGGATTTTCGCTTCTCTGTTCTTTGGTGGTGTTGGTCTATTTTTCCCTTTTATGCTGTCTTCCTTTGGGGGGGATCAGGGCAATGTTGACCTTGTCGTATGTGTTGGTGAGTTTTCCTCCGTCTTCAGTGTTTTGGAAGATGCAAATTTCTTTGTTTTTACTTCTGTCATAGTCTCTCTGATGATTTCTTTTGTGTGTCCCTGAATGCTTGAGTATCTTGTGCTCCTGAATGTAGCTAGTCCCTGTGTTCCGATCTGGCCTCCCGTCTTCAGTCTGCACTTCTCCTTAGTGAGTCAGTCAACTGTGTTTTGCCATTTCTGCCAGTTACACTTGAGCGTGGGCCTCCTGCCCAGGCCTAGTACCACAGGCTCGGCTCCTACCTGACTGTGCTTGTAGCTGTCCCGATGGCACCTGCTGCTCATGCAACATGCAAACCTCGTCCTGTGTTGTGCCCTCCCGTGTGGAATTAGATCCTTCTCAGCCCAGGTCTCCCGCCACCAGAAAGGGATTCTCTGTTCCAGAGTTTAGTCTCACCCAATGCAAGTTACTCTTCAGTATTACCTGATATCTTAATGGTTGCTGACAACAGCACCGCCTTGTGTGCGTGCATGCGTGCATGTGTGCATGTGTGTGAGTGTGTGTGTTCACTTTCTTTCACATTACAGTTCTCATTCTTGGCCAAACCTGATGGATGCATTTTCTCAGTGATGAGGTTGCTCCCTTTTCTGCCTCTGACTGGCCAGGGTGTGGTGACACCTCAGAGTTCAGGGGGAGAAAGTACTCAGGGGTCAGTGGGACATGTTTGAACAAGGGTCATGACACAGACACTCGCTGAGTAAAACCAGGTAGCGCAAATGTTCATCATTTGACCTTTGGTTGTTGGGAGTTTATGTCAGTGATGCTCAATGTACTTTTTAATAAAGAGCTTCAGGTTTCTGTCATCGAGTCTAGAGTATAGTAGGTGTGTTTGCATTTGTCATACGTATGATTCTTGCTGAAGTTACGGTTAATGGTAGATTTTTTTATTTTGATAGATGTTTATAAAATATTGATAGAATGAATATATTTTGCAACCTAATTTTACCAGCTCTTCTGTCACCTGTGACCATGCAAGTGTTTCATTTTATAAACCTTTGCACTGTGGGGAGCAGCAGTGGCTGCTCTTCTGCCCAGCATGACAGTTGCTTCTTTTTTCTCCTTTTCCTAGAAAATGTGGCCCTCCATTCATTCATTCATTCATATTTTAAAAGATGAATTTATTTATGCAAAAACTGATGTATGGGCCAGAGGTGTGGGAGGGGGGAGGATTCACCAGAGACAGACTGGGGAGCAGAACAGGCAAATCTATTGAAATACTCTGCTGAGGGGAGCAGTGGGCGAGTCAGGAGAGGTCTGCCACACCATGTGGGTAGCTCTCTGGCTGGGGATTGAACTCGTGATGCTGTGGCTGTGGGACAGCTCCATAGGTAGTGTCTTTACCTTTGAGCCACCAGGAAAGCCCCTGACCCTTTATTTAAATGTAAAATAAAAAGTCTCCTTTCGCTGTTATTGCATGTGGTGTTCTTTGGCTTTTAGTATCTGACAGTGTTATACAGCCATCACCACCTTCCAGTTTTTTTCATTTCCCAGTAATAAAATACTGTACTCATTAAACTCTTGCTCCCAACTGCTCTGTCCCTCAGCCCCTGTGTCCACCATTTACTTTCTGTTTTCAAGAGTTTGACAACTCATACCTGTATGAATGGAGTCTTATTATACCTTGTTTTCTTGGTGAATCTCTTATTTTATTGCATTGTTAACTGTTTTATCATTTCATAGGTATCGTACAGGAGTGCATTCATATTGTAGTGTGTGTCATTGTTTAGTTCCATTGTGAGGCTCATTAATATGCTCTTATGTGTATTTTCCAGACTTATTTATCCATTAATCCATCACCTGGAGCTTGGGTTGATTTTGCTTTGGGCTGTAATGACTGGTGGTGCAGTGACAGTAGGTGAGCAAACGTCTCTGCCCGTTCCTGCTGTCCCTGCTATTGGTGAACACCCCGGGGTGGGGGTGGGTCCTCCTGTCATTCTGAGTTCCCTTTTCCCGAGAATCACCTTCCTGTCTTCCCTCCTGGCTGCATCATTTATGCTTGCCACAACAGTGCGCAAGGGAGCCAGGTCCCAATTTTTGCCAGTACTTGTTCTTTTCTTTCTTTTTAAATCATTGTGATCCCAGCGGACGTGAAATCTCATCTCTTGTACTTCTGATTCATTTTTCCTTTGTGACTGATCGTATTGAGAACGTTCATGTGTTAGGACCTGCTTGGGTATGTGATTTGCAGAGCTGTGTATTCCAGTCCTTTACTCATGGCTGCACATTTCCATTTTGAACAGGGTCGAAAGTGCGAGGGGATTGTATTGTCCCATTTCATCATACGGTCCTTTTATGGCATCCTGAGCCCACTCCTGCTGGGAGGTCCCCGTGAGTTTCTGTGCGCAGACATGAGCCACCCACCTTCTCTTTGCTGTTGTTTTATTTCTCGTATTAGTGTTTTAATCAATGAGACTATAAATAAGAACACATTTTTGTTTTCCTAAACTGGGATGTGCCGGGTTACCTTGCAAGAGTTGCTGTCAGTGCAGCAGGCTCATCGTGTCCTGGATGCTGTTTTGTCTTTGCATTTGTTTAATTCATTGTTTAACCCTCCGGGTTTCTTTATTCCAGCTCAGTCTCTGCCCTTGGTTCCGCTATATGTATCGCTTACTGTTTTGTCATTTCACTGGCAGCGTACAGGAGCTCCTGTGTGTGTGAACACGGGTGTGTGTTATAGTCTGCTCACTGGGTTTTCCTTTCCAGAGTCGCTTTACTGTGGCTTTCATTAGTTTTCCAAGAATGAATTATAACTAGTTATGACCATTTTTATGTATGTTGTCTTTTTGTTGTTATTGTTACGTAGCGTCACCCAAACCCATTGTGAATAGGGGACACTGAGCGTCTTTGTTAGTCCTACTCTCACTGGGAATGTTGATGTCGCCTGTGGCTGTCAAGGACTTGTTTTGTGTTGAGGAAAAATCCTCTGAATCCATTTTTAGCTAATACAAATGGAAATTTATTTTAATGGGTTCCTATTCTATATGTATGTGGAGGTGCACAGGATTTACTATATAGCAAAGGAAATGATGGAATAAATTTACGGATTTCTTAAGATATTTGTTTTCTTATACCGTGTATCTTATTTTTCAAAACTCTTTCATTGCTATGATCTATTTTTTTCTTTCTCCAAAAGAAATATTTGTCTCTTAGTTGTTTTTCCTCTTCTTTCAATACCTTTTGTTCTGGTCACCGTGTTCTCCCCTACGGTGATGAAAACTATCAATAATATCCTGGAGATTCCCAAATTCTTTCTTTTCTTTAATATTTATTTTGTGTATTCATATAAACGCTCGGGTGTAGGCCACAGGTGCAGGGGGTGAGAGGATTCACCAGAGACAGAGTGGGGAACAGAACAGGCAGACTGACTGAAATACACTGCTGAGGGGAGCAGCGGGGAGACAGGAGAGGTCTGCTGTGCCTTGTGGATAGCTCCCTGGTTGGGGATTGAATTCTTGCTGCAGCAGCTGTCGATAGCTTCATAGTGCTGAGACTTAAACTCTTGTGCCACCAGGGAGGACCTGATTCCCAAATTTCTGTTTTCACCTTAGACTTCCTGATCTATCAGACACATGTCCAGTTGCGTGTGGAATTCCAGTGTCTACCAGCCCTTCATGCAGACAGCATATTAGGAAAACATTCCTCATACCTCAGCCACCAAGTAATTACCAAGTTCTCCTCCACTTTGTCCTTCCATTTTAGAAGTGATGACCTGATCTGTCTTCTTCTGACTCTGTCAGCTGAACATCTTTTCTTAAGATTTTATTTTATATATGTTTTACATCATTTTTTATTTCTGCACAAGTTATGCATTTTCATCTTGGTTATAGTCCCCATACATCCCACCCCCCTTATTTTAACCCTAATATCTCCAACCCCAATAGTGCATCTCTGGTTTATACTTGCTTGTAGTTGAACATCTCTTACCTTTGCTTTTTCCCACCTCATTGCTTGAACATCCTGGTTTTGGGTTCAGTTTTTGTTTACTGTGAGTTGGAGATAGCAGGCTTTGAGGTCATGGGAGTAAAATATTGGCACAAAGTTGCACATGTTTTTAATTTGTTATGAAGCTCCTTTATCACATGATTCCGGGTGTGAGTCTGTTAAACCTGCCAGCCAGGCTATCAGCTCCTCAAGGAGCCAATTTTATTCATCCTTTTATTCTTAGAATCATAGACACTTCCAAATATATAAGGTGAGCTATAGTTCTACTTGTAGGACCAAAGGGGTGAATGTAGAGGCGAGGCTCTTTCAACTGCAAATTCTATACAGTACTGAAGACCCACAAAATAAGATGTGTTTGCACTTGCTCTGTCTGACCCAGGCTGCCGGCCCTGAGATGAGAAATGTTCCCTCAGAAGGGACAGTGTCATTTGAAGATGTGGCTGTGAACTTCACGTGGCAGGAGTGGCAGTACCTGAGTGAAGATCAGAGGACCCTGTACTGGGATGTGATACTGGAGACCTGCAATCACCTGGTGTCCTTAGGTGAGGAAGCTCCAGTGTAACACTCTAGTGCAGTGCTGTCTTCTGCACTGACAAGTGTGCACTTGCTTATGAAACTGAGTGTTGGTGAGGTTGAACATGGCAGGCAGTGTACATTGTGGGTGTTTCGGTTTTCGTTTGGAAAGATTCAGATTGGCCTCTTTTGCACAGCTCTTCACACTGCATTTGTTAGTTTTCAAAGACTGAAGTTGAACTTGATCGAAGACCACCACTGTTTCTCATCACAGGGCACTGTGTTACTGATCCTGAGGAGAGCATCAGGTCGGAGCAGGGATTACAGCCGTGGACTGTGGGCGATCCCCCAAACCAGGACCTGTCAGGTCAGTCAGTGCTTGCCAGGCCAGGGGGCTGAGAGGAGGCTGGGAGTGTGGCCAGTGATATTGGCCACACTGAGGTGCTTTTTCAGTGTCCAATCTTGGAGAGTGTGTCTGCATATATCAAACTGATTCTTTATTCAGTTTCCAAATACTACTTTCTTGTGAATTACGTCCTGCTCTTTTAAAAATGGCCGTCTATGTTCTTAAACCAGTATGAAGTCCCTGATACATGGGGATGATTCTGCAGTAATCACATATCTCTATTCTCTCTCTTAGTGTATTCTCATAAACTGTTTTCTTTAGGTTCCAGTTGAGGAATTTTTTTTATTCTTTCTGTATGTTTATGGGGAGGTCACACACGACATAAAAACAGGAGCTGCTATGAACAAAGCAGAAACACAGGTTCCAGCGAGTGCGTTGAGAACACCAGGGTGTTACTCTCAGAATGATGTGGGAAAAGACTTTAACACTGATAGCCACAGGCTGGATGCAGAACTTTTTTCCTATCAGCAGGAACGTGGGACACAATGATGAGGCAGAGTTTGCTGCATGTATTAGGATTCTGAGCCTTATGTATTTAAATAAGAACTGACAGGTCTCTGCCGTGGAGGGATGTGCATGCCTCTGAGAACCTCTGCAGGTGACCGTGGCCAGGGCCGGGATCGAAAGAAAAACTAAGGAAATGGAGAAGCAGAGTCCTTGTGTCTCAGCAGGCCTCTTGCTTAAAGTGCCTAGGCAATGACTGGGTCACTCAGTCCACAGGTTTCCGGGAAAGCCATGGCCTCTGCAGGGCTTGGTTATTCAGAAAGTACCTGCAAGAGCTGCACAGGGTCAGTCTAAGAAAGAAGGTGTGTAGGATCTATTTTGGATGAAATGCTTCTGGTTGAAATTGACAAATCTAGTTAAAGGACTATTTTCACCAAATATTTATGATTTACAAAGCAATTATTAAATTAGTTTTACTGCTTTGTTATCCTGGTTTGGCATTAGAAAATCTGTTAATTGGGGCCTCCCTGGAGGCCTAGGGATTAAGTCTCTTAGCTCTCACTATTATGGCCTCAGTTTGATCCACAGTGAAGTAGCTCACCCACTTTGTCACAGTAGACCTCCCCTGTCTCACCCGCTGCTCCCCTCAGCAGTGTATTTGAGTCAGTCCACCTGTTCTGTTCAAAACACTGTCTCCACGCTCCCCTACAGCACCCCCACTCCTGCACTTCTGGCCTACACCCCAGATCTTCTATGCTAAAATAAAAAATACCAAAAAATCTAGTCTCCCCATAATTTGCTATGGGCAAAATGCATGAATCAGAAAATCAATACCTGTAAATTGTGTTGTAATACAGGAGCTTTTGTGCCACTTAGTAGTATTCACTCAAAATGCTTAGAGACATGGCCATTTTTATCTCACTTTAGATGTCCATACTGTGGATCACCTGACTCAGGACAGCCCTGCAAATCAGGGCAGACATGTGTGGCAAGTTCTTACCACCAGCAGCAAAATAGCATTCAACGAGAGAACTGACTTAATGGAAAAAAGCAATTTGCACTCAATTCATTGTTTGAACCATAGTATCAAAAATGAAAACAATTCAGCGATGATGCCTGTGAACTTTACTATACATAGGACCATGATGATCCCTGGTGAGCCTCATGAAGGGCATGCTGGAGAGTACAAGGAGGTCTTTAGTAGAATGAGGGAACCCATCAAGTATCCTGAGCACCTTAGTCACCAGGTGATTCAGAACTTTCAACAGCCTTTTGAATTTCGTGAACAAGGAAATGTTGTGAGTGAAGAAACAATATTTACACCTAAAGGAGCCCTTCCAGAAGGGGCTGCCCATAAATGCAATGAGTGCAGGGACACCCGTGATGAGGTACCTTTCGTTGGCCGAGACAGAACCCAAGGAGGACAGACTCTCTGCAGTTGTAATGAAAAGGGGAGAGCAGCGGAGATGACTCCAGTGCATTTGAATCTTCCTAGGTATGTTGAACACGAGCAGCAGGAATGTTGTGAAAGTGGGGCCAGTCTCAGCAACACATTTCACACCTATCCGCGTGAGAGTACCCAGTTAGGAAAGAATAATTTGGGATATAAGAGATATGGTGAAGTGGCCTCTAAAACCTCTGTTCTGACTGAACATCAGAAAACACAAGCAGACGATCAACCTGATGAGTGTGGGGGCACCGCTGAGATTTCCTTACAGAGGGGATACCAGAGAAATCTCACTGCAGTGAAGTTGTTTGGCTCTAACGATTATGTGAAAACTTACTCATGGAAGACTGCCCTCACTTTACATCCACAATCTCAAACGGGAGTGAAGCGCTACCCATGTCAGGTATGTAAGAAAACTTTCAGGTGGAAATCTGCTTTTAGTGTCCATCAGAGAACTCATATAAGGGAGAAACCCTATGAATGTGAGGCATGCAGGAAAGTGTTCTCCTGTAAGTCAGTTCTTGTTCTACATGAGAGGACTCACACTGGAGAGAAATGCTATGAATGTGAAGGGTGTGGGAAAGCTTTTTCTAGTAAGGCACACTTTATTAGACATCAGAGAATTCACACTGGAGAGAAACCCTATGAATGTGAAGGGTGTGGTAAAGCTTTTTCCAGTAAGTCTTACCTCAATGAGCATCAGAGAATTCACACTGGAGAGATGCCTTATGAATATGAAGAGTGTAGGAAGATTTTCTCCTGCAAATCATCCCTCAGTAACCATCAGAGAATTCACACTGGAGAGAAGCCTTATGAATGTCAAGAGTGTAGGAAGACTTTCCACTGGAGACCATCCCTCATTCACCATCAGAGAAGTCACACTAGAGAGAAACACAATGAATGTCCAGCATGTAGGAAAGTGTTCTCCTGTAAGTTAGTTCTTGCTCTACATAAGAGGACTCACACTGGAGAGAAACCCTATGATTGTGAAGAGTGTGGGAAAGCTTTTTCTAGGAAGTCATTCCTCAGTCTCCATCAGAGAAGTCACACTGGAGAGAAACCCTATGAATGTGAAGAGTGTGGGAAAGCTTTCTCCCGTAAGTCTTACCTCAGGGAGCATCAGAGAATTCACACTGGAGAGAAGCCTTATGAATGTCAAGAGTGTGGTAAGACTTTCCACTGGAAATCATCCCTCAGTAACCATCAGATAAGTCACACTGGAGAGAAGCCTTATGAATGTCAAGAGTGTAGGAAGACTTTCTCCTGGAGATCATCCCTCAGTCACCACCAGAGAGGTCACACTGGTAAGAAACCCTATGATTGTGAAGTGTGTGGGAAAGCTTTTTCCCGTAAGTCAAACCTCATTAGACATAAGAGAAGTCACACTGGAGAGAAACCCTATGATTGTGAAGGGTGTGGGAAAGCTTTTTCCCAAAAGTCAAACCTCATTAGACATCAGAGAAGTCACACTGGAGAGAAACCCTGAGTGTCAAGAGTGTGGAAAGACTTTCTGCCAGAAAACATCCCTCAGTAAACATGAGAGAAGTCACACTAGAGAGAAGCATTATGAGTGTCAAGAGTGTGGGAAAATTTTTTTTCCAGTAAGCATGCTCTCACTGGACATCAGAGATGTCACTGGACAAAATCCCTATGATTGTGAAGAATGTGGGAAAACTTTTCAGGAAGTCAGCCCTCACTAGGCATGACAAAATCCACACTGGAGGGAAATGCTAAGAATGTCAAGAGTGGGCAGGCAGGCCTCCCCCGGTGGGTGCAGATGTTTGAGCGCAGCACTATGAAGCTGTTCGCGGCCTTTGCGGTGGGAGTTTGATTCCCTGGCTGGCCAGGAACAACCCCATGGTGCGGCAGACCTCTCCTGTCTGGGCCGCTGCATGTATTTCAGCAGTGTATTTCGGTCAGTCTGCCTGTTCTGTTCCCCGCTCTGTCTCTGGTGCATCCTCTCACCCTCCCACACATCTGGCCTGTACCCTGATTGTTGTATGCTTGAATAAATAAAAATCTTAAAAAAAAATATTCAAACTTAGGAGCTCAAACCACATCATTCAGTTGAGAGCAATGGGAACTCACATATAGTTTCACTCCTAATTGCGTGGAGTTACCTGGTTCACTCTTCTCCCAAGTTCATGCAGTGATGATGTCTCTGTTCCTGTTGCTGTTGCTTCTAGTATCCTTTTAAGTTCCTGGATGATGCTATTCATGTTCACGGTAGCTGTCTGTCTACATGGCACACTGCATGTTGTGTGGGTAAGTGATCTCTCTGTGTTTTCTAACTTAGTCGTCACGTTCTGTCCAGTACTCTAAGTCTCTGTGGTGCCCCCCGATGCTGGAATTGCTCACCACCAAAATGTCCTCCTCTAGAAGGAAATGTTGAAATGTGTGCTCTCGGCTATAGGTTGAGGTCTGCAGCTGTCCTTTACCTACCTTTCATGATGAAAGTTTCTCAGGGCCTCCCTGGTGGCCTTGGGGTTAAGTTTCAGCGCTATTGCCTGCTCTGGCCAGGGTTTCAGCCTTTGCTAGGGAGCCGTCCCACATATGCTAGAGGCCGCAGCAGGTCTCTCCTGTGTCACCCGCTGCTCCCGTTAGCCAGGTATTTCAGTGGTTCTGCCTGTTTGTCGCCACACTCAGTATCTAGTGAATCCTCTCACCCCGAACCTCTGGCCTACTCCCCAGTTCTACAAAATGAGGGAATTTTTTTGGAAGATTACTTCTGCATACAAGAACTGGGGTGCAAGCCAGAGTTATGAGGGGGTGAGAGGATTCTCCACAGAGAGAGTGGGGAGCACAACAGGTGGATCTACCAAAATCCACTGCTGAGGGGTCAGTGGGGAGACAGGAGAGGTCTACTGTGCCATGTGGGTCACCTCCCTGGCCAGGGATCGAATTTGTTCTGCAGTACTGAGAGCAGCTTCATAGTGCTGAGACTTTCACCCCTGCGCCACCAGAGGCTCCTATATTATTTTTAAAGGAAAGGATTCTTGCCTTTTAATTTTTTTTATTAAATTGTTGTTCATCTTTGTGCAATATTGAATCGCTCCCCTTCTTTATAATTCTTGCAAATGTCCTGTCCGCACCACCCCTGTGACCCGTCACCCCAGGCCCTGGTGCTCCTCCTTCCCTCCTGGCCCCTCTTCTGCCCTGTCCCCTGCTGGTGTCTCAGCTCTGTCATCTGCCTGCTAGATTTGTCTTTTTCCCCTGACCCTTTCTTCGTCTCCCTGTATTCCTCCTGGAGGTGATGATGTAATCCAGGTCTTTTTCCTTCTCTCTTTGTTCTGAACATAATCCCTTCCGACGTTGCTGGCCGTGCTCTGAATGTGGCCTTTGTCTGAGTCAGTTCATACCTTGGAGTGAGTAGTTGGCGTGGAAGGTCGTGGCCGAGGAAGTCCTTGATGTCACTCTCTCTACCCCTTTCCCCCAGCGGCCCCGGGCACCTCCTGGTGTATTTCTTTGGCGCTGTGATGATGCCGAGCAGAGAGTTTGAGCAGCAGGCCCGGAGTCTGAGGCCTTGGTGTGCTCTTCTTCTTTTCTTCTCTTTTGTGTGAAAGTAGTTCCAAGTGGAGCCCAGAGTTCCAGAAGAGCCAGACATTTACTCATAGGAGTAAGGACAAGAAACCTCCCTGAGCAGAACGGTCCCGAGGGGTGGCCGCTGGGGCCGAGCAGCAGGGGCTCCCATGGCTGTGGCGGGCAGGGAGTGGGGGCTGGTCGTGAGGGTCTTAGCCGCGTGTCTCTTGCTGAGGGGCTTGGCCTAAGGGCTCTCCCGAGGCGCCAAAGCCCGCTGAGTTTGCCCCTGTTACTCACCTGCATGTCCACACCTAGCCTCGTTCTGTGGATTTGCAGTCGTGCCCTGTGTCGGCTCCGTGGCATCCTCTCCGCAGGGCTGGGCTCGAGGCCCGCCCGTCGGGGATTGTTTCTCTGATCATGGATTTGGGACTTGGGCGCCTGCTCCTCCCTGCCCGCGCCCTCTACATAGCTTCCTCTGTCAGGAACATGTCTACAGCCAGAGCCCCCATCCTGTGTTTCCAAGTCAGTGACTGACGGGTTGTCTGTCCCCTGAGAGCATCCTCCCTGATTCAGGGGGAGGTACATTGGTCCCTTTAAACTCCACCTGGCATGTCGGGGCCACGGGCCATATTCCTCAACACGCCATGGGAGGTCGCTGAGGTTTTCATCCCTAGGCTGCAGGCCGCTTTCCATGATGCTGCAGGCTCCTAGGTGTCCTCGAGCGCCCATTAAAGATGACATCGGGCCCCTCAGCCTTCACCTCAGACCTGGTCCAAAGAGGCCTGCAGGGTTTTATAAGACAGCGCTCCTCTGCTAGTGCCATGTTTCCTGGAAGTGTTTGTTGCTGTGACGTTACCCATGTGGGCTGTTGCAGCAAGGGTCACTCTCTGCTCTGAAGGTGAGGGGTTCAGGTGACTCGTGTCACATCCCCCTGCAGGTGTGTTGGGGCGTCCAGGGGTGTGGCGGGTGAGGCTTCTGTGGATGGGTGGGTGGCCCAGGTGGGTGGTGATGCTGTCGGCGGAGGCCCAGGAATGGCCTCCACCGTGCTCCGTGGGGACCTTGCCCAGCTCAGCCACATCCCGGGGTCAGGACGTGCAGGATCAGCACAGCCCAGAGACACTGTCCACGCTCCAGCGGTGAGGACACTACAGGAACCCTGAGCTCCAGGGGTAGGGAATGGACCGGGGCGGGGGAGGACTCCCCAGAGACGAGTGGGGAGCAGAACAGGCAGATCCACTGAAATCCACTGCTGAGGGGAGCCGCGGGGAGACAGGAGAGGTGCTGCGCCCTGTGGGTCAGCTCCCTGGCTGGGGATGGAGTTCTTGCTGCAGTGGCTGTGGACAGCTGCACGGTCTGAGACTTACGGAGCAGGGAGGCTATGGGTCCATTCTTGTGTGGGGCGCTTATCCTTCGGGTATGGGGACAAGAGGTGTGTGCTATGTGCAGGTTTGTGCCATCTCCCTTGGTCGCCCCCACCCCTAAGTTCATCCCCTGGATGAAAGGGAGTGTACCCATAAGACCGAGGTGGATGGCTGGTCTTGAGCTGCGAGGTTCTCTTTCTCTGGAGAAGCAGAACTGCTTGGGAAGAACATGTTCATCTTGGTAATGTAGCCAGGCTAGAAGACAGAGAATCGTTTGACTTTGTTAACAGTTAAGCAATGAGCAGAAAGAATGCAGGTCTATTTTGGGGATGTATGTGAGCCTTCGGGGACACCCTGGTTTCAGAAATGAGAGTTACACGACAGAGTGAGTGTATGTAATGCCACCAAACTCTGCATTGAAAAACATATGCCTTCCTAAGTACAAATAATGAACTAGAAGAGGAAATTAACAAAGCCATGCCACCTACAATTGCACACTCAAAAAATTAACTGGGAATAAACTTAACAGAGGAGGTAAAAGACTTTTACAAGGAAAACTATCAAACATTGTGGAAAAAATAATAGAAAGCATAGAGAAATGGAAAGAGAGACCCAGCTCATGGGTTGGAAGAATCAACATTGTCCAAATGGCCATCCAACCCAGAGCCCCTTCTAGATTCACTGCAACCCCAATAAATATCCCGATGGCATTCTTCAAAGGAACAGAACAAAGATTTCTGAGGTTCATATGGAAACACAAAAGACCCCAAATAACCAAAGCTTTCCTGATTAAAAGTGGGGGAAATGAATGAGTCACACTTCTGACCTCAAACTAAAGGTAAGGGGCCTCCCTGGTGGCCCAGGGGTTAAACACAGTGCTCTCAAACTACTGACAGCCACTGTGCACAAGTTGGATCCCCAGCCGGCCAGGAGCTGACTGACATGTGACTCAGACCTCTCCTGACTGGCCTGCTGCACCGCTCAGCAGTTATTTTGTCATTCGGCCTGCTCTGTTCCCTGTTCTGTCTCTGGTGAATCCTTTCAACCCTGGCATCTATGGCCTGTACCCCAGCTCTTGTGTGCATAAATAAATAAATCTTAAGTATTCGTTAAACGAGTATTTTGGAAAGCCAAATAATTGAGCTAGAGTTACCTTATCAAATCCTTAGTTATAAATTAATCTGACTTGTGATATTTTGAAGAATACTAATAATATGTATAAATTCATGAAACAAATCTGTAAAAACTTGGATGTGTGCCAGATTATGTGGAACATTCTGAGAGACAGAAAATACATCCCAAGAGCAGGCCAGGATGAGCTGCTCACCTTCTCACAAGCAGGGATGAGCATCAAGCAGTCTCGGGCGGGGAGAGGCCGCGTTGTTTCCAGCTCGTGTCCTGAGACTTTCCTGGGCTGGGCTGCGATGACCCACATGTCGGCCAAGGTGAGGTGAAGTGTGGACTCTCTCTCCGTCCTGAGGAGAGAGTGATCGGGGCCGTCCTCCTGTGGAGAGCTGGGGTGGAGGACGTGGACGCCGCTTGGGGCGCCGTCTCGCTGTGACTCTGCGCACCCTGCTCCTTGGCCTTTCAGGGTGAGGTGAGGAAACAGTGTGAAGGACACGTGAAGTCTGTGAAAAGGCACCAGCGCTCGCCGCGGTCACTGCTGAGTAGCCCGGGAACGTTTTCCCTCTGCAGCGAGCCCTGTGCTGGCTCTGACTGCTCCCGGCCCTCCAGGGAAGCCCTCGGGGAAGCCGGAGCCGCCGCCTCCAGGGGCCTGAGTCCCTAACTGGGGGGGGGAGTTGGGAGGGTGTTCCTGGGGAGGAGTGGATTCGGGCTTCAGAGGCGACGTGGCCCAGAACCTGTGGTGCAGGGAATGGCCCATGGTGGGTGGAGTCCTCCATGGGGCGCAAATGTCCTCAAGGCGCTCACTGGGGATTCTCTCCACAGCGACCGGCAAGGCCCGCGGAGGAAATGGGGTGACGAGAAGCCACTGGCGGCGGTGGGCGGGGGGACCTGCACCAGCCCGGGCAGAGGCGGCCCTGGCACCAACACCCATGGGGGCTCGCGCCTTCGTGGCGCGCTCTGCGGGGGGAGGACCGTCCCGGGTCCCCTGCGGGACCGTCCCCCCGCCCGCGCTCCCGAGTGACCCACGTGTCCTCCCCGCCCGCGACGGTCTCAGCGCCTCCGGAGAGTCAGCCCGGCCAAGGCACGTCCTCCCTGCGTGCCGGGGTCCGAGCTGGCGGCGCCTCCTCCAGGTTCTCAATCCTCCCTCGACTCTCCCGGGGCGCTGCTCCTCCAGCCCCACTGGACACAGGGTGTCCCCAGGGGTCGTGCGGGCGGCTGTCCTCAGAGTGTGGAGAGACGTGTGCGTGTGGGGGTTGTTCTGTGTCTGTCACTCACCTCCATCGTCTTCTGGAGGGTGTGACGTTGAAATTGGGAATTTAAAGTCCTATTGTTGGGGGGGGGACCGCAAAGCCCCCAGAATATCAGCTCTAGAAAGGGTCTGCCATCTGCTGCATCAAGAAAAAGCATAAAAGGGGGCCTCCCCAGTGGCACAGCGGTTGAGCGCTGGGTTGTGAAGCTGCCCGCAGCCTCTGCAGCGCCGGTTCGATCCCCGGCTGCTCCCCGGCCACCGGTGAGGGTCCCACATGGCGCGCAGACCTCTCCTGCCGCCCGCTGCTCCCCTCAGCAGTGTACTTCAGTCCTGCCTGTTCTGCTCCCCGCTATGGCTCTGGTGAATTCTCTCACCCTCCCGCGCTTCTCACTGTACCCAGTACTTGTATAAATAAATAAATAAATCTTAAAAAAAAAAGGAATGAAATTCTGAGACCTGGATGGATTTTGAAAGTCTTATGCTAAGTCAAAGAATTAAGACACAGAACATAACTTCTTATAAGATTCCATTAATTCCAAAAACCCGATGAGGGATATCTACAGAGAGACAGAGTAGATTGGATTTTGCCAAGCCCAAGGGTTGGTGCAAAAGGGAAGTATCTGTGTATCTGCTAATGGTCTAGAGTTAATTTGGGGGTGATGAAAACTTTCCAAATTTTATTTTGGTGATGTTTGCACAACAGTGAAGTTATCATTTATTTGTATGTTTTAACAGGTAACTTTTATGGTATTTGGATTATATCTTTAAAAACTCTTAAGAAAAATAATGACTATCACCATTAGGTTATGCTAAAACAGCAGTACTATGTAGTGATTTTAAACTTCAAATGAACAAAATTGCTGTAATGTCTGAATGTTTATATGCTGTTGCTCATTTTGTTCTTCACTTAGGAAACATCCTTCAGGCTACATCATAAAATTTACTAAGAAGCACCCTTTGATAGCTATTATTTCTGTTGCTGAAGTGTCAGGGAATGGAGAGACAGAAGAAGATTTTTTGTTTTGTTTTGTTTTGCTAGACCAAAGTCACACTGTGTGTGACCATTGTGCACCTCCACGTTTGCTATCTGGAGTGAACCCACCACCACTGTCTTTCTTCAGGCCACTCTATTTTCAGCTCCCCTGGGTGGGCTTGCTTGCGTCATGACACAGAATCCTCTTGTGATGGCTGCCTGGAACGGCTGCCTTTCTTGGCAATGAGACACCATGACATATTTGCAATCAGTGACCAAGGGGCTTAGACTTCAGCATGTCTGTTCATGACATGTTTCACTTGTTCAACACCTTTCTATTGTTCCTCGTGGGTTTGTTTGTATTTCTTTTATTTGCCTATCAGATACTATTTTTGTTTGTGTTAACATTAGTGCAAATTTCAGTTCCATCACAAGTATTCCAGTTTGCAGTGAGTTCTCTGTTGTCTGAATTCTTTTCTTTTAAAGATGTATTTGTTTATGTATACAAGAGCTGGGGTACAGGCCAGAGACACGGGTGGGGGGGACAGAAGAGGCAGATCGACTGAAATACACTGCTGAGGGGAGCAGCGGGTGAGACAGGAGAGGTCTGCTGCACCATGTGAGTTCGGGCGAGACAGGAGAGGTCTGCTGCACCATGTGAGTTGCTCCCTGGCTGTCTGGGGATCGAACTCGTGCTGCACAGACAGTGGACAGCTTCATAGTGTGGTGTTAAACCCCTTGCACCGCCAGGGAGGCCCTATTCTCTGAATTCTTATCATGTGCATTAAGTGTTTCACTTCTGTCACAGACCACAAACTACCTAGCACGTGTTAGCTTTGTTGAGCATATACTATGTGCTAAGAACTGCACTAAAAGCTTCCTGTTTTTTCAGCGTATTTAACCATGCAATTTAATCTTGTTTACTTTATTAATAGGCACAACCATTCAGTGAACTTTCATTCTTTTCTGATTGAGTATTTATCTAAATGTCACACAAATTCTATTACAGAAAAGATAGGGCTTGATAAATACTGGTGAATTACTTATTATTTTTTCGTTTCTGTTTTTTTTGTCTTTAATTAAGCTACTGAAGAAAACTTACTAAATGTGGTAAAAATATGCTTTGTTCACTCACTGTCACGCCACATCTCAGTAAATTTCAATTATTTATTTTGTAGTTTTTAAATTAATAGACTTTATTTTATGAGTTAATATTTGGAGAAAAATTGAGTGGAAATCTCATAGTTCCCATACATCTCCTCAACCTCCCAAAAAAAGTGTTCCTTCTTATTAATATCTTGCATTGCTGTGGTTCAACTGTTACAATTGATGAGCTATTATTGATACATTATCTTTAAGGTCCATATTTTACATTAGGTTTTACTCTTTCTGTTGTTTATTTTATATCATTTGATAAAGGAATAGCTTACACCAAAATAACTTACACACACATATATGTTTTCAAGGCACAAGTATATGTATATATGTATGTGATAACATTTTTTTTTGACCACTGAGCTATATAGCTCATTGTCTGAATATACTACAGCTTATCAGTTCATCTGTTAAAGACTATCTTGGTTGCTTCCAAGTTTTAGAAATTATGAATAGAGCCTGTACAAACATTTATATGCAGGTTTTTTCTGTAGGACTACTTTTAAAAATTTATTGAATAAATACCAGTGAGGAAAATTTATGGATCATATGGTAAGAGTATGTTTAGTTTTATAAGAACAAATCAGTTTGTTTAGATACAATTTCAAATCATCTTCCCAAGTGGCTGTGCCATTTTGCAATCCCGTCAATAATGAGGAGTTAATGTCGCTACACAGCCTCACAAGAACTTGGGGTTGTTGTGCTTGGGATTTTAGTTATTTTAATATTAATGTGATATTACAATTCTCTTTTAATTTTAAATTTTCTGATGTCATATTATATTTAAAATATTTCTATGCACCTGTTTATCATGTGGATACTATGGTGAAGTGTCTCTTCAGATCATTTGTATATTTGGTAATTAGGTTGTATTTTTAAAAATATTTAATTTATTTATCCATGAAATATTGGGGTACAGGCAAGAGGTATGGGGATGAGAAGATTCACCAGAGACAGAGTGGGGAGCAGAACAGGGGATTGACTGAAATACACTGCTGAGGGGAACAGCTTGCGAGACAGAAGAGGTCTGTGCTACATATGGCTAGCTCCCTGGCCAGGGAACCAACTCAGGCTGCAATGTTGAGAGCACTGAGGCTTATCCTAGGCCACCAGGGACGCCCTAGGTTGCATGTTTTCCTATTGATTCTTTTTTAATAAGAATGTTTTGTATTGGGCCTCCCTGGTGGCGCAGCAGTTGAGTGCTGGGTTGTGAGGCTGCCCGCAGACTCTGCAGTGCCGGTTCAATCCCAGGCAGCTCCCTGGACACCTGAGGAGGGTCCCACATGGTATGCAGACATCTCCTGCCGCCCGCTGCTCCCCTCAGCAGTGTACTTCGGTCCTTCTGCCTGATCAGCTCCCCGCTCTGGCTTGGTGATTTCTCTCACCCTCCCGCATTTCTAACTGTACCCAGTGCTTGTATAAATAAATACAAATAAATCTTAAAAAAAGAATGTTTTATATTTATACTGCTCTTTTTTTGGCTTTAATACATTTTATTTTATTTTATATGTTTTAATAATAAATTTTATTTTATATTCCCCATACAATTGCAACCCCCCATTCTGACCCCAATCCCACCCCTCCCGCTCCGCCACCCCCCATAGAGTGTCTCTGATTCATAGTTTTTTGTTGATTTTGATTTTCACTTTCTTATAGTTATTCATTTTCCTGGTCCCTTATTTAGGTTTTCTAGATTCCTGCTATGAGTGAGACCATCCGGTATTTTTCTTTTTCTTTCTGGCTTATTTCTCTGAGGACGATCCCTTATAGCGCCATCCATGTTGCTGCAAATTGCATGTTTTTATCTTTTTTGAATGCTGAGTAATATTCCATGGTGTATATGTACCACATCTTCTTGATCCAGTCATCTATTTTTGGGCATTAGTGTTGTTTCCAAAGCTTAGCTATTGTAAATAGTGCTGCTATAAACATAGGGGTGCAGGTGTTCTTTGGAATTGATGTTTCTGTGTCCTCTTGGTAAATAACTAGTAGTGGAATTGCTGGATCATATGGAAGCTCTATGTTTAGTAGGTCCAAAAATCGCCACACAGCTCTGTCCGAGCCCGCGGACTGATCAACGAGGTTCTCGAGGGGAGAGCAGCGACCTGAAGAACAGGGGTACACCACGGAGGGAGACACGTGCACTCTTCGTTCAGCTATCGCAGGTCTCGTTTACTTTCGGTTTTGGCGGGGCTTTATAGCTGGGGACCGGAAGCGGAAGAAGCAGGCCAAAGGCGTCATGCGCACTGGGCCAAAAGAGGCTAATCCCGGAAGGGCACATGCCCTTATTTGGTGCGCTGGAGGTCATCATGCGCACTGGGCCAAAAGAAGCACAGCCAATCACAGAAAGGGGGAGTATCCTGATGCCACGAGGTAAGGCGCCAACATATCCCCCTTTTCTCTTTATTAGTGAGGAGGAATGTGCCTGTCTTAGGTTGTGAATTGCAGGGACGAGCCTTACCCGTCATCACCCGACGGTCCTAGATGGAAAGGGAGCGCAGGCTGTCTTAGATTGGTCTTGTCCCGCATTCCATCTTACCCGTCATTGGCTATCCATTCCAGCATCCTCAAGGGGGCCCAGCCAGGAAGCTGGATAATGACTGAAGTTAAAATGCTGCCAAAGGTCAGGACGGTGGGACTCCCATAGCATGTATGCTGTGCTATCTACTGGCCAGGCACAGACGGCGACCGGAGATCCGTATATGCGTCCCCGCTTTCCAGCATTTCCAGGCAGTGATAGTGCACCTGGATAGGTCTCGCCTGAAAGGACTGTATTTGTTGCCTTACAAACCCAACAATTTTGTTTAAAACACAAGGACCTATAGCAAGTAACAATAAAAGAGATAACAGGGGGGACCCAACAGGGGAAACAAATACGGCAAAAGTCCATTAAGGCAAGTCCAAAAGCGGTTGGCTGCACTTTACCCAGCATCATCCAGGCGGAGGAAATTTAAAATAAACAAGGCATGACACAGGACATTGCGGGGCGCCAACCGGGAGGGGTACCAGGAAGATTGGCGGATTTTGTGAATAACGGTTTTGAGTGTCTGGTGGGCTCTTTCAACGATGCCCTGTCCCTGGGGATTATATGGTATGCCAGTGGTATGAGTAATGGAAAGGGTGGCACAGAATTCAGAAAATGCCTTGGAAGTGTAGCCTGGTCCATTATCAGTCTTAAGGGTCTTAGGCACGCCTAAAACAGAGAAGGCATAAAGGAGATGGGAGATAACATGTTTGGTGGCCTCCCCAGCATGGGGAGAAGCCACTAAAAATCCACTGAAGGTATCAATGGAAACATGGACATACTTGAGATTACCAAACTCAGAAACATGGGTGAAGTCCATTTGCCAGAGGTCTGGAGGGGCCAAACCACGAGGGTTGACACCCAAGTGAGGGACAGGAAGGGAAGTAGCACACGTTGGGCAGGAGCGAAAAATGTGCCTGGCTTGGTCTCGGGTGAGCAGGGACCAGGCATCGAGATGAGGTCATGGGCTTGTTGGGCCTGGGTGACCGAAAGAACGTGAATTGTCTGAGTGGCTGCATCGGCCAAGTTGTTTCCATGTGTCAAGGGTCCCGGAAGACCCGAATGGGCCCGAAGATGGCCAAGGAAGAAAGGAGTGGTGCGGTCTCGTATGGCCTCCTGGCAGCATTGAAAAAGGGTCGCAGCCATGGAGGATGTTTTGCTAAATGGGGCGGTTTCAAGTAGGGGGACCGACTGGGCGATGTAAGCACTATCTGTATATAAATTAAGAGGTTGATGGGCAAAGGAAGAAAGAACAGTGATCACCGCCTCAAGCTCTACAAGCTGGGCCAAGGAATGAGGGGTTTTGTCTTTCAAAAACCTTACAATTATCAATAAACTCAGCCTTCCAAAGGAGGTGATCGCCCCCAGAAAGGGTGGCCTTTGCCAGGGAGTACCAATCCGACGGAGTGAGAGAGGATTGGTCTAAGGTGTCCAAAACAGTGAGGGTGAAGGGCGCCGTGGCTCCATAAAGGGACACCGCCTCTTTTAGTTCTTTAACGTTGTGGAAATTATGAGGCTCATGATGACGTTGAACAACGCCCTGGGCGTTGGTGGTTTCAACCACCGGAAAGAGATGTAATGGAGCAGGGCTCGAAGGAGGAGGAAGGGACGGAGAGGGCGGCTGAGTGGGAGGAGTCAAAGAAAAAGGCGGCAAGGCAACAAGGGAGGACGAAGGAGGGCAAAATGGCGGCAAGGCGGGAACAGAAGGACAAAATGGCGGCGGATTAACTTGGGGCGGAGCAGAAGGGCCGTCAGCAGACACGGGGAAAGCAGCACACAATTTATCAAAACGGTTAACAAGAATATTAATTTGGTTTCCCAAGGTCTCAAGTGTTTGCATTAAAACAGGCTTTTTTATGGGGTCCTTGGCAATAGAGGCGGGGGGAGGCCGGTAGCGACCCTCTTGTTCTGCCAACTCGTCCCAGTCTACCTCGGAAGCCGGAGGGGACCTACAGCGGGGTCGCGGCAGAGAAGGGTAGAGGCTTTTGCATGGGGGAAGTGTATTTGGATGGGGCTCCTTTACAGGGGTGCCGGCAGGTTGGGGGCACCATCTGGCACTGGGGGTGCATTATTTTGGGGATTAGTCTCATCATCACTATGAAAGGAGAGTAGGTCTTCGCAACAAGCCTCGGGAGGAGAAGCCTCAGCAATACTGGAGGGAGCATTTTTAAGAATATTTTCAGTATGGGAAATAGTGTGTTGTAAGCCAGGATCATTTCCTCGCTTGGCTATAAGATCATTAATGAGGTTCCAATAGGAAAAGGCCATCACAGGGACTTTTTCAGGTCCAAAGACGCGGTAGAAATAGTTTAAAGCATCGCCGACCCTTTTCCAACGTTTTTCATCAATGGTTCCCTCTTTAGGGAACCACGGGCATGTTTCTTGGACGAAATCAAAAAATGAAAAGAGATCCTTATGCTTAACCCTAACTCCGCGTGTCCTAAGAGCTTCTTTAAGTTGGGAAACATAAAGCTGGTTCTCACTAAATGCCTGTCCCTTTTTTAAACAATTCAGACGCCAAAACTTACCTAATGACTGTCCAGCCGGATGGGTCGGGGCCTGAGTAACTCGCGCCGCGAGCCGCGTCTGGGTCTACTGTAAATCTCTCGTACCTCGAGCGCCACGTTGGGCGCCACCTGTCCGAGCCCGCGGACTGTTCAACGAGGTTCTCGAGGGGAGAGCAGCGACCTGAAGAACAGGGGTACACCACGGAGGGAGACACGTGCACTCTTCGTTCAACTACCGCAGGTCTCATTTACTTTCGGTTTTGGCGGGGCTTTATAGCTGGGGACCGGAAGCGGAAGAAGCAGGCCAAAGTTGTCATGCGCACTGGGCCAAAAGAGGCTAATCCCGGAAGGGCACATGCCCTTATTTGGTGCACCGGAGGTCGTCATTCGCACTGGGCCAAAAGAAGCACAGCCAATCACAGAAAGGGGGAGTATCCTGATGCCACGAGGTAAGGCGCCAACACAGCTCTCCATAGTGGTTGGACCAGTTTGCACTCCCACCAGCAGTGCAGGAGAGTTCATTTTTCTCCACACCCTCGCCAACATTTGTTGTTGCTAGTTTTTTTAATATGTGTCATTCTCACTGGTGTAAGATGGTATCTCATGGTAGTTTTGATTTGCATTTCCCTGATTAGAAGTGATGTTGAACATTTTTTCATATGCCTGTTGGCCATTTGCATTTCCTCTTCAGAGAAGTTTCTTTTTAGCTCTTCTGCCCATTTTTGATGGGATTATTTTCTTTGTTGTTGTTGAGTCTCATCAGCTCTTTGCAGATTTTTGTGATCAGTCCTTTATCATTAGTGTTGTTTGCAAAAATGTTCTCCCAGTTGGTGGGGTTTCTCTTTGTTTTTGTTCTTGTCTCTTTTGCTGTACAGAAGCTCTTTAATTTGATGTAGTCCCAGCTGTTTATTTTTTCCTTCACTATCACTGCTTTGGGTGATGTGTCTGTAAAGATGTCTTTGATGTGAATATCACGTAGTTATTCTCCTATATTTCCTTCTATGTATTTTTATGGTTTCAGGTCTTATGTCTAGTTCTTTAATCCATTTTGAGTTGATTTTTGTGTATGGTGTGAGGTAGTGGTCAAGCTTCATTCTTTTGCATGTAGCGACCCAGTTTTCCCAACACCATTTATTGAACAAACTTTCTTTGCTCCAATGCATAATCTTTTCTCCTTTGTCAAAGATTAGTTGACCATAAATCTGTGGGTTTATTTCTGGATTTTATATTCAATTCCATTGGTCTGTATGTCTGTTTTGTTCCAATACTATGCAGTTTTGATGATTATGGTTTTGTAGTATATTTTGAAGTCTGGGAGTGTGATGCCTCCATTCCCTTTTTTTTTTTTTTTTTTTTTTTCAGGAGAGCTTTGGCTATTCGGGATTTTTGGTGATTCCATATGAATTTCATCAATAATTGTTCTATTTCTTTGAAGAATGGCATTGAGATTTTGATTGGAATAGCATTGAATCTGTATATTGCTTTTGGTATGATGGCCATTTTAATAATGTTTTTTCTTCCAATCCATGAGCAGGGGATGTCTTTCCATTTCTTTGTGTCTTCATCTATTTCTTTTAACAGTGTTTTATAGTTTTCTTTGTATAGGTCCTTTACATCTTTTGTTAAATTTATTCCCAAATATTTGATTTTTTTTTGTTTCAATAATAAAAGGGATTTTTTTTTATTTCTTCTTCTTTAGATTTATTGTTTGTGTATAGGAAGGCTACTGACTTTTGTGTGTTGATTTTGTATCCTGCCACTTTACTGAACTGATTGATGAGTTGAATTAGTTTTTCTGTGGAGTTTTTGGGGTTCTCTATGCATATTATCATATCATCTGCAAATAGTGATAGTTTGACTTCTTCTTTTCCTATTTGGATTCCTTGTATGTCTTTCTCTTGTCTGATTGCTCTGGCTAGGACTTCCAGTATTATATTGATAAGCAGTGGTGAGAGTGGACATCCTTGTCTTGTTCCAGATCTTAATGGAATTGCTTTCAGCTTTTCACCATTGAGAATGATACTGGCTGTTGGCTTGTCATATATGACCTTTATGATGTTGAGGTATGTTCCTTGTATCCCAAGAATTTCAAGGGCTTTTATCATGAATGGGTGTTGCACTTTAGCGAAAGCTTTCTCAGCATCTATTGATATTATCATATGGTTTTTATATTTCTTTTTGTTGATGTGTTGGATAATGTTGATTGATTTTCGGATGTTGAACCATCCTTGTGTCCCTGGAATGAATCCTACCTGGTCGTGGTGAATTATCTTATGGATACATTTTCGGATTCTGATAGCTAAAATTTTAGTGAGGATTTTTGCATCAGTGTTCATTGGGGAGATTGGCCTGAGTTTTCCTTTTTTGTTTTGTCCTTGTTCGGTTTTGGTATTAGTGTAATGTAGGCTTCATAAAACGTGTTTGGTATTGTCCCTTCCTTCTCAATTTTTTGGAAGAGTTTGTGAAGGATAGGCACTAATTCGTCTCTGAATGTTTGGTAGAATTCATTTGTGAATCCATCAGGTCCTGGGCTTTTGTTTTTGGGGAGGTTTTTGATAAACATTTCAATTTTTCTGTTTGTAATCAGTCTGTTTAGGTGTTCTATTTCTTCTTTATCTAGCTTTGGGTGATTGTAGAGTTGTAGGAATTTGTCCATCTCCTCTAGATTGTTGAACTTGTTTCCATATAACTGTTCGTAGTAGTTACTGTTTATTCTTTTGATTTCTGCTGTGTCCGTTGTGATTTCTCCTCTTTCATTGATGATCCTGTTTATTTGTGCTTTCTCCCTTTTTTTCCTGTTTGAGCCTGGTAGGGTTTTGTGTATTTTATTGATTTTTTTCGAAAAACCAGCTCTTAGTTTCATTGATCTTTTGGATTTTTTTTTTTTTTTTTTTTTTTTTTTCATTTTCATTTATTTCTGCTTTGGTTTTTATTATTTCTTTTCTTTTTCTGGTTTTGGGTTTTTGTTGTTGTTGTTCTTTTTCTAGATCTTTGAGCTTTGAGATTAGGTTGTTTCTTTGAGTTCTTCCTTGTTTCTTGATGTGAGATTCCATTGCTATGTATTTTCCTCTTATTACTGCTTTTGCTGCATACCATACATTTAGGGAATTGGCGTCCTCCTTGTCATTCAATTCAAATAATTTTTTAATTTCTTCTTTGATCTCCTCATTAGTCCAGTGTTCTTCCAGTAGTGTGATTTTTAATCCGCATGATGTAGGAGAGTTCCTTGCCTTCTTTTTATGGTTTATTTCTAGTTTGATGCCTTCATGGTCAGAAAAGATGGTTGGTATGATTTTAATCTTGGTGTATCTGTTGAAGTGTGTCTTGTGTCCCAGTATGTGATCTATCCTGGAGAATGATCCGTGTGCGCTTGAGAAAAATGTGTACTCCGTTTTTTTGGTTTTTTTTTGGGGGGGGGTTAGTGTTCTATAGATGTCTGTTAAGCCCAAGCACTCTAGATCCTTATTTAGAGCTTTAGTGTCTTTACTTATTTTTTGTCTCGTTGATCTATCTATTGTTAATAGTGGTGTGTTGAAGTCTCCCACTATGTATGTGTTTTTTCTGATGTCTGTTTTCAGATATGACAATAGTTGTCTGATATACTTTGGTGCTCCTTCGATTGGTGAATATATGTTAATGAGTGTTATTTCTTCTTGAAGTATGTCCCATTGATCATAATATAGTAACCATTGGGGTCTCTTTTTAACTTTTTGAGTTTGAAATCTATTTTATCAGATATAAGTATAGCTGTTCCTGCTTTCTTTTTTGGTCCATTTGCTTGTAGGATTGTTCTCCATCCTTTAACTTTGAGTCTATTTTTATCTTTTGTAGGTAAATGTGTTTCCTGGAGAGAGCAAAAGGTTGGATTTTGTTTCTTAACCCAGCCTGTGACTCTGTGTCTTTTTATTGAAGAGTTTATAACATTTACATTTAGAGTTAATATTGATGTGTTAGCATCTGTATTTGCCATTGTGTTTGTCTTTCCTTTGATTTTATTTATTTATTCTTTTAATAACTTTTTTTTTGGCCCTCTTTCATTGTCATTCATCCCTCTGAAGTTCTGGCTTTAGGATTCCTTGTAGTATTTTTTGGAGTGGGGGTGTAGTCATAATGAAATTCCAGAGTTTCTCTTTGTCTGCGACTGTCCTCATTCTTTCTTCATAGAGGAAGGAGAGCTTTGTGTGATAGAGTATTCTTGTTTGCAATCTGTTTTCTTGGAGTCTGTTGCCTATGTCCCTCCACTCTCTCCTTGCCCGTAGTATTTCTTTGGAGACATCTGATGTCAGCCTGATTGGTTTTCCTTTGTATGTTATCTGTTTCTTCCCTCTTGTCAGCTTCATTATTTTTTTCCTTCTCCTGGATTCTTGGGAGCTTTACTATTATGTGCCTTTCTGTATTTTTCTTTTCATCATGGAAGTCTGGTGTTCTTCTTGCTTCTTGTATATCAATTTCCAGCTCTTTCTTCACGTTTGGGAAGTTCTCTTCAATTATCTCCTTGATTATTTTCTTTATTCCTACATCCCTCTCCTCTCCTTCTGGGATTCCTATAACTCTTATATTTCCTTTCCTCATGGAGTCAGATAGTTCCCAAAGTCTTTCTTTGGTCTTTTTCCTTTGTACTTCTCTTTCCTTTTCTGTTTTGGTTCTTTATATTTCTGTGTCTTCAAGAGTACTTATTTGTTCTTCCATTACATCTATTCTGCTTTCATTGCTTTTCGCAGAGTTCTTTAGTGCCTCCATTCATTCTTTGATCTCCTGCATTTCTTTTACTTCCCTAGTTAGGGACTCAATTTCATTCTTATGTTTGTTGATTATTTTTGCCTTATCATTGTTTTCCATTACGACTTCTGTCATTTTTTTAATCATGGCAATTTTAAATTTTCTTTCTGGAAGGCTCAGAAGATCTTCCAAATTACTGTCGTTGCAATCTGGGGGGTAATTTTCATTTTGTGGTGTGCTTTTTTTCTGAGGAGTTGCTGGGTTGCGTGTGTTTTTCTTTTCCCTACTGCCTGTTTTCTAATTTGCCGTATGCATTGGGACACTGTGTTGCTGGGATTGGCCGGCATCTTGGGCGAACTTCCCAGCTCACCTCTGGCTCTTCCAGGAGCCATCTGCCGGTTTCAATCAGGCTTTACTGAAGAAAGGTCCCTGTTCTAAAAAGGCAATGAGGTTTCACACTCCTCTGCATGCCTGGTCTGCCCCTGCGGTGGGTTCCCGCTCCCCCTCATGGCTGGGACTGCAGGCCAGAAGGGGCCTGGCATGGGTGAACTTCCCAGCTCACCTCTGTTTCCTCCGGGAGTCTTCTGCCAATTTCAAGCAGTTTTTACTGAAGAAACGTCCCTGTTATAAAGTGGTGATGCGGGCACACACTCCCTGTGCAACCAGTCTAACCCAGCATTGGGTTCCCGCTCCTCCTCTGGGCTTGGACTGCAGGCCAGAAGGGGCCTGGTGTGGGCGAACTTTGAGCATTTTTTTTATATATCTTTGGAAAATGCCATTGAAGTTTTTATTGGGATTACACTGAATCTGTAAATTGCATTGGGTCAGATGCACATTTGGTATGTTGATTCTCCCAAACCAAGGGCAGGGAATATCTTTCCATTTCTCTGTTTTTTTTTTTTCCATTTCTATTAACAATATCTTACTCTTTTCTTGGCATCTTTACCTCCTTTGTTATATTTACTCCATGGTACTTCATCTCATGATTATATGTGGGATTGTTTTCTTAAGTTCTTTTCTAGTTAATTTTGTGCATATAGAAGGCAATTGATTCTTGTGTGTTGTTTTTTTTTTTTAAAGGTTGGTTTATTTATTAAGTTAACACAAGTTGACAACATTGTGTTTGTTTGTTTGTTTGTTTATTTATTTATTTATGCAAGCACTGGGTACAGTGAGATGCGCACAAGGGTGAGAGAACTCACCAGAGCCAGCGCGGGGAACAGAACAGGCAGACTAATGAAGTAAACTGCTGAGGCGAGCAGCGACTGGCAGGAGAGGTCTGTGCACCATGAGGGTCCCTCGTCGGCGGCCGGGGATTGAACTGGCACTGTGGAGGCTGCAGGCAGATTTGCAGCCCAATGGTCAACTGCTGCACCACTGGGGAGGCCCTGTGTGTTGATTTTTTACACTTTCAACTACATTGAAGTGGCTTTTTATTTTAATTTGTTTTTCGGTGGAATCTTTTGTTTTCTTAGTGTATATTACATTGTCCACAACAGCTTTAATTGTGCTGAAATGTTCAAATCCATACAACTGAGAGACAGTTAAATGTTTTATTATTTTAAACATTTTAATTATGTTACACAAAACTGACAAATTGTAGGCAATGAATAGTCTCAGTATATGTTTATAATAGTCCGATTCAGCTTCTTCATTCAATACGTGTATTGAATTCTCATTATATCCCATAACCTTCTCTTGATATCCCATGACTTTTATTGACCTGTAAACTATGACAGTAGCTTGAATACATAATAAGTATGTTATCTATCATCAGAAAAAATAAAAATGCCAATGATTTAAAAGAACAGCTGCAAGTGGTCAACCCAGACGTTCAAAGATGATGTTACCATTTTTTAACCATTCCTGGCTGCCTCCAAACTGACATTGTGCCCACATGGGCCTCACCTGGGCTGAAGGCAAGGTCAGCCTGATTAGCACCCTCAGAGCGTGAATGTCTGAGAATGAGTTAAATGTCTGATATCCAGTTGGAACTGCATATTATCATGAAATATTTTGTTGTGAAATTTTCATATTTATGATATGTAAATCCGATGAGGTTTCTCGTTTGAACTACTCCACATGGAAATGCAAACACTCTGAGAACCCCATAATAATGTGGCCAAAAGGACATTGTCCTCAAATTCCCAGAAATTCTAGGAAATTAAATATATGGGGATAAACACACAAGAAAAGTGTGGTGTGATGTTGTGAGTGCCCTTCCTCAACTATCTCTGGAAATATTAGAATATTGCGTAGTCCACTAGCTAGTATTTTTTTTTTTTACCATTATAGCTTCCAAAGTTCCTTTATTGTTTCTTGAAAAACCCTACTCACTAATTTAGTAAACTTTTAGTTATTATACTGCACATGAAATTAACAGCTTTCACAGGCACTGTCTTATATCTGGTGTCCACTGTGCGCTGAGTGTGTTTATGGTAAATGCCGGTGGCACCCACACCAGAGCCTCCAGGAGGGACTCTACTCTGTCATGTGTGGGTCTTTGTTCACAGAAGGTCATGACCACTCAGTTTCCAACTTGGGCCCTCAGGTCTTCCTTATGCGAGGACGGCCTCACTCACAAAGAACAGGGGCATCTGTCCCACCAATAGCCCCTATTCCCACATGTGACTGCAAGAGTCAGTAACATGAAAGGGGAAGTGACTTAGATACTGGAGATGCTGCCCCAATGAGAGAAATTCTGCTGGTGACTGAGATGAAAACCAACCATCACTCCTTAGCCAAGAGCACAGAAGTGGAGAACAGCAGACAAATGCTGAAGTTAGGTGACCTTCCTTGTACAGAGAATAACAAATTGCAGCTAAGTGTTAAAAAGAGCAACAATCAATGCTAATCGAGTGAATGAGCAGAAGAATATATGAAGTCATCGAAAATATATCTTAAAAATGAGCATCTATTTTTAAATTATACAATAAAATTATATAAAGAATAGGAAGGGGACAATAATGTGAAAATTTAAAATAAATATGTCATAATAGAGTCATGAACTAATCTTCTCCATTACATTTTGGTGAGTCTCCCCTTCATCAGTCTCCCTACAGCCGACTTCATGGCTTGGTTCCTCAGACTGTATATGACGGGATTAAGGGTGGGGGGCACCACAGTGTAGAACATAGAAATGACCGGAGTCTCTGAGGTCGGCTTCAGATAAGCAAAGGATCCAGTGGAGACAAACAGCACCACAACCAGCATGTGGGAAAGGCAGGTGGAGTAGACTTTGGACTTCCCTTCTGTGGATGGGATCTTCCTGACAGCAGAGAAGATATGGACATAGGAAATAACGATAAAAACAAAACAAAAGGAATCCGTCACTACACTAGTGAGAATAGGGACAAGTTCGTTGATTAAATTTCCTGAGCAGGAAGTAGCCAATAACTGGGGGATGTCACAGAAGAACTGGTGGACCACGTTGGACCCACAGTTGGACAAGGAGAAGGTTCCAACTGTGTGCATCACAGCATGGATACCCCACCCAGCCAGGACACAGCTGTCAGCTGCACACACCTGTCCCTGCACACGATGACCTCATAGTGCAGGGGGTGGCAGATGGCAGCATAGCGGTCATTGCTCATCACCACAAGGATGTGAAACTCTGCAGCCCCTGAAAGAATCAGCACAAAGACCTGGAGGACACAGCCCGAGTAGGAGATGGAGCCGCTGTGCCTCAGAGAGTTGGCAAGGGACTTGGGGACCGTGGCTGAGAGGAAGCAGAGGTCCGAGAAGGACAGACTCCTCAGTAAGAAGTACATAGGGGTATGGAGGTGCCGGTCCAGGGTGGTGATGAGGATGATGAGCCCGTTCCCTAGCAGGGTGCACAGGTAGACCAGGGATCAGAGCAGCAGGTGCAAGAAGCCCATGGTCCCCTGGGTGGGAAAGCCCAGGAGGATGAATTCTGTCACGGCCGTGAGATTGGTCAGCCCTGGAGCCATCATCTATGTAAAAATATCTAGCTGAGTAAAACATGATACCTACAAGGACAGTCACAGGTATGTCCCAGTGGTCACTCTGAGGCTGTGGAGTGCAACAGGTCCATGTCTCTCACTCTGTTGAGCCTTTTGTGTTCAGCTCCAGAAACATGCTTTTATCACACTGGATCTGGGATCAGGAAAGAGGGACATTTTGGTGATCATAGGATTCTGCTCTGGTTGATCTCATAGCCAGACCAACAGCCCCTCCCCACCTCCCCAGTACTGTTGCTCCCGCCTCCTGCCCAGCCCCAGTGTCTCCGTCCAGCACACTTCCGAGAGGTTATGCAAGGTACAGCCCAAGTGGACACGTGACCAAACCCAGCGCCTCCCCACCCTGGAGAGCCTGTCCCTGCTCCTTCAGCACAGCCCTGGTCTGGGGAGGCCCCACAGGGACGGGTGTGCAGGGAGATAGGGTGTGCGGGTCCCTGATTTCCTGCTCCCCAGGACCAGACACTGTCCTGGAACTGAATGATCTGGGTTGTGTGTCCCCATGTGGTGTGTCCTGACGCCTCCTCTGTCAGATTCCTGCCCCTGTGGCCTCACTGCTTCCTCCTGGTCCATCTCCTCATCTCCCTGCCCCTGACTCCCCACATTTGAGGACCCAGAGACCACGTTTCCCGCAGAGTCTCCTCCTGGGTCACACCCACACATCCCTCCTGCAGGATGGGCTCGTCCACCCCGGGTGCCTCCCGGCCCCTCTGTCCCCCTCAGACTCATGCACGTCTGTGCAGGGAGGAGGCCACAAGCCAGCACACATTTGCTGAAGAGAGTGCTAGGTGACTTTCAGAGATCAAGTGGGTCAGGAGCAGATGAAAAGGAAGAAAACCCCACTTATGTGCATTTCTCTAACCCATGTGGGCAGAACTGACATGGAGGCCCAGTCTGTCTTTACCTTTGCAAATGCTATGAACAATTGGTTGCTGTCTCTTCTCCTTTCATTGGGCCATTATTGTTTTGCTCTAGGTTGTACCCGATATGATGAAGAGATGAAAAGATGTCCGGTGCACCCAATAGTTCTGGGTGGCCTTGTGGAGCTGATTTCTGTTTCTTGGACTTGTTTAGCCCTACACAAGCCATTCCTCTTTTAATTTTTGCATCTATAAAACACGTTACTCATCTCACAGATGCCAAGAAATTCAAAGACTTTGGTTGTGGGGATCCTGTGTACTCACTTCCACTCTTCTGGTTGAAACGTCTCAGCCAATGAAGGGAATGGTCAGTCCTTCCTGCTCACCACGACTGAGCAAAGCTTCTCAGCCCAGGAGCACATTCCCCACATTTAATCTCTTCGGACACAGACTCGAGTCTGTCCACCGTGTGGATCCCTGTGTCCAGCACCTGCTGAGGGAAGGGGACACGACGGAAAGTGTGGGCTGAGTGTGAGGAGCTGAAGCGTGGTCACTGGCAGCTCTCAGAGGTCCCAGGAAGCAGCAGGACAGAGTCCGCCCAGCTTATTAGACTTTAACACTGAATAATGACACGATCTCGCCCTGGACTTCGCTGGCCCCACAGGATGAGCCCATCCCGGGACGGAAACAAACACATCTGCGTGCGGGTCAGGACACACCAGCGAGCTCGGAGCAGGGTCTGGAGGCTGAATACACCTGCCCGCGACTCTGCAGGCACTGGGCGTCCTCCTTAGAGACTGTCCATGTAGGCCTTGGCATATGTCTAGACTGGGGTGCTGCTCCCTGTTGTGGTGGGGACACGTGTGTGGATGGATGAAATGCCCTTGTCAGGAATGTGGGGTGCACATGGCTTCTCCCCATGCAGGGCCTGTGCTCACAGTGGTTTCTGAGGCCCAGGAGTGCTCTAGTGTTGTGGGGCCACTTGTTTATTTCGCTTGGGGTTCCCTGTCCTTGGACTTGTGGAAGTAGGAGGGTGTTCACGTGGGTGTTCCATGGAGTGTGAGGGGGGCACCTCACACACAGAGGGGCAGAAATGGAACCCCAAAACAAGACAACAAAGACGTGATTAATGGCAATTATTAACATGACCCCACATCACCCCACTCGGGAGGTAAATTCCTCTTCTCAAAAGAGTCTGGAGGTTTTGCTCAAAGCCAAGACAGAAAGTATGTAAAGGCCGTGGTCCGAGAGTGATGGAGGCCCAGGGGGGAGACACCTGCCTTCAGGGTCTTTCATGTAAAGAGGAGCAGCTTGGGAGACTTCCCCACACATATTTTATTCTGAAATCTCAATGGATTCGGTCTGGCCATTACCATGCATGTTATAAGAGAATTATTGTCTGACTGAGTCTGTTATGATCCGTCAGGCATGTTTGGAGACACCTGTCCAACTGCAGAGAGGACGCATGAGGTAGGAGCCTCCCCCAGTTCATGTTCTCAGGGTGGGTGAGCAGCCGTGAGGCCCCAGTGTTGACAGCACAGAAACTGCCGAGAATAAAAATTACAGATAGTGCCGTGCTTCACTTTATATGATGTAGAAAGAGACATAATCCCAGATGTACCAGAAAGTGGAGGAGAAGACCTGGTGCAGGACATCAACAAACAACCTTGTGAACCCCTAAAATGTGAACTCCTAAAAATAAACACAAGAGCATCAAGTGTCTTAAAAATTATAAAACTTAACAAACGAAACATAGTTCTTCAAAAATAGTTCACATTAAAAAAAAAAAAACATGCTTTTGAAGGACTGTAATCAAATCAGAACGCCGCAAAAATGACCATGAAACAGAGGCTTAAATCATAGACTCCGATTCTTTTTTATTTTTAATATTTTTTTATATATTTTTACACCATTCTTCATTTTTTGCACAATGTATGCTTTCTCATCTCAGGTGTAGTCCCTGTGAGATCCCAGCACCCACTCATCCGCGAGAATCACTGCCGTCCTCTGTGCCCTTCCCACCCATTCTGTTCCTGCTCCCTTATCCCCATTGTAGTGTGTCAGGTTTATAGTCGCCTGTTGGTGTTGATTTTTGCTTTATTATAAATACTTTTTTTTTCCTGTTCTCTTATTTGGATCCTCTACGTTCCTGCTATGAGTGAGACCATCTGGTATTTTTCTTTTTCTGTCTGGCTTATTTCACTGAGCATGATCCCTTCCAGCTCCATCCGTGTTGCTGTGAATGGCACAAGTTTATATTTTTGGTTGCGGAGTAATATTCCATTGTGTGTATAGACCACATCTTCTTGATCCAGTTATCGATGAGGGGGCATCCGATGTGGAGAAAAATGAACTCCCCTGCACTGCTGGTGTTAGTATGAACTGGTCCAACCACTATGGAGAGCTGTGTGGAGATCCCTCACACTGATAAAAATGGAGCTTCCATATGATGCAGCAATCCCACTCCTAGGGATCTATCCAAGGGACAAAAACATGTTAATTCGAGAGGACGCCTGTACCGCTAGTTTATTGCAGCACTGTTTACAATAGGTAGGCTACGGAAACAACCCAGATTCACATTGTTTAAGAAACTTCCACCCATCTGTGGGAGATTCATTTCAAGTGCAATTCCTACTTGACTTTTGAACCGAAGAATGAATTTCTTTTGGAGGATGTTGCCCCATTACGAATCCTGAGGGCTGGGAGGCCCCACTTTCTGTCTCCCCTCCCATACCCTCCACAAGGCGGGGTCCTCAATGGAGACACACACAGGAGCTGTGGGTACCGAGTGCCCAGAACTGGGGTCCTGTGACCAGGTACTCCCAAGGACAAACCCCCTTTACAACTGCTTGATTTCATAAATTTTGGAGATAACTGAGCTCTATCTAGAACATTCTTTCACATACCAGCCATAATATTTAAAAAAAACTAGGATTCATATACTGAATGTCACACAGATATGAGTTTTGAAAAATGACTGCATTATTTTAGGAAAAATATTTTTTTAAAGATTTATTTATTTATTTATACAAGCAATGGGTACAGGCAGAAGCGCGTGAGGGTGAGATAATTCACCAGAGCCAGGGCAGGGAGCAGAGCAGGCCGACTGATGAAATACTCTGCCAGGGGAGCAGCTGGCACAGCAGGAGATGTCTGTGTGCCATGGGGGACCCTCGCCAGCAACTGGGGATCAAACCAGCACTGAAGAGACTATGTGCAGCTTTGCAACCCAGTGCTCAACCGTTGCACCACCTGGGAGGCCCAGGAAATATATTTTTGAAGAATAGAAAAATGTTAAAATTTGTCAAAGGTAATCTGAAATGAAAAGTCTTATTTTACTTTAAAATGGTGATGGTAATAGTTAGAGGGAAAATCTAAATAACTGCTGGGTTCATGAATGTAGATGGTGTAATTAATTTAGGAAAACAATGATATCTCACATGCTGGTGTACTGGCTCTTCATCAGTCTCCCCACAGCCGACTTAATGGCTTGGTTCCTCAGACTGTATATGATGGGATTAAAGGTGGGGGGCACCATCATGTAGAACACAGAAATGACCACGTCAGACGTGGACGGGGTCCCTGAGGTCGGCTTCAGATAAGCAAAACTTCCAGTGGAGAGAAACAGCACCACAACTAGCAGGTGGAGAAGGCAGGTGGAGTAGACTTTGGCCTTCCCTTCTGTGGATGGGATCTTCCTCACAGCAGAGAAGATGTGGACATAGAAAATGATGATGAAAATGAAACAGCTGATACTCCAGGCCACACTAGTGAGAATGGGGACAAGTTTGTTCATTAAATTTCCTGAGTAGGAAATAGGCAATAACTGGGGGACGTCACAGAAGAACTGGTGGACCACGCTGGACCCACAGTAGGACAAGTAGAAGGTGCCAGCTGTGTGCATTACAGCATAGAGACCCCCCCACACAGCCAGGACACAGCTGTCAGCTGCACACACCTGTCCCTCATCATGATGACCTCATAGTGCAGGGGTGGCAGATGGCAGCATAGCAGTCAAGGCTCATCACCATGAGCAGGTGAAGCTCCACAGTTGTTGAAATAACCAGCACAAAGACCAGGAGGACACAGCCCTGTAAGGAGATGGAGCTGCTGTGCCTCAGAGAGTTGGCAATGGACTTGGGGACCATGGCTGAGAAGAGGCAGAAGTCCGAGGACAGTCTCCTTAGGAAGACGTACATGGGGGTGTGGAGGTGCCGGTCCAGGGTGGTGATGAGGATGATGAGCCCGTTCCCCAGCAGGGCGCACAGGTAGACCAGGGAGAAGAGCAGCGGGTGCAAGAAGCCCATGGTCCCCTGGGTGGGGAACCCCAGGAGGACAAAATCTGTCACGGCCGTGAGATTGGTCACCCCTCAGCAGCATTCATCTGTATGAAAAAATAAAGAGGAAGAAACTTTGTCATATCTTCCAATATTGAGCATAAGTGCATTATCAGCATAGAATAATGATTCAATGTATTTAGCCGGTAATCACTCCTTCTATGTGCCACGGAGTCTAGTAACCTCATCTGCATGTGCTGCTGTGTTCAAACTTTCATTTCCATCTCCTGTGAGGGGACATGATCACACTGTCCAATCATGTCCTGAAAATTGGGGAAGGCTTGAAGATTTTAATTGACCCTAAATTCTTTGAACTTTAAGAATTACAATCTCAAACCTCTCAACAAACCCGACTAACTGTCCCTCCCAACTGCCCCAGTCTTGCTGCTCCCCCTCCAGCCCAGGCCCCAGAGTCTCCGCTCAGCACACCTCCCAGAGGTTGTCCAGGACACAGCGCCAGAGGACACGTGACCATGCTCAGCCCCTCCCCAACCTAGAGAGCCTGTCCCTCCTCCAGCACAGCCCTGGTCTGGGGAGACCCCACAGTGACAGGTGTGCAGGGAGATGGGGTGTGCTGGTCCCTGTTTTCCTGCTCCCCAGGACCCAACACTGTCCTCGAACTGAATGATCTGTGCTCGGCGTCCCCGTGCGGCGTGTCCTGACACTTCTTCTGTCACATTCCTGTCCTTGTGCCCTCACTGCTGCCTCCTGGTCCATCTTCTCATCCACTCATCTCCCTGCCACAGACTCTCCACATCTGAGGACCCAGAGACCACGTTTCCCGCAGAGTCTCTTCCTGGGTCACACCCACACATCCCTCCTGCAGGATGGGCTCGTCCATCCCTGGGTCCCTCCTGGCCCCTCTGTATCCCCCTCAGACTCATGCACATCTGTGCAGGGAGGAGGCCGCTCCCGGGCTGAGCCAGATGGGTCTGTGTGTGTGGCTGTCCCTGCCGGTCCCAGGGCCCCGGGTCCCCCGGGTGCGGGTTTGTTCCTCCCCCCAGGCCTGTGCATGAGTAGGGACATCTGGACCCAGGGCAGCCCTGCCCAATCCCCTCCCTCTCCCTAATCTCACCCTGTCCCCCTCTGTAGATTGGCGGAGGGGCAGGCCCTGGGGAGGCAGGATTTTTAGGAGAATATGGTAATATAAATAATTGCAACCCATTGGTGGGAATAATTTCTGAAATTAAAAAAAAAAGAAATAAATTAGGGTACTTATTTGTTAATTATGTTGACATCTGTTAAATGATTTATATACAAATTTAAAATGATAAAATAACATTTGACATTTATCTCCTCCAGGCCCTGTTTAAATATTGTGACTTTATTTTACAATATTACGAACAATCCCTCAGTGATGGAGTTGGGGGAAAATCCCAAGTTCACGTCCATAAATAGTCACACGATGCTGCCAGCCTCATGCTAGAATCAGAGCCCTGAAGCCGTCAACATGTTGCTGTAAATGTTATTGAGTATCTACTTGACTTATATCTGTCATGATGTTTAGGACAGAAATGCTTAACATTCTGAATTTAACAATAAATATTATTTTTTTTAGTTTCCTTTAGCATTATTCATTACAGTCTAATTCCATTAATTGTTGTGTTTTTGTTTAGTATCCAAAACACACTGATTGTGCTGATGCTGAAATCCTAGGTATTAACATTAACTGTCACATATCCCATAAATAAAAATCTTTTAATATGATCAATGTATTAAGTCAATATCGTTGACCATCCTAAATTAAAAAAGAATGTTTTCTCTCATTGAGTCTCACCTAGGCTGACACGGCAGTGGGACATTGAGCAACATGGGCGCCTTCAGCATTAGTTGTCATGATTTAGAAAACAAATAGTTTACCTAGGGCACATTCTCAAGTCTAGAATTAAGCTTGAATTTGAAAACTTCCAAGTGTGAGTGGATTCACCCCTGCAAAGTGCAGATACTTGCAGTCTGGGGGGAAAGATCCTGCTGCCATGTCGAGTCTCTATCCTGAGTTTGTCCACATGGTGCGGACAGAGTGTGTCCCGGCCTCTCACTCCATGGTCGGGGCTCGTGGGGAGCCTCTGAGCACACACAGCATGTTCCACCCTGTCCTGTGCCACCTCATGGACAGAGCAAGGCCTCAGGGCTGGGCTATTTGAGCTCTGGAGCTGGTGTCTGCGTGTTGGACGTGGTCCAGATTCCAGACCTCAGGGACCGTCCTCCAGAGGGAAAGTGTGTGTTTACTTGACTGTGTTAATTGGAGCGTCCTGCAGTGTGTCTCAGAGAGTAATTATCACACTCGGTGTGTAGATGTGATTTTGTGTCTGGCTCACACCTCTGTGGATATGAATAGACAAATCCTCATGTCCAGGTTCCATTTCCCACCTGTTGTGTCCGCCGTGGTGGGCACCATCAGTCATAACAGCGCCCTGAGTCTCTGTCTAGACAGCTGGATAGTCGCCCGTCGCCCCCCGTGTGACCTTCATGGAGAGGCCTTGGGGATGGGTGTGAGGGGATGCGGAAAGGCCTGAGGCAGGAGGGAAGGGACACGGAGAGAGGCAGGAGGGAGACAAGGGAGGGAGAGTGGGGCAGAAAGACAATGGATGTCCAGCAGAAGTGAGTGACCACGGGGGTCACCAGCCCTGTGGGAAGAGAAACTTAACTCGTCTCTGAAATTGTGTATCCTGCGGTTCTTTTCCACCCCAACTCCTGACACAGCACTTACATTAGAACTGTTATAAGGTTTGAATAATTTTACTTTTAACCTTAACAAAATGGAGTAGAATATTAGGGTTTCTTCTCATGATGTCATATACTTAGGATTGCTGCATGACGATGGTGACGTCACACATGGAAACAGGCATTTATCTCCTTGAGTTTACTCTTTGTAGGGTGTGGGACAGGACTTGCTTCACTCTGCTGCGTGTGTCTGTCTGCTTCTCCCAGGGCCATTTCCCCACTTTCCTGCTCCAGTGCCTGCTCTGGCTCCTCTGCCGTAGGGTCACTGTCCATCCTGATGAGGGTGGGTTCCTGGGCCCTCGTTATATTCCATTGTTTTGCATGTCTGTTTTTGTCCCAGTGCCATGCTGCTTTAACTATTAGAGCTTTATTGTATAGACTTAAGTCTGGGATGTGCTGCCTCCATTCTTCTTCATTTTTGTCAGGATTATTTTGGGTTCTGTGTCTTTTGTGGTTCTATATATATTCAAATATTATTTGCTTCATATCTTTGAAGAATACCATTGAAATATTCATTGGGTAACTGTTAAATGTGTAAATTGCTGTGGTTCTTATGGATATTTTGTAATGCTGATTCTTCAATTCATAAGGAGGGTTTATCTTTCCATTTTTGGGCATTTCCTATTTATTTTAAGAATGTCTTACAATTTTCCATCTTTTGGGTTTACTCCTAGGTACTCAATTTTGTGATTATATAAAGGACTCCCTTCTCACCTTCTCTTCTTCATATTTTGCATATAAGAATGCAATCGGTTTTCATGTGTTCATTTTGTAAACTTCCACGTAAACAGAAGTGGTTTATTTAATTTAATTTAATTTGGGTTTTTTTTGGAGTCTCTAAAGTTCTCAATGTATAATAACATGTTGTCCAACAATTTTAAATGTCTAAATTCCAACAAACTTGAGGTGTTTAATGTTTTGTTCACTTACATATTTTAATTATGCTATACAATGACTTGAATAGTCTCAGTGAATGTTTATAATGCTTGATTCAGGTTCTTAATTCAATACATATATTGGATTCTTATTGTATCACAAAACTTTATACCTGTAAAGTATAACAATACCAAGAATAATATGAAGAAAGTCATTTATTGGCAGAAAAATTAAAATTGCCTATCACTTAAAAGAAGAGTATGAAGTTGTCATCCCACACTTTTAAAGATGGAGATGTTGCTACTTTCTAACCGTTCCTGGCTGTCTCCTTATTTACTTTGTGTCCACATGGGTCTCACCTGGGCTGGAG
>NW_023601851.1:10528370-10568525 GCF_014898055.3 Talpa occidentalis | reverse complement strand
TTCCAGAATTTCTGGGAATTTGAGGACAATGTCCTTTTGCCACATTATTATGGGGTTCTCAGAGTGTTTGCATTTCCATGTGGAGTAGTTCAACGAGAAACCTCATCGGATTTACATATCATAAATATGAAAATTTCACAACAAAATATTTCATGATAATATGCAGTTCCAACTGGATATCAGACATTTAACTCATTCTCAGACATTCACGCTCTGAGGGTGCTAATCAGGCTGACTTGCCTTCAGCCCAGGTGAGGCCCATGTGGGCACAATGTCAGTTTGGAGGCAGCCAGGAATGGTTAAAAAATGGTAACATCATCTTTGAACGTCTGGGTTGACCACTTGCAGCTGTTCTTTTAAATCATTGGCATTTTTATTTTTCTGATGATAGATAAAATACTTATTATGTATTCAAGCTACTGTCATAGTTTACAGGTCAATAAAAGTCATGGGATATCAAGAGAAGGTTATGGGATATAATGAGAATTCAATACACGTATTGAATGAAGAAGCTGAATCGGACTATTATAAACATATACTGAGACTATTCATTGCCTACAATTTGTCAGTTTTGTTAACATAATTAAAATGTTTAAAATAATAAAACATTTAACTGTCTCTCAGTTGTATGGATTTGAACATTTCAGCACAATTAAAGCTGTTGTGGACAATGTAATATACACTAAGAAAACAAAAGATTCCACCGAAACAAATTAAAATAAAAAGCCACTTCAATGTTAGTTGAAAGTGTAAAAAATCAACACACAGGGCCTCCCCAGTGGTGCAGCAGTTGACCATTGGGCTGCAAATCTGCCTGCAGCCTCCACAGTGCCAGTTCAATCCCCGGCCGCTGACGACCCTCATGGTGCACAGACCTCTCCTGCCAGTCGCTGCTCGCCTCAGCAGTTTACTTCATTAGTCGCCTGTTCTGTTCCCCGCGCTGGCTCTGGTGAGTTCTCTCACCCTGTGCGCATCTCACTGTACCAGTGCTTGCATAAAAAAAAATAAAAATAAATAAATAACATACACAAACAAACACAATTGTCAACTTGTGTTAACTTAATAAATAAACCAACCTTTAAAAAAAAAACAACACACAAGAATCAATTGCCTTCTATATGCACAGAATTAACTAGAAAAGAACTTAAGAAAACAATCCCACATATAATCATGAGATGAAGTACCATGGAGTAAATATAACAAAGGAGGTAAAGATGCCAAGAAAAGAGTAAGATATTGTTAATAGAAATGGGAAAAAAAACAGAGAAATGGAAAGATATTCCCTGCCCTTGGTTTGGGAGAATCAACATACCAAATGTGCATCTGACCCAATGCAATTTACAGATTCAGTGTAATCCCAATAAAAACTTCAATGGCATTTTCCAAAGATATATAAAAAAAATGCTCAAAGTTCACCCACACCAGGCCCCTTCTGGCCTGCAGTCCAAGCCCAGAGGAGGAGCGGGAACCCAATGCTGGGTTAGACTGGTTGCACAGGGAGTGTGTGCCCGCATCACCACTTTATAACAGGGACGTTTCTTCAGTAAAAACTGCTTGAAATTGGCAGAAGACTCCCGGAGGAAACAGAGGTGAGCTGGGAAGTTCACCCATGCCAGGCCCCTTCTGGCCTGCAGTCCCAGCCCAGAGGGGGAGCGGGAACCCACCGCAGGGGCAGACCAGGCATGCAGAGGAGTGTGAAACCTCATTGCCTTTTTAGAACAGGGACCTTTCTTCAGTAAAGCCTGATTGAAACCGGCAGATGGCTCCTGGAAGAGCCAGAGGTGAGCTGGGAAGTTCGCCCAAGATGCCGGCCAATCCCAGCAACACAGTGTCCCAATGCATACGGCAAATTAGAAAACAGGCAGTAGGGAAAAGAAAAAACACATGCAACCCAGCAGCTCCTCAGAAAAAAAGCACACCACAAAATGAAAATTACCCCCCAGATTGCAACGACAGTAACTTGGAAGAACTTCTGAGCCTTCCAGAAAGAAAATTTAAAATTGCCATGATTAAAAAAATGACAGAAGTCGTAATGGAAAACAATGATAAGGCAAAAATAATCAACAAACATAAGAATGAAATTGAGTCCCTAACTAGGGAAGTAAAATAAATGCAGGAGATCAAAGAATGAATGGAGGCACTAAAGAACTCTGCGAAAAGCAATGAAAGCAGAATAGATGAAATGGAAGAACAAATAAGTACTCTTGAAGACAAAGAAATATAAAGAACCAAAACAGAAAAGGAAAGAGAAGTACAAAGGAAAAAGACCAAAGAAAGACTTTGGGAACTATCTGACTCCATGAGGAAAGGAAATATAAGAGTTATAGGAATCCCAGAAGGAGAGGAGAGGGTGTAAGAATAAAGAAAATAATCAAGGAGATAATTGAAGAGAACTTCCCAAACGTGAAGAAGGAGCTGGAAATTGATATACAATAAGCAAGAAGAACACCAGACTTCCATGATAAAAAGAAAAATACAGAAAGGCACATAATAGTAAAGCTCCCAAGAATCCAGGAGAAGGAAAAAAATAATGAAGCTGACAAGAGGGAAGAAACAGATAACATACAAAGGAAAACCAATCAGGCTGACATCAGATGTCTCCAAAGAAATACTACGGGCAAGGAGAAAGTGGAGGGACATAGGCAACAGACTCCAAGAAAACAGACTGCAAACAAGAATACTCTATCACACAAAGCTCTCCTTCCTCTATGAAGAAAGAATGAGGACAGTCACAGACAAAGAGAAACTCTGGAATTTCATTATGACTACACCCCCACTCCAAAAAATACTACAAGGAATCCTAAAGCCAGAACTTCAGAGGGATGAATGACAATGAAAGAGGGCCAAAAAAAAGTTATTAAAAGAATAAATAAAATCAAAGGAAAGACAAACACAATGGCAAATACAGATGCTAACACATCAATATTAACTCTAAATGTAAATGTTATAAACTCTTCAATAAAAAGACACAGAGTCACAGGCTGGGTTAAGAAACAAAATCCAACCTTTTGCTCTCTCCAGGAAACACATTTACCTACAAAAGATAAAAATAGACTCAAAGTTAAAGGATGGAGAACAATCCTACAAGCAAATGGACCAAAAAAGAAAGCAGGAACAGCTATACTTATATCTGATAAAATAGATTTCAAACTCAAAAAGTTAAAAAGAGACCCCAATGGTTACTATATTATGATCAATGGGACATACTTCAAGAAGAAATAACACTCATTAACATATATTCACCAATCGAAGGAGCACCAAAGTATATCAGACAACTATTGTCATATCTGAAAACAGACATCAGAAAAAAAGACATACATAGTGGGAGACTTCAACACACCACTATTAACAATAGATAGATCAACGAGACAAAAAATAAGTAAAGACACTAAAGCTCTAAATAAGGATCTAGAGTGCTTGGGCTTAACAGACATCTATAGAACACTAAACACCCCCCCAAAAAAAAAATGGAGTACACATTTTTCTCAAGCGCACACGGATCATTCTCCAGGATAGATCACATACTGGGACACAAGACACACTTCAACAGATACACCAAGATTAAAATCATACCAACCATCTTTTCTGACCATGAAGGCATCAAACTAGAAATAAACCATAAAAAGAAGGCAAGGAACTCTCCTACATCATGCGGATTAAAAACCACACTACTGGAAGAACACTGGACTAATGAGGAGATCAAAGAAGAAATTAAAAAATTATTTGAATTGAATGACAAGGAGGACGCCAATTCCCTAAATGTATGGTATGCAGCAAAAGCAGTAATAAGAGGAAAATACATAGCAATGGAATCTCACATCAAGAAACAAGGAAGAACTCAAAGAAACAACCTAATCTCAAAGCTCAAAGATCTAGAAAAAGAACAACAACAACAACAACAACAAAAAACCAAAACCAGAAAAATAAAAGAAATAATAAAAACCAAAGCAGAAATAAATGAAAATGAAACTAAAAAAAAAAAAAAAAACAATCCAAAAGATCAATGAAACTAAGAGCTGGTTTTTCGAAAAAATCAATAAAATACACAAAACCCTAGCCAGGCTCAAACAGGAAAAAAAGGGAGAAAGCACAAATAAACAGGATCATCAATGAAAGTGGAGAAATCACAATGGACACAGCAGAAATCAAAAGAATAAACAGTAACTACTACGAACAGTTATATGGAAACAAGTTCAACAATTCAGAGGAGATGGACAAATTCCTACAACTCTACAATCACCCAAAGCTAGATAAAGAAGAAATAGAACACCTAAACAGACTGATTACAAACAGAAAAATTGAAATGTTTATCAAAAACCTCCCCAAAAACAAAAGCCCAGGACCTGATGGATTCACAAATGAATTCTACCAAACATTCAGAGACGAATTAGTGCCTATCCTTCACAAACTCTTCCAAAAAATTGAGAAGGAAGGGACAATACCAAACACGTTCTATGAAGCCTACATTACACTAATACCAAAATTGAACAAGGACAAAACAAAAAAGGAAAACTCAGGCCAATCTCCCTAATGAACACTGATGCAAAAATACTCACTAAAATTTTAGCTATCAGAATCCGAAAATGTATCCATAAGATAATTCACCACGACCAGGTAGGATTCATTCCAGGGACACAAGGATGGTTCAACATCCGAAAATCAATCAACGTTATCCAACACATCAACAAAAAGAAATATAAAAACCATATGATAATATCAATAGATGCTGAGAAAGCTTTCACTAAAGTGCAACACCCATTCATGATACAAGCCCTTGAAATTCTTGGGATACAAGGAACATACCTCAACATCATAAAGGTCATATATGACAAGCCAACAGCCAGTATCATTCTCAATGGTGAAAAGCTGAAAGCAATTCCATTAAGATCTGGAACAAGACAAGGATGTCCACTCTCACCACTGCTTATCAATATAATACTGGAAGTCCTAGCCAGAGCAATCAGACAAGAGAAAGACATACAAGGAATCCAAATAGGAAAAGAAGAAGTCAAACTATCACTATTTGCAGATGATATGATAATATGCATAGAGAACCCCAAAAACTCCACAGAAAAACTAATTCAACTCATCAATCAGTTCAATAAAGTGGCAGGATACAAAATCAACACACAAAAGTCAGTAGCCTTCCTATACACAAAAAATAAATCTAAAGAAGAAGAAATAAAAAAAAATCCCTTTTATTTATATATTTTTTTATAGAGGCATGTTTTTTTTTTTCATTTATTTATTTTGTTTATACATGCACTGGGTACAGTCAGAAGCGCGGGAGGGTGAGAAAATCCACCAGAGCCAGAGCGGGGAGCAGAGCAGGCAGAAGGACCGAAGTACACTGCTGAGGCAGCGGGCAGGAGAGGTCTGCGCGCCATGTGGGACCCTCCCCGGCTGCCGGGGAGCAGCCAGGGATCGAACCGGTGCTACAGAGGCTGCAGGCAGCTTCACAACCCAGCGCTCAACCACTGCGCCACCTGGGAGGCCCAAAAATCCCTTTTATTATTGAAACAAAAAAAATCAAATATTTGGGAATAAATTTAACAAAAGATGTAAAGGACCTATACAAAGAAAACTATAAAACACTGTTAAAAGAAATAGATGAAGACACAAAGAAATGGAAAGACATCCCCTGCTCATGGATTGGAAGAAAAAACATTATTAAAATGGCCATCATACCAAAAGCAATATACAGATTCAATGCTATTCCAATCAAAATCTCAATGCCATTCTTCAAAGAAATAGAACAAATATTGATGAAATTCATATGGAATCACGAAAAATCCCGAATAGCCAAAGCTCTCCTGAAAAAAAAAAAAAAAAAAAAAAAGGAATGGAGCATCACACTCCCAGACTTCAAAATATACTACAAAACCATAATCATCAAAACTGCATAGTATTGGAACAAAACAGACATACAGACCAATGGAATTGAATATAAAATCCAGAAATAAACCCACAGATTTATGGTCAACTAATCTTTGACAAAGGAGAAAAGATTATGCATTGGAGCAAAGAAAGTTTGTTCAATAAATGGTGTTGGGAAAACTGGGTCGCTACATGCAAAAGAATGAAGCTTGACCACTACCTCACACCATATACAAAAATCAACTCAAAATGGATTAAAGAACTAGACATAAGACCTGAAACCATAAAAATACATAGAAGGAAATATAGGAGAATCACTACGTGATATTCACATCAAAGACATCTTTACAGACACATCACCCAAAGCAGTGATAGTGAAGGAAAAAATAAACAGCTGGGACTACATCAAATTAAAGAGCTTCTGCACAGGAAAAGAGACAAGAACAAAAACAAAGAGAAACGCCACCAACTGGGAGAACATTTTTGCACACAACACTAATGATAAAGGACTGATCACAAAAATCTGCAAAGAGCTGATGAGACTCAACAACAACAAAGAAAATAATCCCATCAAAAATGGGCAGAAGAGCTAAAAAGAAACTTTTCTGAAGAGGAAATGCAAATGGCCAACAGGCATATGAAAAAATGTTCAACATCACTTGTAATCAGGGAAATGCAAATCAAAACTAACATGAGATACCATCTTACACCAGTGAGAATGACACATATTAAAAAAACTAGCAACAACAAATGTTGGCGAGGGTGTGGAGAAAAAGGAACTCTCCTGCACTGCTGGTGGGAGTGCAAACTGGTCCAACTACTATGGAGAGATGTGTGGCGATTTCTGGACCTACTAAACATAGAGCTTCCATATGATCCAGCAATTTCACTACTAGTTATTTACCCAGAGGACACAGAAACATCAATTCCAAAGAACACTTGCACCCCTATGTTTATAGCAGCACTATTTACAATAGCTAAGCTTTGGAAACACTAATGCCCAAAAATAGATGACTGGATCAAGAAGATGTGGTACATATACACCATGGAATATTACTCAGCATTCAAAAAAGATAAAAACATGCAATTTGCAGCAACATGGATGGCGCTATAAGGGATCGTCTTCAGAGAAATAAGCCAGAAAGAAAAAGAAAAATACCGGATGGTCTCACTCATAGCAGGAATCTAGAAAACTTAAATAAGGGACCAGGAAAATGAATAACTATAAGAAAGTGAAAATCAAAATCAACAAAAAACTATGAATCAGAGACACTCTATGGGGGTGGCGGAGCGGGAGGGGAGGGATTGGGGTCAGAATGGGGGGTTGCAATTGTATGGGGAATATAAAAATAAAATTTATTATTAAAACATATAAAATAAAATAAAATGTATTAAAGCCAAAAAAGAGCAGTATAAATATAAAACATTCTTTTTTTTAAGATTTATTTTTATTTATTTATACAAGCACTGGGTACAGTTAGAAATGCGGGAGGGTGAGAGAACTCACCAAGCCAGAGCGGGGAGCAGATCAGGCAGAAGGACCGAAGTACACTGCTGAGGGGAGCAGCGGGCAGCAGGAGATGTCTGCGTACCATGTGGGACCCTCCTCAGGTGTCCAGGGAGCTGCCTGGGATCGAACCGGCGCTGCAGAGTCTGCGGGCAGCCTCACAACCCAGCACTCAACTGCTGCGCCACCAGGGAGGCCCAATACAAAACATTCTTATTAAAAAATAATCAATAGGAAAACATGCAACCTAGGGCGTCCCTGGTGGCCTAGGATAAGTCTCAGTGCTCTCAACATTGCAGCCTGAGTTGGTTCCCTTGCCAGGGAGCTAGCCATATGTAGCACAGACCTCTTCTGTCTCGCAAGCTGTTCCCCTCAGCAGTGTATTTCAGTCAATCCCCTGTTCTGCTCCCCACTCTGTCTCTGGTGAATCTTCTCATCCCCCATACCTCTTGCCTGTACCCCGATATTTCATGGATAAATAAATTAAATATTTTTAAAAAATACAACCTAATTACCAAATATACAAATGATCTGAAGAGACACTTCACCATAGTATCCACATGATAAACAGATGCATAGAAATATTTTAAATATAATATGACATCAGAAAATTTAAAATTAAAAGAGAATTGTAATATCACATTAATATTAAAATAACTAAAATCCCAAGCACAACAACCCCAAGTTCTTGTGAGGCTGTGTAGCGACATTAACTCCTCATTATTGACGGGATTGCAAAATGGCACAGCCACTTGGGAAGATGATTTGAAATTCTATCTAAACAAACTGATTTGTTCTTATAAAACTAAACATACTCTTACCATATGATCCATAAATTTTCCTCACTGGTATTTATTCAATAAATTTTTAAAAGTAGTCCTACAGAAAAAACCTGCATAGAAATGTTTGTACAGGCTCTATTCATAATTTCTAAAACTTGGAAGCAACCAAGATAGTCTTTAACAGATGAACTGATAAGCTGTAGTATATTCAGACAATGAGCTATATAGCTCAGTGGTCAAAAAAAAATAAGTTATCACATACATATATACATATACTTGTGCCTTGAAAACATATATGTGTGTGTAAGTTATTTTGGTGTAAGCTATTCCTTTATCAAATGATATAAAATAAACAACAGAAAGAGTAAAACCTAATGTAAAATATGGACCTTAAAGATAATGTATCAATAATAGCTCATCAATTGTAACAGTTGAACCACAGCAATGCAAGATATTAATAAGAAGGAACACTTTTTTGGGGAGGTTGAGGAGATGTATGGGAACTATGAGATTTCCACTCAATTTTTCTCCAAATATTAACTCATAAAATAAAGTCTATTAATTTAAAAACTACAAAATAAATAATTGAAATTTACTGAGATGTGGCGTGGCAGTGAGTGAACAAAGCATATTTTTACCACATTTAGTAAGTTTTCTTCAGTAGCTTAATTAAAGACAAAAAAACAGAAACGAGAAAATAATAAGTAATTCACCAGTATTTATCAAGCCCTATCTTTTCTGTAATAGAATTTGTGTGACATTTAGATAAATACTCAATCAGAAAAGAATGAAAGTTCACTGAATGGTTGTGCCTATTAATAAAGTAAACAAGATTAAATCGCATGGTTAAATACGCTGAAAAAACAGGAAGCTTTTAGTGCAGTTCTTAACACATAGTATATGCTCAACAAAGCTAACACGTGCTAGGTAGTTTGTGGTCTGTGACAGAAGTGAAACACTTAATGCACATGATAAGAATTCAGAGAATAGGGCCTCCGTGGCAGTGCAAGGGGTTTAACACCACACTATGAAGCTGTCCACAGTCTGTGCAGCACGAGTTCGATCCCCAGACAGCCAGGGAGCAACTCACATGGTGCAGCAGACCTCTCCTGTCTCGCCCGCTGCTCCCCTCAGCAGTGTATTTCAGTCGATCTGCCTCTTCTGTCCCCCCCACCCGTGTCTCTGGCCTGTACCCCAGCTCTTGTATACATAAACAAATACATCTTTAAAAGAAAAGAATTCAGACAACAGAGAACTCACTGCAAACTGGAATACTTGTGATGGAACTGAAATTTGCACTAATGTTAACACAAACAAAAATAGTATCTGATAGGCAAATAAAAGAAATACAAACAAACCCACGAGGAACAATAGAAAGGTGTTGAACAAGTGAAACATGTCATGAACAGACATGCTGAAGTCTAAGCCCCTTGGTCACTGATTGCAAATATGTCATGGTGTCTCATTGCCAAGAAAGGCAGCCGTTCCAGGCAGCCATCACATGAGGATTCTGTGTCATGAAGCAAGCAAGCCCACTCAGGGGAGCTGAAAATAGAGTGGCCTGAAGAAAGACAGTGGTGGTGGGTTCACTCCAGATAGCAAACGTGGAGGTGCACAATGGTCACACACAGTGTGACTTTGGTCTAGCAAAACAAAACAAAACAAAACAAAAAATCTTCTTCTGTCTCTCCATTCCCTGACACTTCAGCAACAGAAATAATAGCTATCAAAGGGTGCTTCTTAGTAAATTTTATGATGTAGCCTGAAGGATGTTTCCTAAGTGAAGAACAAAATGAGCAACAGCATATAAACATTCAGACATTACAGCAATTTTGTTCATTTGAAGTTTAAAATCACTACATAGTACTGCTGTTTTAGCATAACCTAATGGTGATAGTCATTATTTTTCTCAAGAGTTTTTAAAGATATAATACAAATACCATAAAAGTTACCTGTTAAAACATACAAATAAATGATAACTTCACTGTTGTGCAAACATCACCAAAATAAAATTTGGAAAGTTTTCATCACCCCCAAATTAACTCTAGACCATTAGCAGATACACAGATACTTCCCTTTTGCACCAACCCTTGGGCTTGGCAAAATCCAATCTACTCTGTCTCTCTGTAGATATCCCTCATCGGGTTTTTGGAATTAATGGAATCTTATAAGAAGTTATGTTCTGTGTCTTAATTCTTTGACTTAGCATAAGACTTTCAAAATCCATCCAGGTCTCAGAATTTCATTCCTTTTTTTTTAAGATTTATTTATTTATTTATACAAGCACTGGGTACAATGAGAAGCGCGGGAGGGTGAGAGAATTCACCAGAGCCATAGCGGGGAGCAGAACAGGCAGGACTGAAGTACACTGCTGAGGGGAGCAGCGGGCGGCAGGAGAGGTCTGCGCGCCATGTGGGACCCTCACCGGTGGCCGGGGAGCAGCCGGGATCGAACCGGCGCTGCAGAGGCTGCGGGCAGCTTCACAACCCAGCGCTCAACCGCTGTGCCACTGGGGAGGCCCCCTTTTAAGCTTTTTCTTGATGCAGCAGATGGCAGACCCTTTCTAGAGCTGATATTCTGGGGGATTTGTGGTCCCCCCCCAACAATAGGACTTTAAATTCCCAATTTCAACGTCACACCCTCCAGAAGACGATGGAGGTGAGTGACAGACACAGAACAACCCCCACACGCACACGTCTCTCCACACTCTGAGGACAGCCGCCCGCACGACCCCTGGGGACACCCTGTGTCCAGTGGGGCTGGTGGAGCAGCGCCCCGGGAGAGTCGAGGGAGGATTGAGAACCTGGAGGAGGCGCCGCCAGCTCGGACCCCGGTGCGCAGGGAGGACGTGCCTTGGCCGGGCTGACTCTCCGGAGGCGCTGAGACCGTCGCAGGCGGGGAGGCCACGTGGGTCACTCGGGAGCGCGGGCAGGGGGGACGGTCCCGCAGGGGACCCGGGACGGTCCATCCCCCCGCAGAGCGCGCCACGAAGGCGCGAGCCCCCATGGGTGTTGGTGCCAGGGCCGCCTCTGCCCGGGCTGGTGCAGGTCCCCCCGCCCACCGCCGCCAGTGGCTTCTCGTCACCCCATTTCCTCCACGGGCCTTGCTGGTCTCTGTGGAGAGAATCCCCAGTGAGCGCCTTGAGGACATTTGTGCACCATGGAGGACTCCACCCACCATGGGCCATTCCCTGCACCACAGGTTCTGGGCCGCTTCGCCTCTGAAGCCTGAATCCACTCCTCCCCAGGAACACCCCCCCAACTCCCCCCCCAGTTAGGGACTCAGGCCCCTGGAGGTGGCGGCTCCGGCTTCCCCGAGGGCTTCCCTGGAGGGCCGGGAGCAGTCAGAGCCAGCACAGGGCTCACTGCAGAGGGAAAACGTTCCCGGGCTACTCAGCAGTGACCGCGGCGAGCGCTGGTGCCTTTTCACAGACTTCACGTGTCCTTCACACTGTTTCCTCACCTCACCCTGAAAGGCCAAGGAGCAGGGTGCGCAGAGTCACAGCTAGACGGCGCCCCAAGCGGCGTCCACGTCCTCCACCCCAGCTCTCCACAGGAGGACGGCCCCGATCACTCTCTCCTCAGGACGGAGAGAGAGTCCACACTTCACCTCACCTTGGCCGACATGTGGGTCATCGCAGCCCAGCCCAGGAATGTCTCAGGACACGAGCTGGAAACAACGCGGCCTCTCCCCACCCGAGACTGCTTGATGCTCATCCCTGCTTGTGAGAAGGTGAGCAGCTCATCCTGGCCTGCTCTTGGGATGTATTTTCTGTCTCTCAGAATGTTCCACATAATCTGGCACACATCCAAGTTTTTACAGATTTGTTTCATCAATTTATACATATTATTAGTATTCTTCAAAATATCACAAGTCAGATTAATTTATAACTAAGGATTTGATAAGGTAACTCTAGCTCAATTATTTGGCTTTCCAAAATACTCGTTTAACGAATACTTAAGATTTATTTATTTATGCACACAAGAGCTGGGGTACAGGCCATAGATGCCAGGGTTGAAAGGATTCACCAGAGACAGAACAGGGAACAGGGCAGGCCGAATGACAAAATAAATGCTGAGCGGTGCAGCAGGCCAGTCAGGAGAGGTCTGAGGCACATGTCAGTCAGCTCCCTGGCCGGCTGGGGATCCAACTTGTGCACAGTGGCTGTCAGTAGTTTGAGAGCACTGTGTTTAACCCCTGGGCCACCAGGGAGGCCCCTTACCTTTAGTTTGAGGTCAGAAGTGTGACTCCTTCAATTCCCCCCACTTTTAATCAGGAAAGCTTTGGTTATTTGGGGTCTTTTGTGTTTCCATATGAACCTCAGAAATCTGTTCTGTTCCTTTGAAGAATGCCATCGGGATATTTATTGGGGTTGCAGTGAATCTAGAAGGGGCTCTGGGTTGGATGGCCCTTTGGACAATGTTGATTCTTCCAACCCATGAGCTGGGTCTCTCTTTCCATTTCTCTATGCTTTCTATTATTTTTTCCACAATGTTTGATAGTTTTCCTTGTAAAAGTCTTTTACCTCCTCTGTTAAGTTTATTCCCAGTTAATTTTTTGAGTGTGCAATTGTAGGTGGCACGGTTTTGTTAATTTCCTCTTCTAGTTCATTATTTGTACTTAGGAAGGCATATGTTTTTCAATGCAGAGTTTGGTGGCATTACATACACTCACTCTGTCGTGTAACTCTCATTTCTGAAACCAGGGTGTCCCCGAAGGCTCACATACATCCCCAAAATAGACCTGCATTCTTTCTGCTCATTGCTTAACTGTTAACAAAGTCAAACGATTCTCTGTCTTCTAGCCTGGCTACATTACCAAGATGAACATGTTCTTCCCAAGCAGTTCTGCTTCTCCAGAGAAAGAGAACCTCGCAGCTCAAGACCAGCCATCCACCTCGGTCTTATGGGTACACTCTCTTTCATCCAGGGGATGAACTTAGGGGTGGGGGCGACCAAGGGAGATGGCACAAACCTGCACATAGCACACACCTCTTGTCCCCATACCCGAAGGATAAGCGCCCCACACAAGAATGGACCCATAGCCTCCCTGCTCCGTAAGTCTCAGACCGTGCAGCTGTCCACAGCCACTGCAGCAAGAACTCCATCCCCAGCCAGGGAGCTGACCCACAGGGCGCAGCACCTCTCCTGTCTCCCCGCGGCTCCCCTCAGCAGTGGATTTCAGTGGATCTGCCTGTTCTGCTCCCCACTCGTCTCTGGGGAGTCCTCCCCCGCCCCGGTCCATTCCCTACCCCTGGAGCTCAGGGTTCCTGTAGTGTCCTCACCGCTGGAACGTGGACAGTGTCTCTGGGCTGTGCTGATCCTGCACGTCCTGACCCCGGGATGTGGCTGAGCTGGGCAAGGTCCCCACGGAGCACGGTGGAGGCCATTCCTGGGCCTCCGCCGACAGCATCACCACCCACCTGGGCCACCCACCCATCCACAGAAGCCTCACCCGCCACACCCCTGGACGCCCCAACACACCTGCAGGGGGATGTGACACGAGTCACCTGAACCCCTCACCTTCAGAGCAGAGAGTGACCCTTGCTGCAACAGCCCACATGGGTAACGTCACAGCAACAAACACTTCCAGGAAACATGGCACTAGCAGAGGAGCGCTGTCTTATAAAACCCTGCAGGCCTCTTTGGACCAGGTCTGAGGTGAAGGCTGAGGGGCCCGATGTCATCTTTAATGGGCGCTCGAGGACACCTAGGAGCCTGCAGCATCATGGAAAGCGGCCTGCAGCCTAGGGATGAAAACCTCAGCGACCTCCCATGGCATGTTGAGGAATATGGCCCGTGGCCCCGACATGCCAGGTGGAGTTTAAAGGGACCAATGTACCTCCCCCTGAATCAGGGAGGATGCTCTCAGGGGACAGACAACCCGTCAGTCACTGACTTGGAAACACAGGATGGGGGCTCTGGCTGTAGACATGTTCCTGACAGAGGAAGCTATGTAGAGGGCGCGGGCAGGGAGGAGCAGGCGCCCAAGTCCCAAATCCATGATCAGAGAAACAATCCCCGACGGGCGGGCCTCGAGCCCAGCCCTGCGGAGAGGATGCCACGGAGCCGACACAGGGCACGACTGCAAATCCACAGAACGAGGCTAGGTGTGGACATGCAGGTGAGTAACAGGGGCAAACTCAGTGGGCTTTGGCGCCTCGGGAGAGCCCTTAGGCCAAGCCCCTCAGCAAGAGACACGCAGCTGAGACCCTCACGACCAGCCCCCACTCCCTGCCCGCCACAGCCATGGGAGCCCCTGCTGCTCGGCCCCAGCGGCCACCCCTCGGGACCGTTCTGCTCAGGGAGCTTTCTTGTCCTTACTCCTATGAGTAAATGTCTGGCTCTTCTGGAACTCTGGGCTCCACTTGGAACTACTTTCACACAAAAGAGAAGAAAAGAAGAAGAGCACACCGAGGCCTCAGACTCCGGGCCTGCTGCTCAAACTCTCTGCTCGGCATCACCACAGCGCCAAAGAAATACACCAGGAGGTGCCCGGGGCCGCTGGGGGAAAGGGGTAGAGAGAGTGACATCAAGGACTTCCTCGGCCACGACCTTCCACGCCAACTACTCACCCCAAGGTATGAACTGACTCAGACAAAGACCACATTCAGAGCACGGCCAGCAACGTCGGAAGGGATTATGTTCAGAACAAAGAGAGAAGGAAAAAGACCTGGATTACATCATCACCTCCAGGAGGAATACAGGGAGACGAAGAAAGGGTCAGGGGAAAAAGACAAATCTAGCAGGCAGATGACAGAGCTGAGACACCAGCAGGGGACAGGGCAGAAGAGGGGCCAGGAGGGAAGGAGGAGCACCAGGGCCTGGGGTGACGGGTCACAGGGGTGGTGCGGACAGGACATTTGCAAGAATTATAAAGAAGGGGAGCGATTCAATATTGCACAAAGATGAACAACAATTTAATCAAAAAAATTAAAAGGCAAGAATCCTTTCCTTTAAAAATAATATAGGAGCCTCTGGTGGTGCAGGGGTGAAAGTCTCAGCACTATGAAGCTGCTCTCAGTACTGCAGAACAAATTTGATCCCTGGCCAGGGAGGTGACCCACATGGCACAGTAGACCTCTCCTGTCTCCCCACTGACCCCTCAGCAGTGGATTTCGGTAGATCCACCTGTTGTGCTCCCCACTCTCTCTGTGGAGAATCCTCTCACCCCCTCATAACTCTGGCTTGCACCCCAGTTCTTGTATGCAGAAGTAATCTTCCAAAAAAATTCCCTCATTTTGTAGAACTGGGGAGTAGGCCAGAGGTTCGGGGTGAGAGGATTCACTAGATACTGAGTGTGGCGACAAACAGGCAGAACCACTGAAATACCTGGCTAACGGGAGCAGCGGGTGACACAGGAGAGACCTGCTGCGGCCTCTAGCATATGTGGGACGGCTCCCTAGCAAAGGCTGAAACCCTGGCCAGAGCAGGCAATAGCGCTGAAACTTAACCCCAAGGCCACCAGGGAGGCCCTGAGAAACTTTCATCATGAAAGGTAGGTAAAGGACAGCTGCAGACCTCAACCTATAGCCGAGAGCACACATTTCAACATTTCCTTCTAGAGGAGGACATTTTGGTGGTGAGCAATTCCAGCATCGGGGGGCACCACAGAGACTTAGAGTACTGGACAGAACGTGACGACTAAGTTAGAAAACACAGAGAGATCACTTACCCACACAACATGCAGTGTGCCATGTAGACAGACAGCTACCGTGAACATGAATAGCATCATCCAGGAACTTAAAAGGATACTAGAAGCAACAGCAACAGGAACAGAGACATCATCACTGCATGAACTTGGGAGAAGAGTGAACCAGGTAACTCCACGCAATTAGGAGTGAAACTATATGTGAGTTCCCATTGCTCTCAACTGAATGATGTGGTTTGAGCTCCTAAGTTTGAATAGTTTTTTTTTAAGATTTTTATTTATTCAAGCATACAACAATCAGGGTACAGGCCAGATGTGTGGGAGGGTGAGAGGATGCACCAGAGACAGAGCGGGGAACAGAACAGGCAGACTGACCGAAATACACTGCTGAAATACACGCAGCGGCCCAGACAGGAGAGGTCTGCCGCACCATGGGGTTGTTCCTGGCCGGCCAGGGAATCAAACTCCCACCGCAAAGGCCGCGAACAGCTTCATAGTGCTGCGCTCAAACATCTGCACCCACCGGGGGAGGCCTGCCTGCCCACTCTTGACATTCTTAGCATTTCCCTCCAGTGTGGATTTTGTCATGCCTAGTGAGGGCTGACTTCCTGAAAAGTTTTCCCACATTCTTCACAATCATAGGGATTTTGTCCAGTGACATCTCTGATGTCCAGTGAGAGCATGCTTACTGGAAAAAAATTTTCCCACACTCTTGACACTCATAATGCTTCTCTCTAGTGTGACTTCTCTGATGTTTACTGAGGGATGTTTTCTGGCAGAAAGTCTTTCCACACTCTTGACACTCAGGGTTTCTCTCCAGTGTGACTTCTCTGATGTCTAATGAGGTTTGACTTTTGGGAAAAAGCTTTCCCACACCCTTCACAATCATAGGGTTTCTCTCCAGTGTGACTTCTCTTATGTCTAATGAGGTTTGACTTACGGGAAAAAGCTTTCCCACACACTTCACAATCATAGGGTTTCTTACCAGTGTGACCTCTCTGGTGGTGACTGAGGGATGATCTCCAGGAGAAAGTCTTCCTACACTCTTGACATTCATAAGGCTTCTCTCCAGTGTGACTTATCTGATGGTTACTGAGGGATGATTTCCAGTGGAAAGTCTTACCACACTCTTGACATTCATAAGGCTTCTCTCCAGTGTGAATTCTCTGATGCTCCCTGAGGTAAGACTGACGGGAAAAAGCTTTCCCACACTCTTCACATTCATAGGGTTTCTCTCCAGTGTGACTTCTCTGATGGAGACTGAGGAATGACTTCCTAGAAAAAGCTTTCCCACACTCTTCACAATCATAGGGTTTGAGCTCTCCAGTGTGAGTCCTCTTATGTAGAGCAAGAACTAACTTACAGGAGAACACTTTCCTACATGCTGGACATTCATTGTGTTTCTCTCTAGTGTGACTTCTCTGATGGTGAATGAGGGATGGTCTCCAGTGGAAAGTCTTCCTACACTCTTGACATTCATAAGGCTTCTCTCCAGTGTGAATTCTCTGATGGTTACTGAGGGATGATTTGCAGGAGAAAATCTTCCTACACTCTTCATATTCATAAGGCATCTCTCCAGTGTGAATTCTCTGATGCTCATTGAGGTAAGACTTACTGGAAAAAGCTTTACCACACCCTTCACATTCATAGGGTTTCTCTCCAGTGTGAATTCTCTGATGTCTAATAAAGTGTGCCTTACTAGAAAAAGCTTTCCCACACCCTTCACATTCATAGCATTTCTCTCCAGTGTGAGTCCTCTCATGTAGAACAAGAACTGACTTACAGGAGAACACTTTCCTGCATGCCTCACATTCATAGGGTTTCTCCCTTATATGAGTTCTCTGATGGACACTAAAAGCAGATTTCCACCTGAAAGTTTTCTTACATACCTGACATGGGTAGCGCTTCACTCCCGTTTGAGATTGTGGATGTAAAGTGAGGGCAGTCTTCCATGAGTAAGTTTTCACATAATCGTTAGAGCCAAACAACTTCACTGCAGTGAGATTTCTCTGGTATCCCCTCTGTAAGGAAATCTCAGCGGTGCCCCCACACTCATCAGGTTGATCGTCTGCTTGTGTTTTCTGATGTTCAGTCAGAACAGAGGTTTTAGAGGCCACTTCACCATATCTCTTATATCCCAAATTATTCTTTCCTAACTGGGTACTCTCACGCGGATAGGTGTGAAATGTGTTGCTGAGACTGGCCCCACTTTCACAACATTCCTGCTGCTCGTGTTCAACATACCTAGGAAGATTCAAATGCACTGGAGTCATCTCCGCAGCTCTCCCCTTTTCATTACAACTGCAGAGAGTCTGTCCTCCTTGGGTTCTGTCTCGGGCAACGAAAGGTACCTCATCACGGGTGTCCCTGCACTCATTGCATTTATGGGCAGCCCCTTCTGGAAGGGCTCCTTTAGGTGTAAATATTGTTTCTTCACTCACAACTTTTCCTTGTTCATGAAATTCAAAAGGCTGTTGAAAGTTCTGAATCACCTGGTGACTAAGGTGCTCAGGATACTTGATGGGTTCCCTCATTCTACTAAAGACCTCCTTGTACTCTCCAGCATGCCCTTCATGAGGCTCACCAGGGATCATCATGGTCCTATGTATAGTAAAGTTCACAGGCATCATCGCTGAATTGTTTTCATTTTTGATACTATGGTTCAAACAATGAATTGAGTGCAAATTGCTTTTTTCCATTAAGTCAGTTCTCTCGTTGAATGCTATTTTGCTGCTGGTGGTAAGAACTTGCCACACATGTCTGCCCTGATTTGCAGGGCTGTCCTGAGTCAGGTGATCCACAGTATGGACATCTAAAGTGAGATAAAAATGGCCATGTCTCTAAGCATTTTGAGTGAATACTACTAAGTGGCACAAAAGCTCCTGTATTACAACACAATTTACAGGTATTGATTTTCTGATTCATGCTTTTTGCCCATAGCAAATTATGGGGAGACTAGATTTTTTGGTATTTTTTATTTTAGCATAGAAGATCTGGGGTGTAGGCCAGAAGTGCAGGAGTGGGGGTGCTGTAGGGGAGCGTGGAGACAGTGTTTTGAACAGAACAGGTGGACTGACTCAAATACACTGCTGAGGGGAGCAGTGGGTGAGACAGGGGAGGTCTACTGTGACAAAGTGGGTGAGCTACTTCACTGTGGATCAAACTGAGGCCATAATAGTGAGAGCTAAGAGACTTAATCCCTAGGCCTCCAGGGAGGCCCCAATTAACAAATTTTCTAATGCCAAACCAGGATAACAAAGCAGTAAAACTAATTTAATAATTGCTTTGTAAATCATAAATATTTGGTGAAAATAGTCCTTTAACTAGATTTGTCAATTTCAACCAGAAGCATTTCATCCAAAATAGATCCTACACACCTTCTTTCTTAGACTGACCCTGTGCAGCTCTTGCAGGTACTTTCTGAATAACCAAGCCCTGCAGAGGCCATGGCTTTCCCGGAAACCTGTGGACTGAGTGACCCAGTCATTGCCTAGGCACTTTAAGCAAGAGGCCTGCTGAGACACAAGGACTCTGCTTCTCCATTTCCTTAGTTTTTCTTTCGATCCCGGCCCTGGCCACGGTCACCTGCAGAGGTTCTCAGAGGCATGCACATCCCTCCACGGCAGAGACCTGTCAGTTCTTATTTAAATACATAAGGCTCAGAATCCTAATACATGCAGCAAACTCCGCCTCATCATTGTGTCCCACGTTCCTGCTGATAGGAAAAAAGTTCTGCATCCAGCCTGTGGCTATCAGTGTTAAAGTCTTTTCCCACATCATTCTGAGAGCAACACCCTGGTGTTCTCAACGCACTCGCTGGAACCTGTGTTTCTGCTTTGTTCATAGCAGCTCCTGTTTTTATGTCGTGTGTGACCTCCCCATAAACATACAGAAAGAATAAAAAAAAATTCCTCAACAGGAACCTAAAGAAAACAGTTTATGAGAATACACTAAGAGAGAGAATAGAGATATGTGATTACTGCAGAATCATCCCCATGTATCAGGGACTTCATACTGGTTTAAGAACATAGACGGCCATTTTTAAAAGAGCAGGACGTAATTCACAAGAAAGTAGTATTTGGAAACTGAATAAAGAATCAGTTTGATATATGCAGACACACTCTCCAAGATTGGACACTGAAAAAGCACCTCAGTGTGGCCAATATCACTGGCCACACTCCCAGCCTCCTCTCAGCCCCCTGGCCTGGCAAGCACTGACTGACCTGACAGGTCCTGGTTTGGGGGATCGCCCACAGTCCACGGCTGTAATCCCTGCTCCGACCTGATGCTCTCCTCAGGATCAGTAACACAGTGCCCTGTGATGAGAAACAGTGGTGGTCTTCGATCAAGTTCAACTTCAGTCTTTGAAAACTAACAAATGCAGTGTGAAGAGCTGTGCAAAAGAGGCCAATCTGAATCTTTCCAAACGAAAACCGAAACACCCACAATGTACACTGCCTGCCATGTTCAACCTCACCAACACTCAGTTTCATAAGCAAGTGCACACTTGTCAGTGCAGAAGACAGCATTGCACTAGAGTGTTACACTGGAGCTTCCTCACCTAAGGACACCAGGTGATTGCAGGTCTCCAGCATCACATCCCGGTACAGGGTCCTCTGATCTTCACTCAGGTACTGCCACTCCTGCCACGTGAAGTTCACAGCCACATCTTCAAATGACACTGTCCCTTCTGAGGGAACATTTCTCATCTCAGGGCCGGCAGCCTGGGTCAGACAGAGCAAGTGCTAACACATCTTATTTTGTGGGTCTTCAGTCCTGTATAGAATTTGAAGTTGAAAGAGCCTCGCCTCTACATTCACCCCTTTGGTCCTACAAGTAGAACTATAGCTTACCTTATATATTTGGAAGTGTCTATGATTCTAAGAATAAAAGGATGAATAAAATTGGCTCCTTGAGGAGCTGATAGCCTGGCTGGCAGGTGTAATAGACTCACACCCAGAATCATGTGCTAAAGGAGCTTCATAACAAATTAAAAACATGTGCAACTTTGTGCCAATATTTTACTCCCATGACCTCAAAGCCTGCTATCTCCAACTCACAGTAAACAAAAACTGAACCCAAAACCAGGATGTTCAAGCAATGAGGTGGGAAAAAGCAAAGGTAAGAGATGTTCAACTACAAGCAAGTATAAACCAGAGATGCACTATTGGGGGGTGGAGAGATTAGGGTTAAAATAAGGGGGGTGGGATGTATGGGGACTATAACCAAGATGAAAATGCATAACTTGTGCAGAAATAAAAAATGATGTAAAATATATATAAAATAAAATTTTAAGAAAAGATGTTCAGCTGACAGAGTCAGAAGAAGACAGATCAGGTCATCACTTCTAAAATGGAAGGACAAAGGGGAGGAGAACTTGGTAATAACTTGGTGGCTGAGGTATGAGGAATGTTTTCCTAATATGCTGTCTGCATGAAGGGCTGGTAGACACTGGAATTCCACACGCAACTGGACATGTGTCTGATAGATCAGGAAGTCTAAGGTGAAAACAGAAATTTGGGAATCAGGTCCTCCCTGGTGGCACAAGAGTTTAAGTCTCAGCACTATGAAGCTATCGGCAGCTGCTGCAGCAAGAATTCAATCCCCAACCAGGGAGCTATCCACAAGGCACAGCAGACCTCTCCTGTCTCCCCGCTGCTCCCCTCAGCAGTGTATTTCAGTCAGTCTGCCTGTTCTGTTCCCCACTCTGTCTCTGGTGAATCCTCTCACCCCCTGCACCTGTGGCCTACACCCGAGCGTTTATATGCATACATAAAATAAATATTAAAGAAAAGAAAGAATTTGGGAATCTCCAGGATATTATTGATAGTTTTCATCACCGTAGGGGAGAACACGGTGACCAGAACAAAAGGTATTGAAAGAAGAGGAAAAACAACTAAGAGACAAATATTTCTTTTGGAGAAAGAAAAAAAAATAGATCATAGCAATGAAAGAGTTTTGAAAAATAAGATACACGGTATAAGAAAACAAATATCTTAAGAAATCCGCAAATTTATTCCATCATTTCCTTTGCTATGTAGTAAATCCTGTGCTCCTCCACATACATATAGAATAGGAACCCATTAAAATAAATTTTCATTTGTATTAGCTAAAAATGGATTCAGAGGATTTTTCCTCAACACAAAACAAGTCCTTGACAGCCACAGGCGACATCAACATTCCCAGTGAGAGTAGGACTAACAAAGACGCTCAGTGTCCCCTATTCACAATGGGTTTGGGTGACGCTACGTAACAACAACAACAAAAAGACAACATACATAAAAATGGTCATAACTAGTTATAATTCATTCTTGGAAAACTAATGAAAGCCACAGTAAAGTGACTCTGGAAAGGAAAACCCAGTGAGCAGACTATAACACACACCCGTGTTCACACACACAGGAGCTCCTGTACGCTGCCAGTGAAATGACAAAACAGTAAGCGATACATATAGCGGAACCAAGGGCAGAGACTGAGCTGGAATAAAGAAACCCGGAGGGTTAAACAATGAATTAAACAAATGCAAAGACAAAACAGCTTCCAGGACACGATGAGCCTGCTGCACTGACAGCAACTCTTGCAAGGTAACCCGGCACATCCCAGTTCTAGGAAAACAAAAATGCATTTATTTACAGGCTCATTGATTAAAACACTAATACGAGAAATAAAACAACAGCAAAGAGAAGGTGGATGGCTCATGTCTGCGCACAGAAACTCACGGGGACCTCCCAGCAGGAGTGGGCTCAGGATGCCATAAAAGGACCATATGATGAAATGGGACAATACAATCCCCTCGCACTTTCGACCCTGTTCAAAATGGAAATGTGCAGCCATGAGTAAAGGACTGGAATACACAGCTCTGCAAATCACATACCCAAGCAGGTCCTAACACATGAACGTTCTCAATACGATCAGTCACAAAGGAAAAATGAATCAGAAGTACAAGAGATGAGATTTCACGTCCGCTGGGATCACAATGATTTAAAAAGAAAGAAAAGAACAAGTACTGGCAAAAATTGGGACCTGGCTCCCTTGTGCACTGTTGTGGCAAGCATAAATGATGCAGCCAGGAGGGAAGACAGGAAGGTGATTCTTGGGAAAAGGGAACTCAGAATGACAGGAGGACCCACCCCCACCCCGGGGTGTTCACCAATAGCAGGGACAGCAGGAACGGGCAGAGACGTTTGCTCACCTACTGTCACTGCACCACCAGTCATTACAGCCCAAAGCAAAATCAACCCAAGCTCCAGGTGATGGATTAATGTATAAATAAGTCTGGAAAATACACATAAGAGATTATTAATGAGCCTCACAATGGAACTAAACAATGACACACACTACAATATGAATGCACTCCTGTACGATACCTATGAAATGATAAAACAGTTAACAATGCAATAAAATAAGAGATTCACCAAGAAAACAAGGTGTAATAAGACTCCATTCATACAGGTCTGAGTTGTCAAACTCTTGAAAACAGAAAGTAAATGGTGGACACAGGGGCTGAGGGACAGAGCAGTTGGGAGCAAGAGTTTAATGAGTACAGTATTTTATTACTGGGAAATGAAAAAAACTGGAAGGTGGTGATGGCTGTATAACACTGTCAGATACTAAAAGCCAAAGAACACCACATGCAATAACAGCGAAAGGAGACTTTTTATTTTACATTTAAATAAAGGGTCAGGGGCTTTCCTGGTGGCTCAAAGGTAAAGACACTACCTATGGAGCTGTCCCGCAGCCACAGCATCACGAGTTCAATCCCCAGCCAGAGAGCTACCCACATGGTGTGGCAGACCTCTCCTGACTCGCCCACTGCTCCCCTCAGCAGAGTATTTCAATAGATTTGCCTGTTCTGCTCCCCAGTCTGTCTCTGGTGAATCCTCCCCCTCCCACACCTCTGGCCCATACATCAGTTTTTGCATAAATAAATTCATCTTTTAAAATATGAATGAATGAATGAATGAATGGAGGGCCACATTTTCTAGGAAAAGGAGAAAAAGAAGCAACTGTCATGCTGGGCAGAAGAGCAGCCACTGCTGCTCCCCACAGTGCAAAGGTTTATAAAATGAAACACTTGCATGGTCACAGGTGACAGAAGAGCTGGTAAAATTAGGTTGCAAAATATATTCATTCTATCAATATTCTATAAACATCTATCAAAATAAAAAAATCTACCATTAACCGTAACTTCAGCAAGAATCATACGTATGACAAATGCAAACACACCTACTATACTCTAGACTCGATGACAGAAACCTGAAGCTCTTTATTAAAAAGTACATTGAGCATCACTGACATAAACTCCCAACAACCAAAGGTCAAATGATGAACATCTGCGCTACCTGGTTTTACTCAGCGAGTGTCTGTGTCATGACCCTTGTTCAAACATGTCCCACTGACCCCTGAGTACTTTCTCCCCCTGAACTCTGAGGTGTCACCACACCCTGGCCAGTCGGAGGCAGAAAAGGGAGCAACCTCATCACTGAGAAAATGCATCCATCAGGTTTGGCCAAGAATGAGAACTGTAATGTGAAAGAAAGTGAACACACACACTCACACACATGCACACATGCACGCATGCACGCACGCAAGGTGGTGCTGTTGTTAGCAACCATTAAGATATCAGGTAATACTGAAGAGTAACTTGCATTGGGTGAGACTAAACTCTGGAACAGAGAAATCCCTTTCTGGTGGCGGGAGACCTGGGCTGAGAAGGATTTAATTCCACACGGGAGGGCACAACACAGGACGAGGTTTGCATGTTGCATGAGCAGCAGGTGCCATCGGGACAGCTACAAGCACAGTCAGGTGGGAGCCGAGCCTGTGGTACTAGGCCTGGGCAGGAGGCCCACGCTCAAGTGTAACTGGCAGAAATGGCAAAACACAGTTGACTGACTCACTAAGGAGAAGTGCAGACTGAAGACGGGAGACCAGATCGGAACACAGGGACTAGCTACATTCAGGAGCACAAGATACTCAAGCATTCAGGGACACACAAAAGAAATCATCAGAGAGACTATGACAGAAGTAAAAACAAAGAAATTTGCATCTTCCAAAACACTGAAGACGGAGGAAAACTCACCAACACATACGACAAGGTCAACATTGCCCTGAACCCCCCCAAAAAAAGACAGCATAAAAGGGAAAAATAGACCAACACCACCAAAGAACAGAGAAGCGAAAATCCTCAACAAATTCCAACCGACTTAATACAGCAACATGGAGTCTCCCTGGTGAAGCAAGGGGTTAAGGCAAAGCACTATGAAGCTATCCACAGCCTCTGCAGCATGAGTTCCATCCCCAGTCAGGGAACTCACCCACACGGCACACCTGACCTCGCCTGTCTCCTTGCTGTTCCCCTTAGTAATGTACTTCACCAGATCTGCCTGTTTTGTTCCCCACTCTGTCTCTGGTCAATCCTCTCACCCACCACATGTCTGGCCTGTACCCCAGCTCTTATATGGATAAATAAATCAATCTATAAAATTCCAAAAGGATTAAATATTTGGTGATGTACTTGACAGAAAATATAGGACACACTAAGGACAGCTGCCCCAAAGTGCTCTAGGGAACACAACCCCAACACCCAGGGAAACAAAAGCAAAAATCAACAAGTGGGACATCACTAAACCTAAAAGCTTTCATACCTTAAAAGAAACCAGCCCAAAAACTGAAAGGCAGTCTACAGAACAGAAAAAGAATCTGCATGCCACACATATTTCAAGGGGTTCATTCCAAAATTTATAACATCTCCAAACAATGCGAGAAACCAACTGATGACTCAATTAAAAATGGACAAAGGGGGGCCTCCCTGGTGACACAAGGGTTGGGACGCAGCCTATGAAGCTTTCCACAGCGCAAGCCTCTGCAGCGCAAGTTCGATCCCTGGCCGGCAGGGAGCAACCCGCATGGCGCAGCAGACCTCTCCTGACTCCCCACTGCTCCCTCAGCAGTGTGTTTCAGTAAGTCTGCCTGTTCTGCTCCCCACTCTGTCTCTGGCGAATCCTCTCACCCTCTGCACCTCTCGCCTGTACCCCAGTTCTTGTATGCATAAATGAATAATTCTTAATTAAAAAATGGACAAAGGAACTACATACACTCTTCTCTAGAGAGGGAATTCTGACATCCTACAGACAATAGGAATGTTCACCTTAACTTATTTCAAGATAAATGTAAATTAAAGGCACACTTTGATGCCACCTCACCCCTTGAGAAGGCCCAAATGAAAACGAATGGATTTATACAAATCGGGGGGTGAGGGTTGAGAATTTTATGGGGACTATAACGAAGATGAAAATGATTACACTGTGCAAAAATGAAAATGATGTAAAATAGTATTTAAAAAAGTGAAACACTAAAAAAAAAAAATGGAATGAACAACGCTGGAGAGGGCACAGAGAAAAGGGAGCTCTCACCCACGGCTGGTGGCCATGAAAGTCGGAACAGACCCTGTGGATGAGGGTGCAGAGGTTTCTTAAGGAAATAAAAACGGAAATTCCATATCATCTGCAATATTTCTATACATTATCCTCACGGGAAAACTCAAACACAGAAAGATTTATCCCATTTGTGAGCAGAGCAGCTGTGTTTCCAACTGCCCAGTCATTGCCCAATCTACATCCCTTCGGCAGAGGCAGGGCAGGAAAGGTGGAGCACACACAGAGGAGCACTGCAGGGCTGGGAGGAAGGAGCAAAGGGCCACACTGAGGATAAAATGGGTGGGCAAGGAGGTGATATTGTTTTTTTCTTTTTTAAAAATATTTATTTATTTATGCATACAGGAGCTGGGGTACAGGCCAGAGGTGCAGGGGAGGAAGGTGAGAGGATTCATCAGAGACAGAGCAGGGAACAGAACAGGCAGATAGACCGAAATACACTGCCGAGGGATGCAGCAGGCCAGTAGGTCCGCTGCACCATGTGGGTAGCTCCCTGGCTGGCCGGGGGATGGAACTTGTGCTGCAGAGACTACAGACAGCCCCATCGGTTGCATCTCAACCCCTTGTGCCATCAGGGAGGCCCCAGGAGGTGCTATTCTTGAGTGAAATAAGCTAAAAAGTAAAGACACATATGAGATAGCTTCACTCATCTGTGGAAAATAAATACCCAAAAAAACATTTACAGCCAAAATACTTGAATAAAACTTGAACAGGGTCATTTGAAGGTAAAGATGACCACCAGAGGGAACAGGGAAATGGGTGGAGAAGTTAGGGAGGGAGGCAGACGGGGGATGGGCCAGAGTGGTTTGGTAGAGGGAAACAAGGGGTAGGGCAAGACCCATTAGGATTGTAGGAAAAAACTGGCAACTATTTCAGCAGAAGGCTTTTAGTGCTACACATGTCAATGACAGATCGAGGAGGGAAAATAAGTAAAATAATAAGAAAAAAGTATAAGAAGCTTTAAAACAATTTAAAAAAAGGAAATTTCCCAAAGGTCACACATGGTGTTCTCAAACATGGCAGGAACTTTTGGAGAGTGTAACTGGACTGGAGAGCAACTTAGGGTGTAGTGAGTGTCACTAGAAATGCATTCAGACCACACCAAGGAGAAATGCGCAGGAGCAGTGGAAACAACGGCCAGAAAAAAGGACTCTGAAGAGTCTACTGGGCACCTTCGGTTTGCAGGCCACCTGAGAGAAGGCAGGGGCAGGTGTGTAAGGATCCCCATTGGACTCAACGGCACACATGCCAAGACTGATGCCTGCATGAAAGTCTCCGAGAGTTGTGTAGGACACAGTATGATTTTAGCTACTGCACAGAAACCTTAAAAATTTAGTTGGAGCCTCCTGGGGGGCGCAAGGGGTTGAGCGTTGGGTTGTGAAGCTGCCCGCAGCCTCTGCAGCGCCAGTTCGATTGCCAGCGAGGGTCCCACATGGCGCGAAGACCTCTCCTGCCGCCTGCTGCTCCCCTCAGCAGTGTACTTCGGTCCTTCTGCCTGCTCTGCTCCCCGCTCTGACTCTGGTGAATTCTCTCACCCTCCTGGCTTCTGACTGTACCCAGTGTATGTATAAATAAATAAACAAATCTTGAAAAAAAAATCAGTTGTCCTTTTTAAAAGACATGTGTCTCCTTCACCCCCATTCTGCACTCAGGTCCTCAAGCCCCATCCTCCCCCTCCTCCCTCACCCTGCACTGGACCAGCGCAGAGCTGGGGAGTGTTTCTGTCCAGCGGGGTGAAGAGCCACAGGCCACACCTTCAGCGTCATCAACCGCGACCCAGGCACAGACTCTGTGCTGCGTGAGCACCAGGGCAGAGCCCCATCTTCACACATGCTGGAAATGTGAAGTGCCTGGATCTATGCCACACCTTTCTCTGGTGAGGAATGTGTCCCTGGAGAAAACTATGTTTCTAATTTACGTGTTTGTTGACATACTCCCATAAAGTCAATGCACCATGAGCTGAAGCAAACACAGCACTCACCAGAGACTGGTCCATTGTCGCTGCTCTCACAGATGCGCCAGGGCTCTGGAGGCGGCGCTTGGAGGGGCGATGGGTCCAGCACAGAGGACGGAGGCAGCTGCACGGGGTCCTGGAGTCTCCTGTCCAGAGCCCGCCACAAGCTACCTGAGGACACCAGAGAGTCACTGCGGGTGCCGGCCGTGTGACACTTCTAGCAGGGGCAGGAGAGGCCCCCCGAGTCCATGAGCGGCAGAACGTGGGTTGATGGTTCACCATAACTTAGTAAAAGGTGACACTGCCCACTGCCTGATCAACAGTCACGCCAAGAACAACAGTCTCAAAGCTGATGAGTCACTTCTGAGTGTGGACACAATTTCCAAGGAGACTACACCCCGAACGCACTGTTCTGCCAGGACACCCTGGCAATGGCTCGGTGCCTCTTCCCGCCCTCCCCTCCATGGACACCCAACAGAGATGCAGTCCCCAGGGGTGAGCACATCCAGGCAGGAGGCCAGAATGCAGTGGCCAGCAGGACGCCGCCTGGGGGCGGGAAAGCAAAGCGCACCCGGAAATTCAGACAACAGGCCTCTAATGCCCCAGGAACTCCCCGCACCCCCGCCTTGCAAACCCAGTTTCCCCCTGACCTCCCCTCCCCCACAGGGACCGCCTCCCCCTGGCAACCCACGAGATGTCACCCGCCCACCTGGGTCCGTGAATCTGGCCCCGGGCGCAATAACCCCCCCAAAACGCAGCCCGGCTCTCCCCTCCCTCACCGCCCGACTTTGGGGGGCCCAGAGGAGTCAGCGCACATGCGCACAGGCGGACCCGCGCTTCCCCAGGGCCCCCGCCTTGGGGACACCGTCCCCCCGCCCGGGGAAGACGCCGGGCAGCGTCCGGGGTCAGGGCCGGGCGGCCGCGCCTGGGACACCCCGAAAAGGCCGAACCTTCTCCCCAACGGCCCTGCCCCGCCCCCACGCGCGCTCCGGGGGAAAAGGCTCCAAAGCGCCCGACTCCACGCGGCCGCGGCCCCCACTCGCCCGCGCCCCCGCTCCCCAACCCCCGCGTCTCCGCTCACCCGCGCCCAGCCTCCCGGGACAAAACCGCGCTCACCTCGGGGCGCCCCAGCGCTCGCGGAGGCGCCAGAACGTTCGAAAGGACGGGGGCGGGGCCGCGCCTGCGCAGATCGCGGAAGCCCCGCCCAGAAACCTCCGCGGGAACCACAGGGGCTGGAGACTACATTTCCCACAACCCCTTGCGCAGCCCGTCGGGCCGTCGTCGGGGTGGGGTTGCAGCCTGGAAGTGGGAGGAGTGGAGGTTGAGGAGAACCAGCAGGTGGGCGAGGCCCCTGTAAACTGAGGGGCCCCTGAGGGGTTCAGGGCTCTGAGGGAAGAGAGCTCAACAGGGCCGCCCTGGGGCTGAAGGGGTTAAGCACCGCGCTGACTGACAAGCTATCTGCCCCCTCCACAGCAGGGAGCCTCCCACAGGGCATGGCAGACCTCTCCCTTCTTGCCCACTGCTCCCCTCAGTAGTGTATTTCAGTCAGTCGGCCTGTTCTATGCCCCACTCTGTCTCTGGTGAATCCTCTCTCTCTCTCTCTCTCTCTCTCTCTCTCTCTCTCTCTCTCTCTCTCTCACACACACACACACACACACACACACACCCCTTTGGCCTGCACCCCAGCTCTTGTATGAATAAATTTTAAAAATATACATAAGAAGTTCACATATAGTCTAAATAAGACATTCAGATACCAAGACACATTTCATCAAAATCAACATTCAGGTATTTAAGAAGCATCTTGACCTTCTGATATCTGGATCACAGAGTCGGTGTTCAACATAAAGATGCTTTGCTTAGCTAATGTGAATGCACAAGAATTCTACGCTGTTATGAAAAGCTCACCTGCACTTTCATCACATGCTTGTGAAGATTTTTTTTGGCAAAAACGTCCAATAATATTCATGGCTCCATTACTACCATGAAGAAACATGAGGATATTAATAAACTGTTAGTGTATTCCCTGAAGGAGAAAATGATGAAATGAGTTGAACCTCAGCACGTTTCCGTGTCTAACTTTTATGCCCACAATGAAGTCCACGACTCCTCTGGGTGATTTACATCAACCTTTTCAGTCAGACACAAACAGCATATCCATTTAGATTTTCTTCATCCATGATGCATGACACCATCATAAATGTACCCAAGCAATTAAGATGTAAAGAAACTCATCAACTGGAGAGGGTCCCTTAGATGTTTGACACACAAAAGTCAAATACATAACTCCACCTACATACCAGGAGAAAGCCATAGAGTGAAGTGATTTAGGGCTGAATTATATTCATCAGGTCTCTTCACAATATCTCAAGTATGGTTGATTAAAAAAAGGACAAAGAAAATAACTATACAGGGCCCCAAACCATCGTCTTGAACTCTTACTTATTTTTTTAAAGATTGATTTTATTTATTTATGCATACAAGAACAGAGGGGTAGGCCAGAAGTGTACGGGGTGAGAGGATTCCCCAAAGACAGAGTGCAGAGCAGAACAAGCAGATTGACTGAAACACACTGCTGAGGGGAGCAGCAGATAAGTCAGGAGAGGTCTGCTGTTTCATGTGGTCAGCTCCCTGGCCAGGGACCAAACGATAGCTTCATAGTGCTGTGACTTAACACTGTGCACCACCAGGAAGGCCCTCAGACTTTTCAGTTATGCTAATATTTGGTGTTTTAATGTTGGCTTATGCTCCATAACAATTTTCTGACTTAAGGAATGTAAAGTGTTTCTCACTTCCTACTGTATTGCAATACCTTAATATGAATCTAAATTGCATTATAAATTACTTAATCATATTTTCACTTCTTTCAAGTTTCCAGTATGAAAATCTGGTGGCTTCAAAATTCATATTTGGACAAACCACTCACTCATCGCTTTCCATTTACAGTTTCTCTTGGTTTGCACTCTCTGAAACCAAGCTGTGGGTGATACTATGTGCATACTTCAAACCCACTATGTAGACATACAATGTGGAATCCATTATAATAAAAGCTACTGTTTTTGAGTGTAATTTCTCAAAAAAATGTTACATTATATAGGTTCAACTATTTTAAAATTTTACTACAATTCAATACATGATAACATTTTTGGTTCATTTCTCTGGAAGTATAAACAAGCTATGAGAGAGAATGTGTGTAAAATGACTGACATTTCCATTGACATTCACATCAAAAGGAATGAAATAACTGTGACTGTATCATTAAAGTGAAAGAAGGAGGTGAGGGACCTGAACCCTGAAAATAAAAAAAAAAAAAAACTCTATTAAAGGAAATAAAAGACAGAGAGAAATACAAAGATGTTCCATCCTTCTAGGTGGGGAGAATAAACATCATAAATGGCCTTATTGTCTAGAGCAATTTACAAACTTATGCAATACCTATCAAATACCAAGGACATTTTTATAAGGAAACAGAACAATCCCCACATTTATATGAACCCATAGAAGGTCCCAAATAGCAAAAAAATCTTGGGAAAAAAGAAGAAAATGTAAGTATCACATTTCCTGACTTCAAAATATATATAATGCCAACAGTAATCACAACATTATTTTACTGGAACAAAACCAGAACTCAGAGCAATGGAAGGCAACTAAAAACCCAGAGAGCAAATGATATAAATATGAAGAGTTCAATCTTGGACAAAGGAGCTAAAATCATACCATTCAGACAAGACAGCCTCTTTAATAAATAGTACTGGGACGGGCCCCCTGGCAGCCTAGGGGTTGAGTCAGTGCTATCACGGCTATTCCAGGCCAGAGAGCTGACCCACACGTGGCACAGCTGACCTCACCTGTCCCTCTCACCGATTCCCTGAGCAGTGTATTTCATTGGATCTGCCTGTTCTGCTCCATACTGTGTTTCTGGCAAATCTTCTCAAACCCTGAATATCTGGTCTACACCCCAGTTCTTCTATGCATAAATAAATAAATACATATTTTTAAAAAAGGGTGCAGGGAAACATGAATAATGACTTGTAAAAATAAGAACCAAGACCCATTCAAAACTCCATACAGGGCCTCCCTGCTGGCACAACATATGAAGTTATCCATAGCCACTGCAGCATGAGTTTGATCCCCAGGTAGAGAGCTATCCATATGGTGCAGCAGACCTCTCCTGACTTGCCCGCTGCTCCCCTCACCAGTGTATTTCAGTCAGTATGCCTGTTCTGTTCCTCACTCTGTCCCTGTTTGTGATACATATTGAATCCTCTCACCCCCTACACCTCCGGCCTGTACCCCACTTCTTGTATGCATAAATAAATAAATCTTTAAAAGAAAAACTCCATACAGAAAACTAATTCCAAATGGATTAAAAGTTTGGACATAAGAGCCCAAAGCATGAAGCACTGAAAGAAAATAAAAGGGTACACTACAGGACAGCTGCTGCAAAATGCACGAGGGAACACAACCCCAATGCCAAGGGAAACAAAAGCAAGTTTCACAAGTTTGGACAACACCAAATCTAAAAGCTTTTAGAACTCAAAAGAAACCAGCACAGAAACAGAAATGCATCCTACAGAATAGAACACACGCAACACATCTGACAAGGGGTTCATTCCAAAATTTGTAAAGTTCCCACCCAGAGTGAAAAACCAACCAATGAGTCAATTGAAAAGGGCAAAGGAGGGCCTCCCGGTGGCTCAGTGGTTGAGTGCTGGGTTGAGAATCTGCCCGCGCGGCCTCCACGGAGCCGGTTCAATCCCTGGCTGCTCACCGGCCACCAAAGGAGGGTCACACATGGCACGCAGACCTCTCCTGGGGCCCACTGCTCCCCTCAGCAGTGTATTTCAGTCCTTCTGCCTGCTCTGCTCCCGGCTCTGGCTCTGGTAAATTCTCTCACCCTCCTGTGCTTCTGACTGTACCCAGTGCATGTATAAACAAAAACAAACAAATAAATAAATAAATAAAACATGCTTCTATTGAAAAAAAAGAAAAGAAAAGGGCAAAGGAAATAAACACTTCACTAAAGAGGAAATTCTGAGGTCCAACAGACATAGGAATGTTCACCTTAATTTATTGTAAGAGAAATGTCAATTAAAACCACACTGAGATGCCACCTCAACACTTGAGAATGGTCCAAATAAAAAAGATGAAATGAACAACACTGGAGAGGGTGCAGAGGAAAGAGAGCTCTCACCCATGGCTGGTGGCCATGAGAGTTGGACTGTCCCTGCAGATAATGGGGCAGAGATTTCTTAAAGAAATGAAAATGGAAATTTCATATGTCAGCAATACTTCTACAAGTTATTTATCCAGAGCCTCCCTGGTGGTGCAGGGGTTAACACACAACCTACAAAGCAATCTGCAGCCACTGCAGCATGAGTTTGATTCCTGGCTGGCCAGGGAGCAACCCACATGGCAGGGCAGGCCTCTCCTCTCTTGCCTACTGCTCCCCTCAACAGTGTACTACGGTCTGTCTTCTGTTCTGTTCCTCACTCCGTCTTTGGTGAATTTTCTCGCCCTCCTGTGCATCTGCACTGTACCCCAGTTCTTGAATAAATAAATACATTTAAAAAGTAAATAAATAAAAATTAAAAAAGAATGAATTAAATCTTTTGGAAAAAAAAATCAATTGACTTTATTAAAACCTGCATTAGGTTCACATATAGTCTAAATATTTAAATATCACTGTATGCTCCATGTTGAAAATAAAAATGCAGGCATTTAAGAAGCATTCTTGTTCTTCTGAAACCTGGATCCCTAAATTGGTGGTCAACAGAGTCATTACTTAGCTACTGTGCATGCATAAATTCTATGCCCAGTATGGGACAGTCACCTGTTCTGTCATCATGTGTCTGTGAAGATTTCTTTTGGCAATGATATCAAATAATATTCATCTCTCTATTACTACCGTAAAGAAACATCATGATTTTAATAAACTGTGCAATTCCTCAAGGAGTCTGTCATGATATGATTTGACATGTTCCTCTGTCTGACTTCAATGGCAACATTAAGGCCCAGAACTCCTGGTGATTTTGATCAATGTTTTGAGTCAACCAGAAGCAGCATGTCCGTTCATATTTTCCTGATACATGGCACATTACTGTCCTAAATTTACCTTGCAAGTTAGATATAAACAAATCCATGCACTAGGACAGTCTCTCAGATGTTTGAGGCAGCAAAAAAAAATATATATATATATCAAACGCCTGACTTCACATACACAAGGGGACAAAGCCAGAGAATGAACGGATTTAGAGCTGAATTATATTCATCACCTCTTCATAATATTTCAAGCATGACTGACAAAAAGTACGTGGAATGTAATTATACTGGTCCCCAACACATCACCTTGCACATTTAAATGATACTAATACATACTTAGTGCTTTAATGTTGGTTTATGCTCCATAAAAATATCTGATTTAAATATCAGTGAAGTTTTTGAATTATTATTGTACTGCAATTTTTAAATGTATATTTAGAGTTGATTATTCTATGACAACTTAATTTTCCATATCTTTACTTCTTCAAAGTATCATGCTAGCATGAAAATGGTGGTTGCAAAATATCTATTCGTACAAACCACTCATCACTTTACCTTTGCAGGTTTCTCCCCAGTGTGCATTCTCTGATGTGCAATGATTTGACTTCCGGTTAAACAGTTGGCCACATTCTTCACTTTTGAACATTTCACTCTTAGATGAATTCTCCAATGTTCAGCAAGTTTTGCCTTCTGCTTAAAGGCTTTGCTGAATTCTTCACATTTGTAAGTTTTTTCTTTCACATTTGTGTGAATTCAGTGACGATGAGAAAGACTTGACTGCTGGTTAAAGGCTTTCCCAAATTCTTCACATCTGTACGTTTTCTCAGCATTTTGAACTCTCTGGTGTTCAGAAAGGTGACACAGGTAGAGAAAGGCTTCACCACAGTGTGGACATGTGTAAGCCTTTTCTCCAGTATGAATCCTTACATGTTTAGTGAGCTGTGGATGCCAACAAAAGGCTTCACCACACTCTTCACTTTTGTGCCATTTCTCTCTCTGATGTTGAGTGAGTCTTGAGCACCATTTGTTAGTGTTGCCATATCCTTTACAGTTGAGGGATTCTCCTGAAATGTGTGATGTTGAAGTAGTTTTGAGGACTTCTCAATATGATCCCAAGTAGATTTTTTTATCTTCCCATTCGCATTTCTGATGTTGAGTACTATTTGACTCAAAGTATACACCTGTCCCATATTCACAATGTACTGAGTGATTATTGTATGATGGACTATGGGACTGCCTATATGTTCTAACTGTCTTCTCAGGGAATATGTATTATTAAAAATCGATAGAGATCTCTGCTTACAGAAACACCCTTATCTATGCAAGGAACAGATAAAATGTGGCTTGACCCAAGACATTTCACACACATGATCTCTTCTTGTGGGAAGAGTTGTATTCTGGGTCATTGTTCCAGCTTGGCTATCTTCATTGCAACAAATGTTCTGCCATTCAATTGATCTTTGGCGTGTCTGTTCTTCCACTAATTGTAAATTCTCAAAGGCACAGATTCCATCTCCTCCCAGTTCCGTATCTGGAAGAAAATATGTGCCTGACTATGGCATGAGGATGACTCTGACTATGCCATGAGAAGAGATAACTGGAAAAAAGCAAGTGACTATTTACACACATTTACAGCACTCAAGACAAAATACATTAAATGCATAGTCTATAAAATTAATATCAAGTAAAGGACATAGGCATGATGTTAGAATAGGTAACAGTATGACTTTGCTCTTCCTATAAAGCCAAAAGATTCTAGACAACAACACAAAAGTTTATGAAAGGTACTGTCCTTAGGGAAAGGTAAATACAAAGAAAATATACAAAATTGCATGATATAGTCCTGTAGTAAAAATATTGATTCTGCTTGAGCATTTGGAAAGGCCACATCAAAAATACCCATGGAATTTATTCTGGAATACACGATGTAGTGAGATGTTGTGATGGCAACAATGTTGGTGTAGGGTAGGAATGTTAAAGAATTGAGTTTCGTGTGTGCAATTCAAATTACATTCTTTTCAGTCTAAAAGGTTTCATAGCTTTTCAATTTGGCACGTAATGCACATTATAACAATAAAGACACCAGGAGAACACATGGGAGGGAAATGAACATGGAGCATGATGTCCTGTGCACACAGGCTAGATGACAATACTGTACACAATAAATAGTATTATGAATCAATATACCTCACTAAGCATAAAAAATATGATGACATATTAGACAAAAATCACCAGACAAAAAAGGAGAAAGGAATAAAAGCATGTCACAGAAAGTCAAAGAAACACAGAGATGCAATCGAGAGGAAATGAGGTATGAAAAAGGCTGATCATAAAGGAAACATTTTTAAATAACAATACCTGAGTCTCCCTTTCTGTAATTAGTTTGTTCATAAATTAAAAAAATTCCACACTGAAATGACAATGTGTCTGAATGAATAAGAAAACAACACCAATACAATCTTATCCATATCACACCCACCAAAGATTTAAGTGCACCATGAGGAATGGAAGATGGAACTATATGCTGGGAAAAGTGATAATCAAATATGGAGCTGTGTTGAACACACTAATATCAGAAGAATATAAACTGAGTCAAAACCATCACAGAATGTAAAGAAGATCACAACAATAGAAAATGACATATTTTGGGTAGTCATTAAAAAAATTCCACATGCACTAACGTGAGGTCGCTGAATGTGTGCAGACCACACAGGCAGGACTGAATGCAGAAGAGGAAGACAATACAATTCCAGGAGAGGTTCCAGCCCCAACTGCGATTAGAAGGAAAATGATAATGTAAGTTCAAGAAGGTGAGTTGACCACTAGGGCCAAATTTAAATCTGAAAGCAAGATGCAGTTCACATACATGATAGAGTAGTGACAGCTAAGCTATAAAAAAGGATGAACTCAGGCTATTTGCAACAACAGGATGGAACATAGCAGGAGCATAGCTAATGTAGAAAATCAGGAGAAAGACATTTGCTGGATCGCTTCACTCCAATTTCAAATCTGGAGGGAAAAAGAAAGGAACCGACAAACCAGAACAATCTCTGGAAATATGACTGCAGAATTGTGGGTATTACAGAGGGATGGAGAGTGGGTGTGGGTACAGAGGTGGGAGGGTGTTCAAAGATCTATGGAGAAGGCCCACAAGTGCACTGGTGGTGAGTGTGGTGGTGGCAGACCTCTGACAAGATGAAACTCTATTCCCTAAATCAAGTGTTACCTCAATTCAAAAAATTAAAGAATATATTGAAAATATGGAGATGAAACAAATTTCCCAAAAACTGTGGACTCAGAAAACAATAAGATGTAAATTTCAAGCACTGACACACTAACAATAACACGGATCTTAAATTAACTCCACAACTCAAGAAACTAAAAAAGGAACAATCTAAACTCTAAATTTCCATAAAGAAGGACATTTCAAAATAAAGAAGAAATACATAACCGTTAACATGATGGCAAAAATGTTTGGGCTTCTCTATGAAGAGACGTCTGGAATTTGAAAAAAGCAATAAATTTAACAAAATGATAGTTTAATTCACTAGAAAGGAAAGGCAGAAGACCAAGAAAATCAGAAGTGAAACCCATAAAGATATTTCCTTAGTTTTTATGTCTCCTCGGCACTGGCTACAGTCATCTGTAGACATTTTCAAAGGCATGTACTTCTCTTCATGGCAGGGAGAGACCTTTCTGTCAATTCTTATTTAAATGTTATAGCACACACTGCTCAGAATGACAGCATATGCAGCAAATGCTGCCTCATCTTGCTTCCAACTTTCTCCTGCATCGAAGGGAAAAAAGTTCTGCATCCAGCCTTTGGTCGTCACTGTGAAAGGCTTTCTGCACATCCTTCTGACATCAACACTCCTTGGCTGCTACTGGAGTCCCTGCAATACTTGGTACCTGTTTCTACGTAATTCATAGCAGCTGAAGTTTTTATCTAGTATGTTTGTTGTACTATATCATCCTTTCACTGATGCTTTTGCTTTCTTCCAGATGACTCCCACAAGAAGGTGGAATTGCACAGATCAAACTCCTCCCAAGGTATGAGCCCCCAACCTGAAACTCTTGATTCCATGGCTTTAGAAACCACAACCTTAGGTTCCCCTCCCATGTCAGAACATCCTGTCCCTCACTGAATGATTTCTGGGTTCTCCTCAGCCTCACAAAGGCTGACTGAAATCAGAGCAGCAGACGAGACAGGAGAGGTCTGCCGTGCATGTGTATAGCTCCCTGGCCAGTCGGGGATGGAACTCATGCTGCAGAGGCCACAGATAGCTTCACAGTGCTGTGCTTAATCCCTTGCACCACCAGGGAGGCCCACATTTTCCTTTCTCACAGCATATCACTTCAACAAAACAAAGAATACTTCCATGATTACTGTTCTTATCCCCACTCATAGATAATTTATCACTTTCAAAAACTTCCCATGAACATACTGAGTGAAAAAAAAAACAAATGTCTGGGGCCTCCCCAGTGGCACAATGGTTGAGCACTGGGTTGCAAATGTTCCCGCAGTCTCTGCAGCGTTGGTTCGATCCCCGGCTGCTCCATGGCCACTGAGGAGGGTCTCATATGGCGCTCAAACCTCTCCTGCCGCCCGCTGCTCCCCTCAGCAGTGTACTTTGGTCCTTCTGCCTGCTCTGCTCCCCGCTCTGGCTCTGGGAAATTCTCTCACCCTCCTGTACTTCTGACTGTACCCAGTGCTTGTATAAATTAATTAATTAATTAATTAAAAAATACCTGAAGAAGTACCTTAAGGAAAACAGTCGGTTAGTATAAACTAATAGAGAGAACACAGAAATGTGACTACTGCAGAATAATTTCCTGTAGTGTCAGTGACTGCATTATGGTGAAATCCAACATTGACAACCGTTAAAAAAAAGAGCAGGAGTAAATCTAGGAGAGAGCTTATGTGGAAACTGAATAAAGAATCACTTTGAATAAATGCAGATAAACTCCAAGGTTTGGACACTGGAAAAGTAGCGCAGTGTGGCCAATATCACTGGCCACTCTCCCAGCCTCCTGCTAGCCTCCTGCCAGGCAAGCACTGACTGACCTGAGAGGTTCTGGCTTGTGGCTTCCTCCACAGTTCACGGCTGTACCCCTTCTCCAACCTGATGCTCTCCTCAGGATCGGTAACACAATGCCCTGTGATGAGGAACAGTGTTGGTTCGGTCAAGTTAAACTTCAGTTTTGAAGACTAACGAAAGCAGTGTTAAGAGCTGTGCAACGAAGGTCACCTGGAACTTTTCAGAAATAGGGCGAACACCCCACAATCTAGTCTGTTTGCCATGTTCAACCTCACCACCACCCAATTTCACAAGAAAGACCACACTTAATCAGTGTAGAAAACAGCACTTGCACTCGTGTTACACTGGAGCTTCCTCACAGAGGGACACCAGGTGACTGCAGGTCTCCAGCATCACATCCCGGTACAGGGGTCCTCTGAGCATCATTCAGGTCTTCCCACTCCTGCCAGGGGAAGTTCACAGCCACATCCTCCAATGACACCATCCCCTGTGAGGGAACATTTCTCCTCATTTCAGGGCCGTCAGCCTGGGTCACACAGCAACGGTGTAAACACGCTTCTTGTGCTCTTGTACAGGAGGCACCATCTTCCTACTCACACTGTGCTGTGAACAGAATTCTCAGGGGAATAGTCTTACCTCTAGATTAACCCATTTGCTCCTAAAGAACCACAATAGTTTACCATACAATTTGGAAGTGTCTTTGAGTCTATGAATACAAGGATGAATAAAATCTTCCCTTGAAGAGCTTATCACCTGGTTGGCAGGTAGAATAACACATACGTGGAATAACTGCTACATAGTGGTGTGAAAAGCCTGCTGAATGCAGACACGGTACAAGAGAAGAAAACCAACACTTTGTAGTGTTGGG
>NW_023601851.1:10495582-10528270 GCF_014898055.3 Talpa occidentalis | reverse complement strand
GGGCGCCCCGAGGTGAGCGCGGGTTTGTCCCGGGAGGCCGGGCTCGGGTGAGCGGAGACGCCGGGGGGTGGGGAGCAGGGGGCGCGGGCGAGCGGGGCTCCGGCGCGTGGAGTCGGGCGTTGGAGCCGATTCCCCCCGGAGAGCGCGTGGGGGCGGGACAGGGCCATTGGGGAGAATGTCCCGGCCTTTCCGGTGTGTCCTCGGCGCGGCCGCCCGGCCCTGACCCCGGACGCTGCCCGGGGTCTTCCCGGGGTTTGGGGACGGGGTCCCCAAGGCGGGGGCCCTGGGGAAGCGCGGGTCCGCCTGTGCACATGCGCGCTGACTCCTCTGGGCCCCCCGAAAGTCGGGCGGTGAGGGAGGGGAGAGCCAGGCTGCGTTTCTGGCGGGGTTGTATTGCGCCCAGGGCCAGATTCATGGACCCAAGGTTGGCTGGTGACGTTGCTCAGGTTGCCAGGATGGAGGCAGCCCCTGTGGGGGTGGGGAGATCCCGGGTTGGGGGGGGTCTTCTGCTGCGTTAGAGGCTTGTTGTCTGAATTTCCAGGCTCCTTTCGCATTCCCGCCCCCAGGCGGCGTCCTGCTGGCTTCTGCATTAGGCCTCCATCCTGGAGGTGAGCACCCAGGGGGACTGTGTCCCTGTTGGGGTGTCCACGGAGAGGAGGCGGGAAGCGGCGCGGAGCCACTGCCGGGTGTCCTGGCAGAACAGTGCGTTCGGGGCGTCGTCTCGTTGGAAATCGTTCCACACTCTGAAGTGACTCCTCAGCTTTGAGACGGTTGTTCTTGGCGTGACTGTTGATCAGGCAGTGGGAAGTGTCACCTTTTAAATTATGGTGAACCCTAAACCCAAGTTCTGCCGCTCATGGACTCGCGGGCCTCTCCTGCCCCTGCTGGAAGTGTCACACGGCCGGCACCTCAGTGACTCTCTGGTGTCTCCAGGCAGCGTGTGGCGGGCTCTGGACAGGAGACTCCAGGACCCCGTGCAGCTGCCTCCGTCCTCTGTGCTGGACCCCATCGCCCCTCCCAGCGCCGCCTCCAGAGCCCTCATGCCTCTGTGAGAGCAGCGACAATGGATCAATCTCTGGTGAGTGCTGTGTTTGCTTCAGCTCCGGGTGCATTGACTTTATGGGAGTATCAACGGACACGTAATTAGAAACATAGTTTTCTCCAGGGACACATTCCTCACCAGAGAAAGGTGTGGCGTAGATCCAGGCACTTCACATGTCCAGCATGTGTGAAGATGGGGCTCTGCCCTGGTGCTCACGCAACGCAGAGTCAGAGTCTGTGCCTGGGTCGCGGTTGATGACGCTGAAGGTGTGGACTGTGGCTCTTCACCCCGCTGGACAGAAACAATTCCCAGCTCTGCGCTGGTCCGGTGCGGGGTGATGGAGGAGGGGGAGGATGGGGCCTGAGGACCTGAGTGCAGAATGGGGGTGAAGGAGCCACATGTCTTTTAGAAAGGAGAACTGATTTTTTTTCAAGGTTTGTTTATTTATTTATAAATGCACTGGGTACAGTCAGAAGCACAGGAGGGTGAGAGAATTCACCAGAGCCAGAGCGGGAGCAGAGCAGGCAGAAGGACCGAAGTACACTGCTGAGGGGAGCAGCCGGTGGCTGGAGAGGTATGCACGCCATGTGGGACCCTCGCTGGTGATCCAACTGGCGCTGCAGAGGCTGTGGGCAGCTTCACAACCCAACGCTCAAAACCCTTGGGCCCCCCAGGAGGCCCCAACTGAATTTTTAAGGTTTCTGTGCAGTAGCTAAAATCATACACTGTGTCCTGCACAACTCTCGGAGACTTTCATGCAGGCATCAGTCTTGGCATGTGTGCCGTTGAGTCCAATGGGGGATCCTTACATACCTGCCCCTGCCTTTCTCTCAGGTGGCCTGCAAACCGAAGGTGCCCAGTAGACTCTTCAGAGTCCTTTTTTCTGGCCGTTGTTTCCACTGCTCCTGCGCATTTCTCCTTGGTGTGGACTGAATGCATTTCTAGTGACACTCACTACACCCTAAGATGCTCTCCAGTCCAGTTACACTCTCCAAAAGTCCTGCCATGTTTGAGAACACCATGTGTGACCTTTGGGAAATTTCATTTTTTTAATTGTTTTAAAGCTTCTTATACTTTTTTTCTTATTCTTTTACTTATTTTCCCTCCTCGATCTGTCATTGACATGTGTAGCACTAAAAGCCTTCTGCTGAAATAGTTGCCAGTTTTTTCCTACAATCCTAATGTGTCTTGCCCTACCCCTAGTTTCCCCCTCTAGCAAAACACTCTGGCCCGTCCCCCGTCTTCCTCCCTCCTAACTTCTCCACCCATTTCCCTGTTCCCTCTGGTGGTCATCATTACCTTCAAATGACCCTGTTCAAGTTTTATTCAAGTATTTTTGCTGTAAATGTTTTTTGGGTATTTATTTTCCACAGATGAGTCAAGCGATCTCATATGTGTCTTTACTTTTTGGCTTATTTCACTCAAGAATAGCACCTCCCGGGGCCTCCCTGGTGGCACAAGGGTTTGAGATGCAACCGATGGGGCTGTCTGTAGTCTCTGCAGCACAAGTTCCATCCCCTGGCCAGCCAGGGAGCTACCCACATGGCGTAGCAGACCTGACTGGCCTGCTGCGTCCCTCGGCAGTGTATTTCGGTCTATCTGCCTGTTCTGTTCCCTGCTCTGTCTCTGGTGAATCCTCTCACCTTCCTCCTTGCACCTCTGGCCTGTTCCCCAGCTCCTCTATGCATAAATAAATAAATATTTAAAAAAAAAACAATATCACCTCCTTGCCCACCCATTTTATCCTCAGTGTGGCCCTTTGCTCCTTCCTCACAGCCCTGCAGTGCTCCCCTGCGTGTGCTCCACACTTCCTGCCCTGCCTCTGCTAAAGGGATGTAGTTTGGGCCATGACTGGGCAGTTGGAAACACAGCTGCTCTGCTCATGGATGGGATAAATCTTTTTTGTTTGAGTTTTCCCGTGAGGATAATGTGTAGAAGTATTGCAGATGCTATGGAATTTCCGTTTTTATTTTATAAAAAAAAAAATATTTTTTTATTTTATTTTATAGAAACCTCTGCACCCTCATCCACAGGGTCTGTTCCGAATGTCATGGCCACCAGCCGTGGGTGAGAGCTCCCTTTTCTCTGTGTTCTCTCCAGCATTGTTCATTCCATATTTGTTTTTTTTTTTTTTTTAGTGTTTCACTTTTTTAAATACTATTTTACATAATTTTACATCATTTTCATTTTTGCACAGTGTAATCATTTACATCTTTGTTGTAGTCCCCATAAAATTCTCACCCTCACCCCCCGTTTTGTATAAATCCATTCATTTTCATTTGGGCCTTCTCAAGGGGTGAGGTGGCATCTAAGTGTGCTTTTAATTTACATTTCTCTTAAAATAAGTTAAGGTGAACATTCCTATTGTCTGTAGGATGTCAGAATCCCCTTTCTAGAGAAGAGTGTATGTAGTTCCTTTGTCCATTTTTTAATTAAGATTTATTCATTTATGCATACAAGAATTGGGGTACAGGCGAGAGGTGCAGAGGGTGAGAGGATTCGCCAGAGACAGAGTGGGAGCAGAACAGGCAGACTTACTGAAACACACTGCTGAGGGGAGTAGTGGGGAGTCAGGAGAGGTCTGCTGCACCATGCGTGTTGCTCCCTGCCAGCCAGGGATCAAACTTGTGCTGCAGAGGCTTTGGAGAGCTTCATAGGCTGCGTCCCAACCCCTTGTGTCACCAGGGAGGCCCCCCTTTGTCCATTATTAATTGAGTCATCAGTTGGTTTCTCGCATTGTTTGGGGATGTTATAAATTTTGGAATGAACCCCTTGTCACATGTGTAGCATGCAAATACTTTTTCTGTTCTGTAGACTGCCTTTCAGTTTTTGGGCTGGTTTCTTTTAAGGTATGAAAGCTTTTAGGTTTAGTGGTGTCCCACTTGTTGATTTTTGCTTTTGTTTTCCTGGGTGTTGGGGTTGTGTTCCCTAGTGCACTTTGGGGCAACTGTCCTTAGTGTGTCCCTATATTTTCTGTCAAGTACATCACCAAATATTTAACCCATTTGGAATTTTATAGATTGATTTATTTATCTATATAAGAGCTGGGGTACAGGCCAGACATGTGGTGAGTGAGAGGATTGACCAGAGACAGAGTGGGGAACAGAACAGGCAGATCTGGTGAAATACACTACTAAGGGGAACAGCAAGGAGACAGGAGAGGTCAGGTGTGCCGTGTGGGTGAGTTCCCTGACTGGGGAACGAACTCATGCTGCAGGGGCTGTGGATAGCTTCATAGTGCTTTGCCTTAACTCCTTGCTTCACCAGGGAGACTCCATGTTGCTGCATTAACTCGGTTGGAATTTGTTGAGGATTTTCGCTTCTCTGTTCTTTGGTGGTGTTGGTCTATTTTTCCCTTTTATGCTGTCTTTTTTTTGGAGGGTATCGGCAATGCTGACCTCGTCGTATGTGTTGGTGAGTTTTCCTCCATTTCCAGTGTTTTGGAAGATGCAAATTTCTTTGTGTTTGTTTCTGTCATGGTCTCTCTGATGATTTATTTTCTGTGTCCCTGAATGCTTGAGTATCTTGTGCTTCTGAATGTAGCTAGTCCCTGTGTTCCGATCTGGTCTCCCGTCTTCAGTCTGCACTTCTCCTTAGTGAGTCAGTCAACTGTGTTTTGCCACTTCTGCCAGTTACACTTGCGCATGGGCCTCCTGCCCAGGCCTAGTACCACAGGCTCGGCTCCCACCTGACTGCGCCTGTAGCCGTCCCAATGGCACCTGCTGCTCATGAAACATGCAAACCTCGTCCTGTGTTGTGCCCTCCCGTGTGGAATTAGATCCTTCTCAGCCCAGGTCTCCCGCCACCAGAAAGGGATTACTCTGATCCAAAGTTTAGTCTCACCCAATGCAAGTTACTCTTCAGTATTACCTGATATCTTAATGGTTGCTAACAACAGCACCGCCGTGCATGCGTGCATGCGTGTGAGTGTGTGTGTTCACTTTCTTTCACATTACAGTTCTCATTCTTAGCCAAACCTGATGGATGTGTTTTCTCAGTGATGAGGTTGCTCCCCTTTCTGCCTCCGACTGGCCAGGGTGTGGTGACACCTCAGAGTTCAGGGGGAGAAAGTACTCAGGGGTCAGTGGGACACGTTTGAACAAGGGTCATGACACAGACACTCGCTGAGTAAAACCAGGTAGCGCAGATGTTCATCATTTGACCTTTGGTTGTTGGGAGTTTATGTCAGTGATGCTCAATGTAGTTTTTAATAAAGAGCTTCAGGTTTCTGTCATCAAGTCTGGAGTATAGTAGGTGCGTTTGCATTTGTCATACATATGATTCTTGCTGAAGTTACGGTTAATGGTAGATTTTTTTAATTTTGATAGATGTTTATAGAATATTGATAGAATGAATATATTTTGCAACCTAATTTTACCAGCTCTTCTGTCACCTGTGACCATGCAAGTGTTTCATTTTATAAAACTTTGCACTGTGGGGAGCAGCAGTGGCTGCTCTTCTGCCCAGCATGACTGTTGCTTCTTTTTCTCCTTTTCCTAGAAAACGTGGCCCTCCATTCATTCATTCATTCATTCATTCATTCATGTTTTAAAGATGAATTTATTTATGCAAAAACTGAGGTATGGGCCAGAGGTGTGGGAGGGGGGAGGATTCACCAGAGACAGAGTGGGGAGCAGAACAGGCAAATCTATTGAAATACTCTGCTGAGGGGAGCAGTGGGAGAGTCAGGAGAGGTCTGCCACACCATGTGGGTAGCTCTCTGGCTACCAGTGTTATACAGCCATCACCACCTTCCAGATTTTTTCATTTCCCAGTAATAAAATACTGTACTCATTAAACTCTCGCTCCCAACTGCTCTGTCCCTCAGCCCCTGTATCCACCATTTGCTTTCTGTTTTCAAGAGTTTGACAACTCAGACCTGTATGAATGGAGTCTTATTACACCTTGTTTTCTTGGTGAATCTCTTATTTTATTGCATTGTTAACTGTTTTGTCATTTCATAGGTATCGTACAGGAGTGCATTCATATTGTAGTGTGTGTCATTGTTTAGTTCCATTGTGAGGCTCATTAATAATATCTTATGTGTATTTTCCAGTCTTATTTATCCATTAATCCATCACCTGGGGCTTGGGTTGATTTTGCTTTGGGCTGTAATGACTGGTGGTGCAGTGACAGTAGGTGAGCAAACGTCTCTGCCCGTTCCTGCTGTCCCTGCTATTGGTGAACACCCTGGGGTGGGGGTGGGTACTCCTGTCATTCTGATTTCCCTTTTCCCAAGAATCACCTTCCTGTCTTCCCTCCTGGCTGCATCATTTATGTTTGCCCCAACAGTGCGCAAGGGAGCCAGGTCCAAATTTTTGCCAGTACTTGTTCTTTTCTTTCTTTTTAAATCATTGCGATCCCAGCGGACGTAAAATCTCATCTCTTGTACTTCTGATTCATTTTTCCTTCGTGACTGATCGTATTGAGAACGTTCATGTGTTAGGACCCGCTTGGGTATGTGATTTGCAGAGCTGTGTATTCCAGTCCTTTACTCATTGCTGCACATTTCCATTTTGAACAGGGTCGAAAGCGTGAGGGGATTGTATTGTCCCATTTCATCGTATGGTCCTTTTATGGCATCCTGAGCCCACTCCTGCTGGGAGGTCCCCGTGAGTTTCTGTGCGCAGACATGAGCCATCCACCTTCTCTTTCTTTGCTGTTGTTTTATTTCTCGTATTAGTGTTTTAATCAATGAGCCTGTAAGTAAATGCATTTTTGTTTTCCTAGAACTGGGATGTGCCGGGTTACCTTGCAAGAGTTCCTGTCAGTGCATCAGGCTCATCGTGTCCTGGATGCTGTTGTGTCTTTGCATTTGTTTTATTCATTGTTTAACCCTCCAGGTTTCTTTATTCCAGCAAGTCTCTGCCCTTGGTTCCGCTACATGCATTGCTTACTGTTTTGTCATTTCACTGGCAGCGTACAGGAGCTCCTGTGTGTGTGAACATGGGTGTGTGTTATAGTCTGCTCACTGGGTTTTCCTTTCCAGAGTCGCTTTCCTGTGGCTTTCATTAGTTTTCCAAGAATGAATTATAACTAGTTATGACCATTTTTATGTATGTTGTCTTTTTGTTGTTGTTGTTGTTACGTAGCGTCACCCAAACCCATTTTGAATAGGGGACACTGAGCGTCTTTGTTAGTCCTTCTCTCACTGGGAATGTTGATGTCGCCTGTGGCTGTCAAGGACTTGATTTGTGTTGAGGAAAAATCCTCTGAATCCTTTTTTAGCTAATACAAATGGAAATTTATTTTAATGGGTTCCTATTCTATATGTATGTGGAGGTGCACAGGATTTACTACACAGGAAAGGAAATGATGGAATAAATTTACGGATTTCATAAGATGTTTGTTTTCTTATACCGTGTATCTTATTTTTCAAAACTCTTTCATTGCTATGATCTATTTTTTTCTTTCTCGAAAAGAAATATCTGTCTCTTCTAGTTGTTTTTCCTGTTCTTTCAATACCTTTTGTTCTGGTCAACGTGTTCTCCCCTACGGTGATGAAAACTATCAATAATATCCTGGAGATTCCCATATTCTTTATTTTCTTTAATATTTATTTTATGTATGCATATAAACGCTCGGGTGTAGGCCACAGGTGCAGGGGGTGAGAGGATTCACCAGAGACAGAGCGAGGAACAGAACAGGCAGACTGACTGAAATACACTGCTGAGGGGAGCAGCGGGGAGACAGGAGAGGTCTGCTGCGCCTTGTGGATAGCTCCCTGGTTGGGGATTGAATTTTTGCTGCAGCAACTGCCAATAGCTTCATAGTGCTTAGACTTAAACTCTTGTGCCACCTGGGAGGACCTGATTCCCAAATTTCTGTTTTCACCTTAGACTTCCTGATCTACCAGACACATGTCCAGTTGTGTGTGGAATTCCAGTGTCTACCAGCCCGTCATGCAGACAGCATATTAGGAAAACATTCCTCGTACCTCAGCCACCAAGTTATTACCAAGTTCTCCTCCCCTTTGTCCTTCCATTTTAGAAGTGATGACCTGATCTGTCTTCTTCTGACTCTGTCAGCTGAACATCTTTTCTTAAAATTTTATTTTATATATATTTTACATCATTTTTTATTTCTGCACAAGTTATGCATTTTTCATCTTGGTTATAGTCCCCATACATCCCACCCCCCTTATTTTAACCCTAATCTCTCCACCCCCCATAGTGCATCTCTGGTTTATACTTGCTTGTAGTTGAACATCTCTTACCTTTGCTTTTTCCCACCTCATTGCTTGAACATCCTGTTTTCGGGTTCAGTTTTCGTTTACTGTGAGTTGGAGATAGCAGGCTTTGAGGTCACGGGAGTAAAATATTGGCACAAAGTTGCACATGCTTTTCATTTGTTATGAAGCTCCTTTAGCACATGATTCCGGGTGTATGTCTGTTACACCTGCCAGCCAGGCTATCAGCTCCTCAAGGAGCCAATTTTATTCATCCTTTTATTCTTACAATCATAGACACTTCAAATATATAAGGTAAGCTATAATTTTACTTGTAGGACCAAAGGGGTGAATGTAGAGGCGAGGCTCTTTCAACTGCGAATTCTATACAGGACCGAAGACCCACAAAATAAGATTTGTTTGCACTTGCTCTGTCTGACCCAGGCTGCCGGCCCTGAGATGAGAAATGTTCCCTCAGAAGGGATGGTGTCATTTGAAGATGTGGCTGTGAACTTCACGTGGCAGGAGTGGCGGTACCTGAGTGAAGCTCAGAGGACCCTGTACCGGGATGTGATGCTGGAGACCTGCAATCACCTGGTGTCCCTAGGTGAGGAAGCTCCAGTGTAACACTCTAGTGCAATGGTGTCTTCTGCACTGATAAGTGTGCACTTGCTTATGAAACTGAGTGTTGGTGAGGTTGAACATGGCAGGCAGTGTACATTGTGGGTGTTTCGGTTTTCGTTTGGAAAGATTCAGATTGGCCTCTTTTGCACAGCTCTTCACACTGCATTTGTTAGTTTTCAAAGACTGAAGTTGAACTTGATCGAAGACCAACACTGTTTCTCATCACAGGGCACTGTGTTACCGATCCTGAGGAGAGCATCAGGTCGGAGCAGGGATTACAGCCGGGGACTGTGGACGATCCCCCAAACCAGGACCTCTCAGGTCAGTCAGTGCTTGCCAGGCCGGGAGGCTGAGAGGAGGCTGGGAGTGTGGCCAGTGATATTGGCCACACTGAGGTGCTTTTTCAGTGTCCAATCTTGAAGAGTGTGTCTGCATATATCAAACTGATTCTTTATTCAGTTTCCAAATATTACTCTCTTGTGAATTTCGTCCTGCTCTTTTAAAAATGGTTGTTTATGTTCTTAAACCAGTATGCAGTCCCTGATACATGGGGATGATTCTGCAGTAATCACATATCTCTATTCTCTCTCTTAGTGTATTCTCATAGACTGTTTTCTTTAGGTTCCTGTTGAGGAATTTTTTTTTATTCTTTCTGTATGTTTATGGGAAGTTTAGCCAGTGGTAAATTTTCTGAGCGGGGAGAGCAACAGTACTCACAGAAATGATCTTTACATTCTGAAGTTATACACTTTGTGAGGAAAGAATATGTAATAAATACATTTATTAATAGAGAGGTAAAGCCACAGAGATCTTTGACCAGCATGAGTTAAACAGAGTGGAGAATGTTGTTTTTGTGTGTGCTCCATACGCATCATTATAGAGATTAATTATTTTCTTTCAGAGCTCAGGTGAGGTGAATGGGTTGCACTGACATGTCATATCTATAGTTCCCTCTGCAGTCTGGGATAGAGGCTATGTATTGCTATTGGAGATGTCACTGAGCAGGTGACTAACTCAAAAGGGATAGAGAGGCGTTGACTGGAGAGTTATTTAGAACATGAGTAGTGTTTCAGGGCAAGCCTTGTGACCGCCCTCATAGTAATTGTGAGGCTGAGGAGGACCCAGAATTGTTCAGCGTTGGAAGGGATGTTCTGTGACATGGGAGGGGGAACCTGAGGTGGTGGTTTCTAAAGCCATGGCACTAAGAGTTTCAGGTCGGGGGCTCATACCTTGAGGAGCAGTGTGACCTGTGCAATTCCACCTTCTCGTGGGAATCGTTGGGAGGAAAGTAAAGGAATCTACGACAGTGTGATGTAGCTGAGAGTCACACACAACATAGAAACTGGAGCTGCTATGAACAAAGCAGAAACACAGGTTCCAGGGAGTGCGTTGAGACCACCAGGGTGTTGCTCTCAGAAGGATGTGAGAAAAGACTTTAACGCTGATAGCACAGGATGGATGCAGAACTTTTTTCCTATCACTTAGCAGGAACGTGGGACACAATGATGAGGCGGAGTTTGCTGCATGTATTAGGATTCTGAGCCTTAATGTGATATGATATTTAAATATGAACTGACTGGTCTCTTCCATGGAGGGAAGCACATGCCTCTGAGAACCTCTGCAGGTGACCGTGGCCAGGGCCAGAGTCGAAAGAAGAACTAAGGAAATGGAGAAGCAGAGTCCTTGTGTCTCAGCAGGCCTCTTGCTTAAAGTGCCTGGGCAATGACTGGGTCTCTCAGTCCACGGGTTTCTGGGAAAGCCATGGCCTCTGCAGGGCTTGGTTATTCAGAAAGTACCCTCAAGAGTTGCACAGGGTCAGTCTAAGAAAGAAGGTGTGTAGGATCTATGTTGGGTGAAATGCTTCTGGTTGAAATCGACAACTCTAGTTAAAAGACTATATTTAGCAAATATTTATGATTTTATAAAACCATTGTGAAATTAGATTTACTGCTTTGTTATCCTGGTTTGGCATTAGAAAATCTGTTAATTGGGGCCTCCCTGGAGGCCTAGGGATTAAGTCTCTTAGCTCTCACTATTATGGCCTGAGTTTGATCCACAGTGAAGGAGTTCACCGACTTTGGCACAGCAAATCTCTCCAGTCTCACCTGCCGCTCCCCTCAACAGTGTATTTCAGTCAGTCTGCCTGTTCTGGTCAACACACTCCCCTACAGCACACTCCCCTACAGCACCCCCACTCCTGCACCTCTGGCCTACACCCCAGATCTCCTATGCTAAAGTAAAAAAATACCAAAAAATCTATTCTCCCCATAATTTACTATGGGCAAAACACATGAATCAGAAAATTAATACCTGTAAATTATTTTGTAATATAGGAACTTTCGTGCCGCTTGGTAGTATTCACTCAAAATGCTTCCTTTTTAGAGACATGGTCATTTTTATCTCACTTTAGATGTCCATACTGTGGATCACCTGACTCAGGACAGCCCTGCAAATCAGGGCAGACATGTGTGGCAAGTTCTTACCACCAGCAGCAAAATACCATCCAACGAGAGAACTGACTTAATGGAAAAAAACAATTTGCACTCAATTCATTGTTTGAACCATAGTATCAAAAATGAAAACAATTCAGCGATGATGCCTGAGGACTTTACTATACATAGGACCATGATGATCCCTGGTGAGCCTCATGAAGGGCATGCTAGAGAGAACGAGGAGGTTTTTAGTAGAATGAGGGAACCCATCAAGTATCCTGAGCACCTTAGTCACCAGGTGATTCAGAACTTTCAACAGCCTTTTGAATTTTGTGAACAAGGAAAAGTCGTGAGTGAAGAAATAGTATTTACACCTAGAGGAGCCCTTCTGGAAGGGATTGTCCGTAAATGCAATGAGTGCAGGGACACCCGTGATGAGGTGCCTTTCGTTGTCCGAGACAGAACCCAAGGAAGACAGACTCCCTGCAGTTGTAATGAAAAGGGGAGAGCAGCGGAGATGACTCCAGTTCATTTGAATCCTCCTAGGTATCTTGAACATAAGCAGCAGAAATGTTGTGAAAGTGGGGCCAGTCTCAGAAAAACATTTCACACCTATCCGTGTGAGAGTACCCAGTTAGGAAAGAATAATTTGGGATATAAGAGATATGGTGAAGCGGCCTCTAAAACCTCTGTTCTGACTGAACATCAGAAAACACAAGCAGACGATCAACCTGATGAGTGTGGGGGCACCGCTGAGATTTCCTTACAGAGGGGATACCAGAGAAATCTCACTGCAGTGAAGTTGTTTGGCTCTAACGATTATGTGAAAACTTACTCATGGAAGACTGCCCTCACTTTACATCCACAATCTCAAACGGGAGTGAAGCGCTACCCGTGTCAGGTGTGTAAGACAACTTTCAGGTGGAAACCTGCTTCTAGTGTCCATCAGAGAACTCATACAAGGGAGAAACCCTATGAATGTCAGGCGTGCAGTAAAGTGTTCTCCTGTAAGTCAGTTCTTGTTCTACATGAGAGGACTCACACTGGAGAGAAATGCTATGAATGTGAAGGGTGTGGGAAAGCTTTTTCCAGGAAGGCTCACCTTACTGAGCATCAGAGAATTCACACTGGAGAGAAGCCTTACGAATGTCAAGAGTGTAGGAAGACTTTCCTCTGGAAATCATCCCTCAGTCTCCATCAGAGAATTCACACTGGAGAGAAACTCTATGATTGTGAAGGGTGTGGGAAAGCTTTTTCTAGTAAGGCACACCTTATTAGACATCAGAGAATTCACACTGGAGAGAAACCCTATGAATGTGAAGGGTGTGGTAAAGCTTTTTCCAGTAAATATTACCTCAGTGAGCATCAGACAATTCACAGTGGAGAGAAGCCTTATGAATGTCAAGAGTGTAGGAAGACTTTCCCCTGGAAATCATCCCTCAGTAAACATCAGAGAATTCACACTGAAGAGAAGCCTTATGAATGTCGAGTGTAGGAAGACTTTTCTCTTGAAATCAAACCTCAATAAACATGACAGAATTCACACTGGAGAGAAACCCTATTATTGTGAAGAGTGTGGGAAAGCTTTTTCTAGGAAGTCATCCCTCAGTCTCCATCAGAGAATTCACACTGGAGAGAAACTCTATGATTGTGAAAGGTGTGGGAAAGCTTTTTCTAGTAAGGCACACCTTATTAGACATCAGAGAATTCACACTGGACAGAAACCCTATGAATGTGAAGGGTGTGGGAAAGCTTTTTCCAGTAAGTGTTACCTCAGTGAGCATCAGAGAATTCACACTGAAGAGAAGCCTTATGAATGTCAAGTGTAGGAAGACTTTCCTCTGGAAATCATCCCTCAGTAAACATCAGAAAATTCACACTGGAGAGAAACCCTGTGATTGTGAAGGGTGTGGGAAAGCTTTTTCTAGTAAGCCACACCTCATTACACATCAGAGAATTCATAGTGGAGAGAAATCCTATGAGTGTCAAGAATGTGGGAAGGCTTTCCGCCAGAAATCATCCCTCAGTAAACATCAGAGAAATCACAGTGGAGAGAAGCCTTATGAGTGTCAAGAGCGTGGGAAAACTTTTTCCAGTAAGCAAGCTCTCACTGGACATCAGAGATGTCACTGGACAAAATCCCTATGATTGTGAAGAGTGGGAAAACTTTTCAGGAAGTCAGCCCTCACTAGGCATGACAAACTCCACACTGGAAGGAAATGCTATGAATGTCAAGAGTGGACAGGCAGGCCTCCCCTGGTGGTGCAGGTGGTTGAGCGCAGCGCTGTGAAGCTGTCCATGGCCTTTGTGGTGGGAGTTTGATTCCCTGGCTGGCCAGGAGCAACCCCATGGTGCGGCAGACCTCTCCTGTCTGGCCCGCTGCGTGTATTTCAGCATTGTATTTCGGTCAGTCTGCCTGTTCTGTTCCCCGCTCTGTCTCTGGTGCATCCTCTCACCCTCCCACACATCTGGCCTGTACCCTGGTTCTTGTATGCTTGAATAAATAAAAATCTTTTAAAAATATTCAAAGTTAGGAGCTCAAACCACATCATGCAGCTGAGATCAATGGGAACTGACATAGTTTCAATCTTAATTGCTTGGAGTTACCTGGTTCACTCTGTTCTCCCAAGTTCATGCAGTGATGATGTCGTTGTTCCTGTTGCCGTTGCTTCTAGTATCCTCTTAAGTTCCTGGGCGATGCTATGCCTGTCCACAGCAGCTGTCTGTCTACATGGCACACTGCATGTTGCGTGGGTAAGTGGTCTCTCTGGGTTTTCTAACTTAGTCGTCACATTCTGTCCAGTACTCTAAGTCTTTGTGGTGCCCCCCGATGCTGGAATTGCTCACCACCAAAATGTCCTCCTCTAGAAGGAAATGTTGAACTGTGTGCTCTTGGCTATAGGTTGAGGTCTGCGGCTGTCTTTACCTACCTTTCATGATGAAGGATTTTCGGGGCCTCCCTGGTGGCCTCGGGGTTTAAATCTCAGCGCTATTACCTGCTCTGGCCAGGGTTTCAGCCCTAGCTAGGGAGCCGCCCCATATATGGCCACAACATGCCTCTCCTGTGTCACACGCTGCTCCCGTTAGCCATGTATTTCAGTGGTTCTGCCTGTTTGTCACCACACTCAGTATCTGGTGAATCCTCTCACCCCCGAACCTCTGGTCTACACCCCAGTTCTACAAAATAAGGGAATTTTGTTGGAAGATTAATTCTGCATACAAGATCTGGGGTGCAAGCCGGAGGTATGAGGGGGTGAGAGGATTCTCCACAGAGAGAGTGGGGTGCACAACAGGTGGATCTACTGAAATCCACTGCTGAGGGGGCCAGTGGGGCCACAGGAGAGGTCTACTGTGCCCGTGGGGCACCTCCCTGGCCAGGGATCAAACTCGTGTCTGCAGTACTGAGAACAGCTTCATAGTGCTGAGACTTCACCCCTGCGCCAACAGAGGCCCCTGAATTTTTTTTAAAGGAAAGGTTTCTTGCCTGTTATTTTTTTTTTATTAAATTGTTGTTCATCTTTGTGCACTATTGGATTGCTCCCCTTCTGTATAATTCTTGCAAATGTCCTGTCTGCACCGCATCTGAGACCCGTCACCCCAGGCCCTGGTGCTGCTCCTCCCCTCCTGGCCCCTGTTCTGCCCCATCCCCTGCTGGCATCTCAGCTCTGTCATCTGCCTGCTAGTTTTGTCTTTTTCCCCTGATCCTTTCTTCATTCCCCTGTATTCCTCCTGGAGGTGATGATGTAATCCAGGTCTTCTTCCTTCACTCTTTGTTCAGAACATAATCCCTTCCGCCATTGCTGGCCGTGCCCTGAATGTGGTCTTTGTCTGAGTCAGTTCATACCTTGGGGTGAGTGGTCGGTGTATTAGGTGGTGGCTGATGATGTCCTTGATGTAACTCTCGCTACCACTCCCCCCTCAGGGGCCCCGGGCACCTTCTGGGGTCTTTCTTTGGCTCCGTGGTGATGTCGAGCGGAGAGTTTGTGCAGCAGGCCCGGAGTCTGAGGCCTCGGGTGTGCTCTTCCTCATTTCTTGTCTTTGGTACGAAAGTACTTCCAGGTGGAGCCCAGAGTTTCAGAAGAGCCAGAGATTTACTACAGGAGTAAGGACAAGAAAGCTCCCTGAGCAGAACGGTCCCGAGGGGTGGCTGCTGGGGCGGAGAAGCAGGGGCTCCCATGGCTGTGGCGGGCAGGGAGCGGGTGCTGGTGGTGGGGGTCTCTGTGGCGTGTCTCTTGCTGAAGGGCTTGGCCTGAGGGCTCTCCCGAGGCTCCGAGGCCCGCTGAGTTTGCCCCCGTTAATCGCCTGCATGTCCACACCTAGCCTCGGTCTGTGGATTTGCAGTCGTGCCCTGTGTAGGCTACTCAGCGTCCTCTCTGCAGGGCTGGGCTCGGGGCCCGTCCGTCGGGGATTGTTTCTCTGATCATGGATTTGGGACTTGGGCGCCCGCTCCTCCCTGTCCGTGCCCTCTACGCAGCTTCCTCCGTCAGGAACATCTCTATGGCCAGAGCCCCCATCCTGTGTTTCCAGTTTGGTGACTGTCGGGGTGTCTGTCCCCTGAGAGCATCTTCCCTGATTCAGGGGTTAGGACTGAATCAGGAGGTACATTGGTCCCTTTAAACTCCACCTGGAGTGTCGGGGCCACGGGCCATATTCCTCAATGCGCCGTGGGAGGTTGCTGAGGTTTTCACCCCTAGGCCGCAGGCCGCTTTCCACGATGCTGCAGGCTCCTAGGTGTCCTTGAGCGCCCATTAAAGATGGCATCGGGCCCCTCAGCCTTCACCTCAGACCTGGTCCAAAGAGGCCTGCAGGGTTTGCTAAGACAACGCTCCTCTGCTAGTGCCACGTTCCCTGGAAGTGTCTGTTGCTGTGACGTGACCAATGTGGGCTGTTGCAGCAAGTGTCACTCTCTGCTCTGAAGGTGAGGGGTTCAGGGGACTCGCGTCACGTCCCCCTAGAGGTGTGTTGGGGCGTCCAGGGGTGTGGCGGGTGAGGCTTATTTGGATGGGTGGGCGGAGGCCCAGGAATGGCCTCCACCGTGCTCCGTGGGGACCTTGCCCAGCTCAGCCACATCCCGGGGTCAGGACGTGCAGGATCAGCACAGCCCAGAGACACTGTCCATGCTCCAGCGGTGAGGACACTACAGGAACCCTGAGGAACCCTGAGCTCCAGGGGCAGGGAGTGGACCGGGGCGGGGGAGGACTCCCCAGAGACGAGTGGGGAGCAGAACAGGCAGATCCACTGAAATCCACTGCTGAGGGGAGCCGCGGGGAGACAGGAGAGGTGCTGCGCCTTGTGGGTCAGCTCCCTGGCTGGGGATGGAGTTCTTGCTGCAGTGGCTGTGGACAGCTTCACGGTCTGAGACTTATGGAGCAGGGAGGCTATGGGTCCATTCTTCTGTGGGGTGCTTATCCTTCGGATATGGGGACAAGAGGTGTGTGCTACTTGCAGGTCTGTGCCATCTCCCTTGGTCGCCCCCACCCCTAAGTTCATCCCCTGGATGAAAGGGAGTGTACCCATAAGACCGAGGTGGATGGCCGGTCTTGGGCTGCGAGGTTCTCTTTCTCTGGAGAAGCAGAACTGCTCGGGAAGAACATGTTCGTCTTGGTAATGTAGCCAGGCTAGAAGACAAAGAATAGTTTGACTTTTAACCCTTTGCACTCCGAACCATTCTGGACATTGGCTACCAGCTATTCGACGCTAGTTTGCGGCGGAAACGTGCATTTACAGACCCTCGTATTATTTATTATAATTTTGGAACCAAGTAACATATTAGAATGATATTGTACTTACATAAATTGGGTGACATCGAGGAATGTATATGCCCAAAAAAAACAATATTTTATTGTTTATAATTTTGTACAGTATGATAAATTTTGTAACACTCCCCAATATGCATTGTGGGCTGATTAGTGGAGCTCATCTTTACTACTACTTGTGTCATGAGACTCATTCGTGGTTGGACGCTTTGCCATTGTTCTAATAAAAATATGAATAAATGCATGGGTTGAAAATTTCTAATTGTTATTACTAGCTGACAAGATGATATTTACCAAAATAGCTTTCACCAAACAATTTATTCACTAAGAAAAGAATCACTTTTCCGATTTTCTCCTCGTTAGATCATTGTGCACTGCTCGAAGCTTCAAACCAAAATGACCTCAGCTTTGAAAATCTTTTCCTCCAGATGTAGACTTGTTTATTTTTAATTATATATCTCACTACACAGTGTGCACTATGTTTGAAAACCGACCTTTCTTCTACAAACTCCCCTTATCACTCTTTTCAAGTGGTGTTTTGAAGTGTTCTGACCATCGTGAGCACGCATCTCACATTCTCGTCCGACACAAAACCCGGTGACATTTCTTGTATATATCTTAGTAATTTTACGATATTTTTATTTAATTTCTTGTGCCATTTCAAGATAAAACTTCAGGGAAACATGCATGTCTCAAAAAGTTGCATTGAAATAACTCAATTCCCCATAATCACTAATAAATTGCAATGTCCCCTGAGAGGGGACATCCGAGTGATATGCTAGAATCCCAATGTCCCCTGAGAGGGGACAGCGGAGTGCAAAGGGTTAAGCAATGAGCAGAAAGAACGCAGGTCTATTTTGGGGGTGTATGTAAGCCTTTGGGACACCCTGGTTTCAGAAATAAGAGTTATACGACAGAGTGAGTGTATGTAATGCCACCAAACTCTGCATTGAAAAACATATGCCTTCCTAAGTACAAATAATGAACTAGAAGAGGAAATTAACAAAGTCATGCCACCTACAATTGCACATGCAAAAAAAAAAATAACTGGGAATAAATTTAACAGAGGAACTAAAAGACTTTTACAAGGAAAACTATCAAACATTGTGGAAAAAAATAATAGAAAGCGTAGAGAAATGGAAAGAAAGACCCAGCTCATGGGGTGGAAGAATCAACATTGTCCAAAGGGCCTGGATTTATCCAACCCAAAGCCCCTTCTAGAATCACTGCAACCCCAATAAATATCCCGATGGCATTCTTCAGAGGAATAGAACAAAGATTACTGAGGTTCATATGGAAACACATCAGACCCCAAATAACCAAAGCTTTCCTGATTAAAAGTGGGGGGAAATGAAGGAGTCACACTTCTGATCTCAAACTAAAGGTAAGGGGCCTCCCTGGTGGCCCAGGGGTTAAACACAGTGCTCTCAAACTACTGCCAGCCACTGTGCACAAGTTGGATCCCCAGCCAACCAGGGAGCTGACTGCCATGTGCCTCAGACCTCTCCTGACTGGCCTGCTGCACCCCTCAGCAGTGTATTTTGTCAGTTGGCCTGCTCTGTTCCCTGCTCTGTCTCTGGGGAATCCTCTCAACCCCACCATCTACGGCCTGTACCCCAGCTCTTGTGTGCATAAATAAATAAATCTTAACTATTTGTTAAACAAGTATTTTGGAAAGCCAAATAAATAATTGAGCTAGAGTTACCTTATCAAATCCTTAGTTATAAATCTGACTTGTGATATCATTTTGAAGAATACTACTAATAAGTATGTGTAGATTCATGAAACAAATCTGTAAAAACTTGGATGTGTGCAAGATTATGTGGAACATCTTGAGAGACAGAAAATACATCCCAAGAGCAGGCCAGGATGAGCTGCTCACCTTCTCACAAGCAGGGATGAGCATCAAGCAGTCTCGGGCGGTGAGAGGCCGCGTTGTTTCCAGCTAGTGTCATGAGACTTTCCTGGCTTGGCTGCGGTGACTGACATGTCGGCCAAGGTGAGGTGAAGTGTGGACACTCTCAGTCCTGAGGAGAGAGTGATCGGGGCCGTCCTCCTGCAGAGAGCTGGGGTGGAGGACGTGGACGCCGCTCGGGGTGCCGTCTAGCCGTGACTCTGCGCACCAGCAATGTGTGAGAGAACTGGTTTCACTGTAGCCTCACCATCATTGAATGTTATCATGTTTTAACCATTCTGGTAGGTAAGTAGTAGCTCTCATTTTGGTTTTAATTTGAATTTATGTAATGGTTAATGGTATTGACTCTTATCATGTATCTGTATGATATCTGTATAGCGTCTTCAGTTAATTGTGCATTTCGTTGCCCGTTCTCTTCTGAATTATTTGTCTTTTCTGTCAAGTTTTGAGGGATTTTTAAAAAAAGATTTATTTATTTATGCATACAAGAACTGAGGTGTAAGCCAGAGGTGTGGGAGGTAGGAGGATTCATCAGAGAGAGAGTGGGGAGCAGAACAAATCTATGTACTGAAACACATTGCTGAGAGGAGCAGCAGGCGAGACAGGAGGGGTCTGCTTTGCCATGTGGGTAGCTCCCTGGCCAGGGATCAAATTCAGTAATAATCCCTGCACCACCAGGGAGGCCCAGTTTTGAGAGATTTTTTTGCATTCTAGATACAAGTCCTTTATTATGTATGTAAATATTTTCTTTTAGTCTGTAATGTGTGTTTTCATCCTCTCAACAGAGTCATCCACAGAGCAAAAGTATTTAATATTCTGGAGTCCAATTTATCAATATTCAATTTTATATATAGTGCACTTGATTTCCAGTTTAATATATTCTACGATGTTTAAAAGTTTCATACTTTTATATTTTACTTTTAAGAAAGATGATTCAACTTGAGTTAATTTTCATATACGATGTGAGGTTTAGGACAAGATTAAGGAGTTTTTTGCCTATGCATATTCAATTGCTCCAGCATCATTTATTCAAAAGACTATTCTTCCTCAATTGCAGAGATTTTGCTCCTTGTTAAAAACTAATGGTGCATATTTGTATAGGTATATGTATGTTAAGCCTACCTATCGATTTAAAGAGATGTATAACTTCCCAAACATAGGAGTTGGCATTACTATGGTTAAGTCTTCCACTCTTGGAACACCATAATCCATGAAGCACTAGGTCTTATTTGGTTTTTCTCAGTAGTATTTTGTAAATTATATTGAACAGACCCTTTGCATATTTTATTGTATTTATGCCTCAGTATTTAATTGTTAAAATAAGGATTGCATTTTATATGGGTTTCCACTTGTTCATTATTGTCTTATTTGTTCTAGGAGTTTCCATATCAATTTTGTGCATCCCATGGTGTCTTCCATGCAGACAACGATGTTGTCTGCAAATAGAGGCAGATTTACTTTGTCTTCTCCATTTTTCATTCTGTTTATTTCTCACATCTAATTGCAGTAGCAAGAACTCTAGAAACGTGTTTAATAGGTGTGGTGAGACAAAAAGTTCTTGCTTTTCCCTGACATTAGCATGTTTATTCTAATGTGTTCAATAAATATGATGCTAGCTGTAGATTTCTGCAAGTGCCTGATTTTGAGTAATGTTTCCCTCTATTCCTACTGTAATTAGAATTTTTATCATGACTCAATTTGATTTCACCATTTTTTTAATCTATCAATTGATTTAATCATACATTTTTCTCCTTTAGACAACTAACTTGACAGATTGCATAAATATTTTTAAAATATGAATCCAGCTTTATATATCTGGAATATATTCTAACTGATAAACAACTATATATACATTGTTAGATTGAATTTGGTGACATTTTATTAAGGATTTTTATATCTATGTTGATGAAGGCATGGGTCTGTAGCTTGGGGTGTGTGCATGTGGGTGTGTACTTTCACACCCTACTTGCCTAGCTTTTTATCATTTTATTTATTTTTACATCATTTTAAATTTTTGCACAATGTATGCATTTTCATTTTGGTTATATTCCCCATATAATTCACACCCCCCTTATTTTGACACTAAACCCTCCTTCACTCATCAAACTCCCATAGTGTATCTCTGGTTTATGGTTGCTTGTTGATTTTGATTTTTACTTTATTATAATTAGTCTTTTTCCTGGTCCCTTATTTAGGTTTTCTAAATTCCTGCTATGAGTGAGACTATCCAGTATTTTTCTTTTTCTTTCTGGTTTATTTTGGTGAGCATGATCCCTTCCTACTCCGTCCATGTTGCTGCAAATGCCATGAGTTTATCTTTTTTGAATGCTGAGTAATATTCCATTGTGTATATGGACCACATCTTCTTGATCCAGTCATACATTTTTGGGCATTTGGGCTGTTTCCAAAGCTTAGCTATTGTAAACAGTGCTGCTATAAACATAGGGGTGCAGGTGCTCTTTGGAATTGATGTTTCTGTGTCCTTTGGGTAAATACCTAGGAGTGGAATTGCTGGATCATATGGAAACTCTATGTTTAGTAGGTCCAGAAATCTCCACACAGCTCTCCATAGTGGTTGGACCAGTTTGCACTCCCACCAACAGTGCAGGAGAGTTCCTTTCTCTCCACACCCTCGCCAACATTTGTTGTTGCTAGTTTTTTTTTTTTAATATGTGCCATTCTCACTCGTGTAAGATGGTATCTCATGGTAGTTTTGATTTGCATTTCCCTGATTACAAGTGATGTTGAACATTTTTTCATATGCCTGTTGGCCATTTGCATTTCCTCTTCAGAGAAGTTTCTTTTTAGCTCTTCTGCCCATTTTTTCACTGGATTATTTTCTTTGTTTTTGTTGAGTCTCATCAGCTCTTTGCAGATTTTTGAGATCAGTCCTTTATCATTAGTGTTGTGTGCAAAAATGTTCTCCCAGTTGGTGGGTTTCCCTTTGTTTTTGTTATTGTCTCTTTTGCTGTGCAGAAGCTCTTTAATTTGATGCAGTCCCAGCTGTTTATCTTTGCCTTCACTATCACTGCTTTGGGTGATGTGTCTGTAAAGATGACTTTGATGTGAATATCACGTAGCGTTTTGCCTATATTTCCTTCTATGTATTTTATGGTTTCAGGACTTATGTCTAGTTCTTTAATCCATTTTGAGTTGATTTTTGTGTATGGTGTGAGGTAGTGGTCAAGCTTCATTCTTTTGCATGTAGCGACACAGTTTTCCCAGCACCATTTATTGAACAAACTTTCTTTGCTCCAATGCATAGTCTTTGCTCCTTTGTCAAAGATTAGTTGACCATAAGTCTGTGGGTTTATTTATGGATTTTCTATTCAATTCCATTGGTCTGTATGTCTGTTTTTGTTCCAATACCATGCAATTTTGATGATGATGGCTTTGGAGTATAGTTTGAAGTCTGGGAGTGTGATGCCTCCATTCCCTTTTATTTTCAGGAGAGCTTTGGCTATTCGGGGTTTATTGTGATTCCATATGAATTTCATCAGTAATTGTTCTATTTCTTTGAAGAATGACATTGAAATTTTTATTGGAATAGCATTGAATCTGTATATTGCTTTTGGTAGGATGGCTATTTTAATAATGTTTATTCTTCCAATCCATGAGCAAGGGATGACTTTCCATTTCTTTGTGTCTTCTTCTATTTCTTTTAACATTGTTTAATAGTTTTATTTGTATAGGTCCTTTACCTCTTTGGTTAGATTTATTCCCAAATATTTGATTTTTTTGGTTTCAATAATAAAAGGGATTTTTTTTTTATTTCTACTTCTTCAGATTTATTGTTTGTGTATAGGAAGGCTACTGACTTTTGCGTGTTGATTTTGTATCCTGCCACTTTACTGAACTGATTGATGAGTTGAATTAGTTTTTCTATGGAGTTTTTGGGGTTCTCTATGTATATTATCATATCATCTGCAAATAGTGATAGTTTGACTTCTTCTTTTCCTATTTGGATTCCTTGTATGGCTTTCTCTTGTCTTATTGCTCTGGCTAGGACTTCCAGTATTATATTGAAAAGCAGTGGTGAGAGTGGACATCCTTGTCTTGTTCCAGATCTTAATGGAATTGCTTTCAGCTTTTAGGGTTAATATTGATATGTTAGTATCTGTATTTGCCATTGTGTTTGTCTTTCCTTTGATTTTATTTATTTATTCTTTTAATTACTTTTTTTTGGCCTTATTTTGTTGTTATTCTTCCCTCTGATGTTCTGGCTTTAGGACTCCTTGTAGTATATTTTGGAGTGGGGGTTTAGTTGTAATGAAATTCAAGAGTTTCTGTTTATCTGGGAAGGTCCTTATTCTTTCTTCATAGAGGAAGGAGAGCTTTGTGGGATAGAGTATTCTTGGTTGGCATCTGTTTTCTTGGAGTCTGTTGACTATGTCCCTCCACTCTCTCCTTGCCCATAGTGTTTCTTCGGAGAAGTCTGATGTCAGCCTGATTGATTTTCCTTTGTATGTTATCTGTTTCTTCCCTCTTGTCAGTTTCATTATTTTTTCCTAGTCCTGGATTCTTGGGAGCTTTACTATTATGTGTCTTGCTGTTTTTTTTTTTTTTTTCCTTTCATCGTGGAAGTTTGGTGTTCTTCTTGCTTCTTGTATATCAATTCCCATCTCCTCTACACGTTTGGGAAGTTATCTTCAATTATCTCCTTGAATATCTTCCCTGTTCCTGCATATCTCTCCTCTCCTTCTGGTATTCCTACAACTCTTATATTTCCTTTCCTCATGGAGTCAGATAATTCCTGAAGTCGTTTTTTGGTCTTTTTTCCTTCTTACTTCTCTTTCCTTTTGTTTTGGTTCTTTTTATTTCTGTGTCTTCAAGAGCACCTATTCTTTCCTCCATTTCATCTATTCTGCTTTCATTGCTTTTCCCAGAGTTCTTTAGTGCCTCCATTAATTCTTTGATCTCAGCATTTCTTTTACTTCCCTCTTTAGGGACTCAATTTCATTCTTCTGAATGTTGATTATTTTTCTGTTGTCATTGTTTTCCTTTCTGACGTCTGTCACTTTTTTAATCACAGCAATTTTAAATTCTCTTTCTGGAAGGCTCAGAAGTTCTTCCAAGTTACTGTTGTTGCAATCTGGGGGGTGGTTTTCTTTTTGTGGTGTGCTTTTTTTCCTGAGGAGTTGCTAGGTTGTGTGTGGTTCTTCTACTCCCTACTCTCTGTTTTCTAATTTGTCATATGCATTGGGACACTGTGTTTCTGGGACTGGCCGGCATCTTGGGTGAACTTCTCCAGTCCCCTCTAGCTCCTTCGGGAGGCATCTGTCAGTTTCAAGCAGTCTTTACTGAAGAAAGGTCCCTGTTCTAAAATGGTGATGCGGGGACACTCTCCACTGCATGCCTGGTCTGCCCCGGCAGTGGGTTCCCACTCCCCCTCTGGGCTCGGACTGCACGCCAGAAGGGGCCTGGTGTTGGCGAAATTCCCTGCTCGCCACTGGCTCCTCCGGGAACCTTCTGCTGGTTTCAGGCAGTCTTTACTGAAGAAATGTCCCTGTTCTAAAATGGTGATGCGGGATGCACTCCCCGCGCTCCAGGTCTCGGGCACACTCTTCTGTGCACCCGGTCTGCCCCATCCATGGGTGCCCGCTCCCCCCTCTGTGCTTGGACTGCTGCTCAGAAGGGGCCTGGCGTGGGCAAAATTTCCTACTCACCACTGGCTCCTCCGGGAGCCTTCTGCCATTTTCAAGCAGTCTTTTCTGAAGAAAGGTCCCTGTTATATGGGGTGTTGGTGATTTTTTTTCTGGTCACTAGGTGGCACCAGAGATCTCTCCTAGTGTCCTTGGGAGCTGTTTTTTTTTTTTTTTTTTTTTTTCAACTGGTGGGATGGGGAACAGAGTGGGAGTGGTGGGAAAAGCCTCAATGGCTTTGGGGTGCTGTGGCTGCCTTGGGCCCCACCTTTGTGGGGAACCCATGCCCTGAATTTCGTGCCCAGGGTCTCAGTTCCAAAGCCCTCAGGTCCAGGACGTGGGCTGTAGCCCAGTTCAGTGTCCGCCAAAATGGCTCATTTTGCACCCTGCTCCCATGCCCGGGTGCCTGATTTTTGATTACTCAGGGAAGGACATTCACCTCAGTGAGGACCCCTGCACATCTCCCCGCAAGCCTAGGTTGCAGGCACAGGGACCTGGGCAGCCGTGATCCGCGTTTGCTTTTCAAGTGCGTCTCTTTCCCGCACAAGCTTACCGGCTGGCCTGGGGTTGTGTGCAGGTCTCCGAAAGTCTCTGTTTTTCTCTAATGGCACCCGGAGCCGTTCACTCACCTCCACGGTGAATCCTGCAGGGTTCTCCACAGCTCCAGTTCATGGGGTGTGGTGCTGAAATAGTTCCTTTCCATTCACAGTCCTGCTTGTTGCGTAGTTTGTTCTTGTTGGTTGTTTTAGTTTTTTGTTTTTATCCTCTTTTCTGTTGGTCGGAGAGTGCCGACTTTGTGGGTGTGGGAGGGTAGCAGGGTTCTGAGCTTTCCTCCATTCTACCCCTTTTTTATGGCAACTTTCTTCTTCAGGTAGTTTGCTGGAGTCGACCGTTTATCTTCCGTGTCCCAGTTCTCACTGGGACCTGCTGCTTTTCCTCCCTATTAATTTTTTTTTTTTTTTTTTTTTTTATGGGAGATCTTACTCACAGCGTTTCCTCTCCGTCATGTTGAACCGCATCTCTCCAAAACATGATACTTTAATGGGAAGGAACTTTAATACAATTAGGAAACAACTCAAGAAAGGTAAAGAATATAGTTTCTAAATCAAGCACCCAAAGTAACCCATCCCCTCATGGGTAAAACTCCATCCATATGGGATTGGCACAGAGCAAGGCCCCAAACCCTGCCACAAGTCATAAGCATCTTCCAGGGGGGACCCACAGAAAAGTGTCAGAAACAACCAGACAAGCCTGGAAGGAAAAAAGCAAAATCAAAATCAAAATAAAAGCTGCCATTGTCACCTCCCCACTGGTCTCACCCACATCTGTGTCACCCAGTCCACGACCAAAAGACAAGTGCAGTTTCTTCACGTGTCTCTAGGCTCCATGTGCCTCCTCCAGGTCTCCTTCTGGCTCCATCCTGCTTCCTTCCTCAGTCTCCTCTGCAGCCTCTTCTCTTCCTGCTCAGCTCCACCCTCCATTTGGGTGGGGCAGGGAACCTGGAACCTCCTCCTTTCCTGGGGACAACCCTGTTACAATCCAACCCTTTTAATTTTTATTCCACCATGTCTATGGTGACACAGATCTCAGGGTGTAATCTTAGGAGACAGTTTTTTTTTTTTTTCAGGGTTACAATGTGTGTAAAAGAAGCAACAATTAGTCAGCAGCATTGTCCATGAATGTCCAGTATGAGAGTTTTCCATTACTGGAAAATAGTCCATTATTCTAGCCAAAAGAAAAAAAAAATCTGGAGCATTAGCTAAAACAAGACAACAAATATATCAAAATCACAGGGAAAAAAGTCTTAAATTGGCTAAACTTATGTAAAACACACATTGGCTAAAAACTACATAAAAACTAAACCTATTTTTGTAAATCACACACATTTTTAGCTCAACTCCATTAGGATCAGAGCAAACTTTTAATGAGCATAGCAAAAGTTTGCAAACTAAATCTACTTTTTGCATAAAAACTAAACCTATTTTTGCATAAAATCACAGGGCAGAACAACTAAACAACAATTTTAGCTGGCTTTGTTGGAATACTCCATATAGGATCAGAGCAAACCATTGGCATCTGGTCAATGAAGGCTTCAGGAACAAAGTTGGTCTCATCAGACTCCACCTGGGCTTTCCTATTCTCGAGGGTACCAGGGACATTTCGTTGGCTGGGTTGTCCAGTCCTGCCAATGGAGGCAAGCTTTCTTACCTTCTTTGGAGGTCGCTGAAACCCTACAAAAAAAGCAAACAGGTTCTCCTCTACTTGGTTAAGCTCTGTTTCAACTTTCTGGAAGATCTCCACTCAAAGCCACACAATGAAACTTATGTCCAATTTTTTTTTAGTTTAAGCAGACAAAATCCCTATGGAAGTTATGCAAAAACAGACTCTGAAGTAAGTAGTAAAAGATTACTATCACTATTTTATGCTGTGTTGGTATCAAGGGGAGATAAAATGCAAACTCAAGTTAGCTTTGCTGGAAAAAAAATGCAACTTTGCTGCAGATCCTGGTCACCAAAACAATAAAACTTTGTGGATTCAGAACAAAATGCAAAAAAGTTACCAGTATTATGTCAAAGAAAACTTAGTAAATATCAGGTGTATTTCCAAGTCTATTCAGTCCTTAGTAGGAAAGTTTTACTCTCAACAGTTCCAATCTGTTGAGACCTTTTGTCCCTATATTTCCAGAAACAATTTCTGTAGATATTAAACAATTGAAGTATACAATATTACAAGGTGACAATCACCATTGACAATTTACATTCATATCAGGTCAAGGTGTTACCCGTTTTCCCAAGGGACAATGCTTCCCTTCTTGTTTTACTCTACTAGATAAACAAAATAGAACAAATTCATCTAATGCCTTTCCCAGGAGGAAAGGAAGAAACTTTGTCAAGTGTCTCAGGAGCTCTACTGAGGTTCCACAAAATTTCATTGTATCAGCCAAATGGCAGGCTACCAAACTTGTACTTGAATTTAGATTTCTGGGAAGTTTTGCCATAAATATCAGAAAAACAACAGAAACAACAATATTCAATCTCTATGAAGGCGATGGCTTAGTTCAGTAGTACAATGTTGACAATCAAACCATTACCTTTATTTTTTTTCTCATAACTGGAGACTTTTTTTTTTCAACGTCTGTGGGCACCATGTATACCAAATTTTCAACCTCTAGAGGCCAAGACAGACACAAAGACATATATCATATAGACAGTTTTTTTTTGTTGTTTTTTTTTTTTAGTTATGCCATGTGGAATATATTATGTAGCTGCAGTTTTACTCCATAGGCTCAGAAAAAAAAAATATTCAAGTCCAAAAAAAATGTGGAGTGTTGCTGGCAGAAAACAGTTTCCAGTTGTCATCCTACAAACCTGAGACTTTGGTAATAGGAGGGAAAAGTTTTATTAATCACAAGAGTTACATGACCTTGTTTATCACTTTAGGGTTTTCAGTATTCAAGACTTTTTATTAGAAGTCAATCCTGTACAGAAGCTGAAAGAGTAAAATCAACAGTTAACTTTTAAGCATAATGAGTCATCTCTTGTTAGTCACCAAGCAAGCACTCCTTGGGTTTCCTGGAACGGAACCTGAAAAAGCAAAATCAAAATATCAGTAATTAACTTTCAATTAAAAGGAGTCATCTCCTTCTGTTAGCCACTCTGGGACAAAAGCTGAAAGAGCAGATTCAACATCAAAGCATGGATTACCCCTCCCCCACAGTAGGGAGGGACAACAACAACACAGGTATGAAAACCTGGTACAGTTACATGCTGCACCATAAAGAGTGCTTTCCACAACAGACCTTCCTCAGTAGAAAGCAGAAACTTAGAATCTTGTCTTACGCCAGCAATTGAACAAATCCAGGATTCAAAATGGCAAATCCTTTCAGACTCAGACAAAATCTTGTTAATATTTCTGATCCAGACTTTGCAAAAATTCAAGTTATCTCCAAGAATCTATTATCAAGGCTACCAGCAATTACCAGTTACTGTTTAAGGCTACTCTTTCCTTAATACCCAGGCATACATTTGCTAATTTAAACACCACTGCTCCACAATTGGCTTGCAAAATCCATCTGGCAGAAGTCAGGAAGTAGACAAAGACAAAGCAACATATCACTGAAGAATCATTATTGCCTTTAGAAATGCTAATGAGACAGCAGAGATTACAAAAAGAAAGAAAAAAAAAAGTTCCAAAGTCCTAGAAACAAGAACCTCTGAATTTTACAAGAGCCTGCCAAGTGGCCTCAGATGCCATCTTTGATCTGGCCACATGGTCCAATGTACTACCTAATATTTTAAGTAAAACTGATGTACAGAACAATTTGCACAAAATCAAATGTCTTAGCAAGTCAGTACAAACAAATTACATACACAGATCTTCACAAAGCCCAATCAAGTTTTTCAACAGCAAATCTACATATGAAGCAAACACACCAGAGAAACCAAAAATCACATCTGTGCTTATGGGAACCAGTGCCATAGGGAAGCCCAGTTTCCCCAGGGGGCTGACTAAGCATGGATGGCTCTGTCATAAATCACGTTGGTTTTCAAATCTGTTATAGGGCAGGGAGAGGGGCAGCCCAAACCCCGCAACCTGCCTATTCTATATAGGGTTCTGCCATCCGCCGCATAAACACAAAACATGAGACTTTAATGGGAAGGAACTTCAATACAATTAGGAAACAATACAAGAAAGGCAAAGAATCTAGTTTCTAAATCAAACACACAATGTCACCTGTCCCCTCATTGGTAAAACTCCATCCAAATGGGATTGGCCCAGAGCAAGGCCCCAAAGCCTGCCACAAGTCTAAAGCATCTTCCAGTGGGGACTGTGGAACCAAGCTTAGCCAAGGTTTCGCCATTTTGTATATCCTCCCCCTTGATATGTTAGTCCTTGTACAGCCACATTCTGGAGATAGTTTCAGCAGTCACAACCCTCACTCCACTTGGTGACAAAAAAGCAGACCATCCCAGCCGCCAATGAGGGCAGTCCTATCCATAAATGGAACAGCATCACTAACCGTCCAATCAGTTTGTAACTATAACCGTGCATGTCAAAATGCCTTTGTAGTAGCCAATGAGTAATTGCCAGCTTCTTTCAAAATTCGCGCCACTCGTGACCCTATAATAGACCCCTGCTTCCTCTGTTTGGGGCTATTGCTATCTGCCACTGTGTTGGTAGGTGCCGTGAGCCCGGACTTGAGCCCGTAATAAACTCCCTTTTGCATTTGCATCAGCTGCCTCGGATTCTTGGACGCTATGCTCGCCAAGTCTGCTGATCTTGGGCACAACAGGGACCCACAGAAAAGGTCAGAAACAACCAGACAAGCCCAGAAGGAAAAAAGCAAAATCAAAATCAAGATAAAAGCTGCCATTGTCACCTCCCCACGGGTCTCACCCACATCTGTGTCACCCAGTCCATGACCAAAAGACAAGTGCAGTTTCTTCATGTGTCTCTAGGCTCCATGTGCCTCCTCCAGGTCTCCTTCTGGCTCCATCCTGCTTCCTTCCTCAGTCTCCTCTGCAGCCTCTTCTCTTCCTGCTCAGCTCCACCCTCAATTTGGGTGGGGCAGGGAACCTGGAACCTCCCCCTTTCCTGGGGACCACCCTGTTACAGTTTCTCAAACCTTATTTGCAAAGTGAAACCTGAAATGATATCAGGGAATATTTCCTATCCTGTTACATTTCCATAGCCCTCTCTTGCTTTTTGATTGGAACTTGTGCTAATGTGTGATTTTTTTAAGGTGATACATTGTTTCACTAAGTTACATGGATCTTTAGTGTTAATTACACTGGAATCAAATGATCAAAAATGTTTTATTTTTTAATCACAAATCCCAAATGAAAAATTTGTACTGTAAGTTGTCAAGATTAGCAGGAAGGACTAACTGTACTTTTTCTCAAGTCATGAACAGAACATTCAGATGACACAGATTACCACATGATACCCAGGGGCAGCAGGCCCAGTTGCCCCTCCCCCAGGTACCCCACAACCTTCTCCCTGAACCCCTATACAGACACCAGCCCAGCGTTAAATCCTGGCACTGTTCCCGCAGTCATATCCTCCGCTGAGTAGGAGCAAAGGGGTGTCCTCTCCCCAGAGGGCACCCGCCCAACGGAGTGTGCAGGGGACCCCCTCCCTGAAGGCAGGAGCCTCCCAGGGCAACCGGGAGAGCCAGGCCCAGCCCTGGGTAGGGGGCTGGGGAACAACCTCTGGTGGACAGGGGGAAATTGCAGGCCTGGAAGGAGGGCCTCTCCTCAGCGACCACATGCCAGAAGCTGAGGTCAAAGCTCTGTGCGCTCAAGTCTGGGGAGGTCATCATGTGTCATGGACCCCATGGACACTGAGCTGGGCCCACCCACCATGTGGACCCACACTGTCTTTAATAATGGGACCAGCACCTGGTCCCCACGGCAGGTCAGTGGAGGCTGATGGAGTCTGAGGAGGAGGAACCACAGTTCAGTCCCCACAGGAGTCAAGACTAACAGAACTGCCTCTGGCACCCTCAGTACATTAATTATCACTGGGATGTGCTTCAGGACGACACCAATTAAGACAGTGAACAACAACAAAAAATGCATTTGTCCCTCTGGAGGAAGGTCCCTGAGGGCTGGAATCTGGACAGTGTCCAACATGGGGACACCAGCTCCAGAGCTCAAATAGCCCAGCCCTGAGGCCCTGCTCAGTCCATGAGGCGGCGCAGGACAGGGTGGAACATCCTGTGAGTGCTCAGAGGCTCCCCACGAGCCCTGACCATGGAATGAGAGGCCGGGACGCCCTCTGTCCTGCCACGGGGACAACCTCAGGAGAGAGACTCAACACGGCAGCAGAATCTTTCCCCTGAGACTGCAGGTATTTAGCTCTTAAACAGTTTCCAAGGAGAATCCATTCAGATTGAAAGATTTCAGATTTCAAGCTTCATTTCACATCTCAGAAAGCACCGTAGTTAAAATATTCATTCAGAAAAGAACGACACATTCTCAAGGTTCCAAATAGTTCTGTTTCATACCACAATATTTTTTATGGGATTAGTTTCAATGGGAGAAATTAACTTTTTCATTAACTCTTCCAAAGTCTGTGACATTTAATACATTTTTCATAGAGAATTTTTTGAATTGTGGCTGATGACAATATTATTTAATAACTGATTTTAGCATTCAGCACAGTGAGTGAATATCAATTATTAAATAAAATCACAAGTAATGGAATTATAATGATAAAGAAATATAAGATGAAAGAATAGAAATATAAGATGAAATTCAAAATATGTATTGCTAAAATTCAGAGCATTATACCTTTTTTTCCCAAAATTTACAACTCGTATGTGTCAAACAAAAATTCAAAAACATTTTAAGCAACAACTGTTGATGGTTTCATGGCTCTGACACTAATTTGAGCCTGGCAGGAGTGACTATTTATGGACAAGAACTTGGAATTTTTCCAAAACTCCGTCACTCACAGATTGTTAGCAATATTGTAAAATGAAGAAGTGACAGTATTTAACAGAAATATGTCAAAATTTATCTTATTATTATAATATTTAAATCAATGAAAATATTTGACATCTAGAATATTCTGTGCCCTTATTGATGATATGATTTTTATTGAAGTATTTTTAAGTATTCAAACTAATGTATACCTACAAGTTTATTTCCTACATTCTCTTTCAAAGTCCTGCCTCCCCACGGCCTGCCCTCCGTCACTCCACAAAAGAGGTGAGAGGGTGAGCTTGGGGGTTGGAGAGAGGGCAGGACTGCCTTGTGTCGGATGTCCCCACTCACGCACCGGCCTGGAGGAGGAACAAACCCGCACCCAGGGGACCCGGGGCCCTAGGCCCGGCGGGACAGCCACAGGCACTGACCGTCTGGCTCAGCCCCGGAGGGGCCTCCTCCCTGCACAGACGTGTATGAGTCTGAGGGACAGAGGGGCTGGGAGGGACCCGGGGTGGACGACCTGCAGGAGGGACGTGTGGGTGTGACCGGAGGAGACTCTGCGGGAAACGTGGTCTCTGTGTCCTCAGATGTGGGAGTCAGGGCAGGAGATGAGGAGACAAGGGGACAGACAAGGAGGCAGCAGTGAGGCCACAGGTGCAGGAATCTGACAGAGGCG
>NW_023601851.1:10456779-10495482 GCF_014898055.3 Talpa occidentalis | reverse complement strand
AAGGTACACAGCTCTCTCTTAGGATGAACCACATCATCAGGGCACTCACATCCCCGATCCTTGACAGGGGGAAAAGGACCAGTAACATGACGATTAAACTAAATAATTCCATTGTGGTCATACAAGAACTTTTCACAGGCTAAAAATGTTGCCTTCCTGCTAGTTAGGCAGGCACGGGCAGAGTGGCTTCATGTAGAGAGAGAGTCAAGCTCACCTCAACTATTTCATTGAAGGGGTTTGTGTTTCTGGCCTGAACCTAGACTCCTGCTCATCTGTTAATACCAATAGACACATTTTACCTTATTTTTTTTTAATTTCTAAAATTTTAAGTTTATTGTTTCACCCAGAAGCTTCATATTGATTTGATTTGGTTTTAAAAAAAGTGAAATAAGACACACTTTCAAAATCCAGACCCATCCAGCTTTCAGATACAAGTGTTATAAAAGCTGTGCACGTACATGTCAGTGGAAAGGAAAAAAAAAATGGTGAGTGGATCCACGATAATTCATAACACAAAATTTGAAATGATGGGAAGATCCTTGTTCTGACTAGTTCATTGCCTTTACGAAAACACAAACCAGAAAATAGGACAGAATATAATGAAATTCCTGTGTTCCCCATGAACTTGCACCACGTTGTAAGCCATCCCAGTGTCCTACCAAATGGCACCCTGTCATTTCTGTCTCCCCCTAGAGCTCAGATCCTGAGGGCAGAAGAGGATCCACAGTCAACAACAAAGACAGAGGCAGCAGAACAGAGAGTTCCACTTTGCTGAAGTGCTGCCATGGGCTGACTTCGGGAAGGCTTGCCACCCTACGAGGCCAGAATCACCATCAATTATGTGGGTGCTAAGACGCCAATGAGGAACTGAGGAAGGAAACAAAAACAACAAAAAAAAAACTCTGCAAATGAGCAGAGCCATGTCAAGGGACCATAAGCACACCAACAATATCTAAAGTCCCTTTTTTAAAAAAGGAATTTTATCTTTACCTGAAATATTTAACTCTAAACAAACTGACGTCAGCCGTCCGCAAAAGAACGTCATGAAGACACTGGCAATGTCTGTGCCACAGACTCGGGTGGTGCTGCCCATGCCCTGTATTATATTTGACATGGAGATTTTCAACAATGGCAATGAATGTTCTAGTCTAAAGCTCAACCCATCTGAGCAAAATTGAAATGGAACTGCGTACAGATGCCATAAAATGGACATCCTCACCTGCATCTCCACCCAAGGACACTTGAGCTTCCTCATGGATCTTAGAGTGTTGAGACCATCACCATCTCTGGAGGAAACGTGGGCTATGTGTCTCTACTTCACTTGGAACGTCCACACTGCCTTGATGCAGCAGGACTGTGTGCGGGTGTCACCACCATGAGAGATCCCATCTTCCCCTGTCAGGGTTCCCCCAAGACTTGGAGAGAAGTTGTGTCTAGGCTGTGGACCTGGAGTGGGGGAGGGGAGCAACCTGGTCCTGCAGAACCCAGTAGGGGAAGCACCCACTGTGCTTTCATCTGGGCAGAAGGTGAGCCCAGAGGGAGGGTGAGGAGCATCTCCCTGTGGGTAGCTGAAGACAGAGTGGGTGGGAGGGGTGCAACGGTCAGGAGGACCCAGGGGAGGGAGAGCTGAATGTGGAAAACCACCAGGCTCTGGCAGGTTGCATTTGGGCATGGAGGAGCATAGAGGTCCAGATTCATTCCTGAGCACCCCTTGGGTCAGAACCCACACTGTGAGGGGATCCCCAGGATACCCACAGGCATGGGAAGTTCTGATCACTGCTGTGCTCTGAGTGCTATGAGCAGAGGATACAATGGAACAAGGTAAAAATGCACCATGGTCCACCCAGGAGCCTCGCCCTCCAGCTGTGTCCACCACACCCCAGCTCCCACTGGAGCTGGTCACTGCCTGGGATGGAAGCTGCACAGACTCTCTGAGCACCTTCATCTTCCCTGTGGCCAGAAGCCCCACCCTGGGAATGCAACAACTGCCACCTCCCCTCTGTCCATGAGGGATTAGTGCCTGCCTGGAGGGTCACTGCTGGCATTGAGGACCCTGACAGTTGAGGGAGAGATGAGCAGGACTGCACCAGCAATTCCCACCCCCCCAGGACTGTGCTTCCACCTGCACTGAATAAGGAGAGAGAGGAATTAACTGACAAGAGCACCGAGAAGACCCTCTCAGCCAAAATAGAAGGTTCTAGGATCAGGTAGGCCCGGGGTGGGGGATATAGGTTTTTCCTCCTATATCTGAGCCTCAGTTTCAAGTATCCCCTGACCCAAGAGGTAGACACGATCCCTTCACCTGTTGTTGCCAAGCAACACTGTCTGCTAGATGCCAAGGACAAGAGCTGAGCTGAGCCCACAGCTCTGAGCACCCTCAGGAGGCATCAGGGACACAGGGAACTTCAACAGATGCTGCAAGATTTGTGACAGGGAGCTTGAGATGTCACCGGTTTTCCCTGGAAGGAGCACCTGACACAGGAGGTTGTCAGAGAGGGGCCGCAGGCCTGAGACAGTAGGAGCCGATGGCAAGACTATTGCAAGCTTGTCTGGAGGCTTGGACTTTAGCCTGAGTGCGGACAGTGGGAGCCACTGAAGAGCTTTTAGAGGCTGTAAATAAATGACATGACACAACAGGTTGTCTTTTGTGAGGGAGCGAGGACTGAGGGAAGGACTGAAGACAGCCTTTGGGAAACATCTGGTTCCTCCCTTTCCTCTCCCCAGGAGGCAAAGAAAGGAGGACGTGATCCAGCCCACCCAGCACAGCAGGTACAATTTCTTGCCAGGTACAATTTCAGACACCAAGCCCAGCTTCAGAAAGGACAGTCAACGGATGAGTGGGTCTGGCCCTGCCTTGTCCAGCGGCTGGTGACCAGCCTGCAATCGAGGATTGTTGATTTCACAGACACAGGTGACCAGAGACGTGGCTCTAAGTTCATTATCAATTTCCTGTTTTCTAGTTGCATGTTTTGAATTTCCTGAATTAATTCCTCTGTTGGATTCCTTTATAAAGCACACTGGCACTATCCTGCAATTATGTCACTTGAGTGCAACATTTTCACTGGTGGCACATAAAGCAGATGTGAAAATGTCGGACTTACTTACAGTTTCATCCACGGAAAAGTGGAAGAATATCCTAATATTATATGATCAGCAAATTGTCATCTATTATATGATTAAAAGCCTTTGCCATTCAATCTGAAATATTCTTTCATCTCTAGAGAACAGACCTACTTTGTCTGTTTCAGAACTTATAGAAAATAACACCTTTTTAGAAATTATAGAAAATAATACCTACTTTTTTATTAACACTCTGTTTTATGAATGTTCCATAATTGGAAAATCGTAGCAAACCTAGGAGGGACTTCCCATTTGTATGCAATTTACAAATTCAGTGCAATTCCAATACCAAATTACAGTGGTGTTCTTCAATGAAATGGAACCAAAATGGTTCAAATTCACATGGGATCACAAAAACCTCTAGTAGCGATAGTTCTGACTAAAAGGGGTGGAGAAAGATGGTATTACATTCCCAGACATCAAACAATATTACAAAGCTGTTATAATGAAAACTTTATTGGAACATGAACAGACAGAGATAACAATGAGGAACTAACCTATGACACAGGAGCAAAGAATATACATTGGAAAAAGAATTGCCTCTTCCATAAATGGTGCTGGGGAAACTAGATTGCAACATGCAAAAGAATGGAGCTAGACCACTACCTCACACTATACACAAACCAACTCAAGTGGATGAAAGACTTGTTTGTGGAACCTGGCACCATAGAATACACAGAAGGGAACACAGTCAAACACTCCCTGACACAATCCTCAGGAATGTCTTTGAGGATTCTTCTCCAGAAGCAAAGAAAACAAAGGAAAATGTAAACAGTTGGGGCTCCATAAACCTAAAAATCTTCAGAACAGCAAGAGTCAATGATGAAAACAAAGAGACACCCTGCTGAATGGGAGAAAATATTTGCAAACCATATGATAGATGAGGGACTAATATCAAACACCTACAAAGAGCTTACACAACTCAAAAAAAAAAAACAAAAACCAAACAATCTAGTCCAAATAGTAGGCAGAAGTAAATGGACTCTTCTCCAAAGAAATGCAAATGGCCAACACGCACAGAAAAAAGGTTAAGCATCACTAGTATCAAGGAAATGCAAATCAAAACCACAGAGATGCCATCTCACAACAGTAAGAATGCTCCACATTAAAAAAAAACAAACAAACAGGGCCTCCCCGGTGGCGCAGCGGTTGAGCGCTGGGTTGCGAAGCTGCCCGCAGCCTCTGCAGCGCCGGTTCGATCCCGGGCTCTCCCCGGCCACCGGAGGAGGGTCCCACATGGTGTGCAGACCTCTCCTGCCGCCCGCTGCTCCCCTCAGCAGTGTGCTTCGGTCCTTCTGCCTGCTCTGCTCCCCGCTCTGGCTCTGGTGAATTCTCTCACCCTCCCGCGCTTCTGACTGTACCCAGTGCATGTATAAACAAAAAAACAAACAAACAAATAAATAAATAAAACATGCCTCTATTAGAAAACAAACAAACAAACAACAACAACAACAAAAACCTGGAAACAACAAATGCTGGAGGAGCAGTGGAGAAAAGGGAGCCTCCTACCCTGCTGGTGGGAAGGCAAATTGGTCTAGCTACTATGGACGGCTGTGTGGAAGTTCCTCAGAATACTGAAAATGGCTCTGGACATGATCCAGTGAGTCCACTCCTAGGAATCTACCCAAGGGACAAAAAAAAAACTCAGGAAACCTGAACTCCTTTGTTTACTGCAGCACTATTTTCAATAGCCATGACACGGAAACAACTCAAATGCCACACAACAGACGAATGGGTTAAAATGGTGTGGTGTAGATATACAAGGCAATATTACTCATCAATGAAAACAGACACATTCATGCCACTTGTGGTGATGTGGATGGAGGTGGAAGGGATTATGCTGACCACAATAAATCAGGAGAAGAAATATCAGATGTGAAATACAGAGAAACTGAACAAAATGTAAAGAAAAAGACATCTCTAGCAGGCTGACAAAGAGCTGAGGTATCCAGCAGGAAGAAGGAGCGAGGGGATCAACAGAGGGGAGGGAAGAGCACAAGGGATTGTGGTGATGGGTCACAGCTGCTATGTGGTGGGAGCATTATGGGGACCACCCCTGGGGGAGAAACCAGAAACTAGACAAAAATGAACAAGGATATAAGAAAAGAAGAAAAAAAAAGAGAGAGATGGTCTTTAAGGACAGGGAAGATCCTAAAAAATAATAAGCAAATAAATGCACTTAAAGGCAGGCGGGAGGGGTCTCATCCTGAACAATACTGCAGGCAATGCAGAGGCATTCACTGCTCACCAGATCGAGAACAGATCTCCAGGAATTTTCTCTGGTAGGTGCAGCAATTAAGCCTGCTGTGTTAGAGAAAGTTAGAGAAAATGCTTTTTTTAAAGATTAATTTATATTTATACAAGAGCTGGGGTGCAGGCCAGAGGTGCTGCAGGGTGAGAATAATCACCAGAGGCAGAGTGGGGAGCTGAGTAGGCATACGGACTGAAATACACTGCTGGGGGGAGCAGCAGGGAAATAGGAGAGGTCTGCCGTGCCATGTGGGTATCTACCTGGATGGCTGGGAATTGAACCCGCACCTCAGAGGCTGTGGACAGCTTCACAGCATTGTGGTCAACCCACTGTGACACTGGGGAGGCCTGAAAGGGCTATTTAAAAAAAAAAGATTTATTTATTTATACAAGCACTGGGTACAGTCAGAAGCGCGGGAGGATGAGAGAATTTACCAGTGTCAGAACGGGGAACAGAACAGGCAGATTGATGAAGTACACTGCTGAGGGGAGCAGCGGGCACGGCAGGAGAGGTCTGTGCACCCTGTGGGATCTTCGCCTGCGGCCGGGGATCGAAACGGTGCTGCGGAGGCTGCGGGCAGCTTCGCAGCCCAGCGCTCAACCACTGCGCCACAAGGAGGCCCACCGAAAGGGCTATTTTTAACTGCAGTCTCTTATGACTAGCAATCATGTTTGGGATGAGAGCCATTCTAAAACTATTAAGTAATTCATGTTCAATATTAATGACAGCATCTTCACATGCTAAAATGATACTTGAAAGTTTTCTTCTGTCTCATTTTAGCCCAAGCTCCTTCCTTATGGAGGAGTACGCCCAACACCCACAGACCTGTTCTGAGGATGGACACAAACTCCTTCCCTCACCCGGCCTCCACGAGGGTTATAATTTACCATCATTATAAAACTGGTTCAGAACAAAATACAAAAATTTGGGGGGTCCAAAAATATCTGGCCCTTGTGCTTATTTTTTTTTATTTCAGAGAAGTTACTGATCCCTTTTGGACCACTGTGATCCCTTTTGGACCACAGTGTCCACAACTACAATGTAGGAATAATATCTCTTTAGCGTCATTAATGTAGATCACGGAACTAAAGCAATGAACATGTTGCACTGGTTCAGGTAATCTCCATCAGATGCTCAATAAAGGCCGATTCCTTTCTCCTTTCTAGAGAAATTCAACTTCTCTCCAAAGCAAGCATAACAGAGGAAGTGGTAACACATTTAAAAGTAAAGTGCATCTTTCCTCCCCACGCCCCGCCGGTGGGCTAGGGGTTAAATCCCAGTGCTGTCACCATGATGGCCTGAGTTCAATCCTCAGGTGGGAGTTGACCCACTAAGTGCAGCAGACATCTCCTGTCTCACCTGCTGTTCCCCTCAGAAGTATATATCAGAAGATCCTCCTGTTCTGCTACATACTCTGTCTCTGGTAAATCCTCTCACCCTCCCACAGTTCTGGCCTGCATTCCAGTTTTTCTATGCATTTTTTTAAAAAGCTTTAAAAAAAGGGCCTCCCCTAGTGGCACAGCAGTTGAGTGCTGGGCTGTGAAGCTGCCTGCAGCCTCTGCAGCACAAGTTTGTTCCACGGCCACCGGGGAGGGTCCCACATGGCACAACAGGCCTCTCCTGCCATGCCCGCTGCTCTCCTCAGCAGTGTACTTCACCAGTCTGCCTGTTTTGTTTTCCGCTCTGGCTCTGGTGAATTCTCTCACCCTCCCACGCTTCTGATTGTACCCCAGTGCTTTCATAAATTATTAAATATATCTTTAAAAAAATCTTTAAAATAGACTCATAAAGGGGATTTTCTCCAAAATATCCAGTTCCCATGAGTCATTGTGGTTTACTCAATCCCTGAAATAGGAGGGATCCTTTTAGCACCATTATAGAGAAAAGATCTCAAGAGCTTAGAAAAGAACCATTCAGTGTCGAAGATGCTCCCCATTGAGAAAGTTTCCCTCCCTGTTAGTGACAGCGCCCAGGAGACCCTGCTGAAAGGATTTTTGGGTGTGTCCTTTAGTGATGCAGAGAGGGCCACTGCTTTCACTGCAAGGAGTTGGTTAATAATAACCCATTTTAGAAAACTAAACACTTGTAGCCACTGTGTGGCGGGCTGTGCGGCTCTTGGTCACTCAAGACTCAGAGAAGCCTGGATTCTCTTCAAGGGAGAGTGTAAAGTCGCCTCCTGAGGCAGTGTCCAGGGGGCCAAGGTCCCTCTTCCAGGCTCTGAATGACCACGTCAGCTGCACAACCTGGAAGCTGTGCCGCAGCCCTCACATGCGGGCCCAAGACCAGCAGGGGCAGCATCTCAGACCCCTTGTGAGAAATGCAGAGCCCCAGGCGCCAGCAACCCCGTGGGTCAGAACCTGTGCCCCGGGGACTCGGGAATCGACTCTGCCCTCCTGCCTGCTGGACCTGGGGTTGGTAGGCGGTGTCAGCCCCAGAGAAGTTTACAACATGTAAACTTATAATTCCCCAAATTATATTGTAAGTTCACAGAAATAAAACACAAAAATCATTGGAACACAGCTGGGTGCCCGGAAATCCCACCCCATGGGTAATCAGTGCAGCAGGGAGGCGCTGGGAGCAAACACAGGGGACGTGCTTTCCGTCAGGGGCGCTGGCCACCCACGGGGTCACACTCAGGAACGACCTGACCCCCATGTTCCTCCCCAAATGACCCAAAATGACCCGCGCAGAGCTCTGCACCCCCAACCCGCCCCGCCCCGGGTCCCCTGACTGGCCCCCCTGCACCAGCCACCGGCAGCGACTTGTCCTCACCTCCCTCTTGCTCCGGGTGGTTCCTGAAGAAACTGGGCTCCCGCACGCAAGAGCTTCACCCCGAGTCTGGAGCAGCGAGTGCCGAGGAGACCCCAGCAGCGGGGGAGGCGGGAGCGGGCGCAGGGCCAGGGCGGCAGGGGCGGGTGTCGGGGCGGGCCCAGGGCCGGGCCAGCGGGAGAACCCGGGGGCTCACGGGGCGCCCCCGCCCGTCCTGCTGCGCCGAAGCTCAGAAAACCCAACTACACGGAGGCGAACACCTCGCGTCTCCACGACGCCGTTAACGTAGAATTTCCACGCGACTCCACAGCAAGTCGCGCCCGTGACTGAAAACACGCGAGGATCGTTCACCCGCGACCCCACAGGCCCGAACCCGCTGCCGCCACCGGGAGAGACGGGGCGTCCCGCCCCCCATTATTCCCTGCCTCGCCCCGCCCCGCCCCAGCCGGCGCGCTCCCCGCCTGCGCGCTGCCCCCGGGGCTGCTCCCTCCTCGGCCCGCAGCCCTGCTCCGCCAGGGCGGGCGCTTCCGGCTCCGGGTCTCCACCACTTCCGCTCCAGCGTCTGCGCGCAGGTGAGTGACGTCAACACGCAGGGGGCGGGGCGTGGCCGAGGACTGACAGGCTCGCGGGGGAACCAGGCACAGAGGTGCGGCGCGCGCCGCCTGGTGGCTGGGGCGGGGCGGTGTTGCCCAGGTGGGATAAGGGGGCCAGAGGCCCCAGGCCTGGCCAGGGGATGCAGGGGGGATGGAGCCGGGGCCGAGGGGCGGGTCAGCCCCGCCAAAGGGACACACCGCCATGGAGAGTCGTGGAGGGGGGACGCCCACGCAGAGGGGGGGCAGGTAGAGGGAGTGTGTGACGTCAGAGCTTTCAAGGTGGGGAGATAGAATGACGTGGAGGCAAGAACCCGCTGAAACAGTTTTCTTGCTCATTCAGAAAACTCTCGTATCACCCTTCTGTGGGGAACTTTGACTTCAGCTATTAGAATTTGGAATATTATATATATGCGTGTGCTTTAAAAGATATAGTAATGCTTTTTTGAGAAATGACCTCAGGAAATGTGGTGAACACAAATAAAAATGTATGTCCGTCAAAATGCTAACCAGCACTTGCTTGTACTAACAAATACAGGAAACGATCTCCATCAGAACTCGAGGAAACTGTCAAATATGTGACAATAAAAGTAGCAATTAGGTATCGTCATTCTGAATAGTTATCAATGACTTGCAAAACACTTATGTTATAACATTAAATGAAAAAAACTATACAAAATTGCAAATATAGTGTTATTCCAGCATGGTTATAAAAATTTTATGAAATAATATACTGTGCATGTAGAACAGAAGAGAGATGTTACTTTGCATTTGGTGGAATAATATACAATAGTGAAAACACAGTATGTGGGTCACCTTGCCTACATGTTGTTGAGTGAAAGAGTCAAGATATAAAATGAACATATCATGACTGATTTAATTTTTAGATACCAGACAAAATTGAAATCGTGTTAATCATGTGTGTCAGTGACACACTTAGGTGATGAATTGTCATGAAAGGCAGGGGGAATACTTGTAATGACAGCCACACATTTGTGATTACTCGGAGATGAAGATTATGATAGTGTGGCCTTGTGTTTCTTCACCCAGTTAATGGAGTCATGTGGTAATTCTGAAATTTCACGTTTATACTATCCAGGACCCTTGCACACAGGTGTTTCAACAGTGAGTCTTCCCTTAACCCAGGAAGGGCAGCTCACCTCTTCTAATTACTCTCGTTACCTCAACTGTCTGAGTGACTCTCAGCCATCAGTGATATCCCGTTTAATGTGCTCTTTACCCAGTTGCACACAACAGATACAGCACCCAGAGCAAACCTAGAATATGTGTTCCTTTCTTCACTGACATCAACCACCTGCCCTTGTTCCATGGAAATCTTGTGATCACCCCATAGGAATAGAGGATATTACCACATGTGACACAGACACCCACAAATAGGATGCCACAGAAACACTGAAAGTGATGGATGGCCTGTTACAACCTTACTGGAATCAGGTTATGTTCAAGTGTGTGATGATTATAGATCCATTCTGGTGATTTCTTTTTCCCTAAACACACTCTAAAATATGATTTAACAAAAGAGAGAGCTAGCAGGATTTTGGAGTTTATTTTGTTATAAAATTATATTTTATTTATCCTTTGTGCTAAGCTATAATTTATAATCTTTTTAAAAGATTTATTTTATTTATTTATGCTACAAGAACTGGGATGTAGGACAGCATTACAGGGAGTGAGAAAAATTCACCAGAGACAGAGTTGGGAGCAGAACTGGCAGATCCACTAAAATACACTGCTGAGGGCAGCTGCCCCTCCCCCATGAGCCAGGTGGGTCAGCTCCCTGGAAAGGTCAAACTCGTCCTCCAGTAGCCATGGATAGCTTTATAGTACTGAGACTTAACCCCTGTATCACCAGGGGGGACCCTATAGTTTGTAATCTTCAGAAATTTAAAGATACATTAATGAATCTCTTTTCTTTTTCTGAAATTACAAAAAGGAATAAACAAGGATATATATGGGGAATAATTGTATATACACACAGGGTGACTGATTCCAATATCCACTTGCAGAGTCACTGTCTCCTACCAATAGACAAAGAGCTTACTGTTTTATTTTTTTAATTCTTATTTATTTGTGCATGCAAGAACTGGGGTACAGGCCAGAGGTGGTGGGCTTAGAGGATTCAGCAGAGAGAGCAGGGAGCAGAATAGGTGACTGACAGAAATACACTGCTGAGGGCAGCAGTGGGGGAGAGGAGAGGTCTGCTCTGCCATGTGGGTCACCTCCCTGGCCGGGGATCGAATCCCTGATGTAGTAGCTACGGATTACATCATAGTGCTGATGCTTAACCACTTGCACCACCCAGGAGGCCCGAGCATACATTTTTAAAATTGAATGGGAAACCAAAAAAGTAACTTTTTTCCAAATCTAGCCTGATGGTTTTGTCACACCTCCCAAGTTGTCAGTCCTCAGCCCTGATCATTGGTAAGTGGGGAATTCCTGATGTTGCTGGGAGCCTCCATGTGTGCACGGGAACTAGGGACAAGGGTCACTTGGGCCGCATTGGGACAAAGGGACAGCAGGGCCTGATCCTCACAGAGGACTTGCACCCGAGCTGGGGTGTCTGCCAGTCGATGGTACGTTAAGGTGTAAATCTACTCTGGAGAAAACATAGTTTATTTGCATCAAAGGCAACTTTTTCCCAAGTTCTGTGATCGACTCTCTGGTTCTTCAGTTAGTGCTTAGTGAGCACTGTCCCAGCTGCTCTTCCTCTTTAGTTTTTACAATCCTGAGTCTCTGGGCGCTCGTGATCACTGTCCAGTGTGTACCCCCACCCTGCTGCACAGAGCAGAGACTCCCCCACAGGAAATCTAAAGCTACTCTCACCTGAGCGCCACCCCTCCCAACCCGAATCTGGTCCGATGCCCTGCGGGGTGTCCCAGGGAGTGCTCCACAGTATAGGTCATTCACTCTGATCTTCTCAGTCCACAGCCTCTCCAGAATGGGGGCAGGGGCTGTATTTCATGAAGAGGGGATAGAGTTTACACACGGACGTGTATCTGCTATTTTTAAAAAGGTCCGTGAAAACACGGACGGGAATAAAAGACCACACGTGACATTGTGGATGGACCTGGAGACGTGGACACTGTCCACACACAGGGCAGCCGCCTGCAGAGAGGCGGACAGGGGCGGGGACAGGTCACTCCTGGCGCACCCCAGAGGAGCACCCTGAACTCTTGCCTCTGACAAGTCTGCCTCCTGCACTCTAGGCGGAGAGAGAATATTCCTGGGACAACACAGGCATCCCCAGGGCATCAGGATTTTGTCGTGCCAGCGCCCGTTGCTCGCAGACTCTCGGCCCCTTAGCAGCAACTCCCTGGGGGACGAGCCTGAGACCCCCGCGCAGACCTGACCTCGGAGTCCGACCCTCTGTGTCCGCGATGGTCCGAGGTATCCAGGGGCCCAGGGCAGCCAATGTGGGGTCCCCGGGTTCTCTGAGCAGCGACCTCAGTGGCTGAGGCACCTGGCCTTGCTCCCCCAGCCTGGCCCCACCTCCCTCCCGCCGCCCCCTCCTTTGCCGCCAGGGGGCGCTGCCCTGCCACAAGTTAGGCGCCTGGCCAGAGAAATTCCGTCAGTCAATCCCCAAAATTTTTGTCCACACCCAGGCCTTGTCCAACATAACTTTGGGTAATGAACAACTCAGGCTCACATTTTTCACCTCAGGGCATTGTAAGAGCTGTTATGCTGTTATTCCTTTCTACTGGGTAACTCATATATAAATACTTCTTATTTATTTATTTTTTACATAAAATGATAAAGTTTAGATTTCCTATATTAAGAAGCAAAATATAAACCAAAAGCTCATTAAGTAGTCAAATTTTCATTTTATTGAACTTAGGAGATCCTTAGTTTTATAGGAGAAATATACCACCACGTAAATAATGATAGAACAAATTTAAGATAGAGAAACCAGAAGAAGCTCTAGTTTTTCTTAGGATGCGAAGTTCAAAATGCAGCATTACAAATGAAACAAATTCATATGCCAGAGGATTTTTGTTTATTTTATTTTTTTTTTGCTAGGACAAGGGGAGGAAATATCAATGAAGGTGCTCACCAGTGCTTTAATTAAACCATTGCATTTTGAAATCGTTTTTGTGGTGGAATCCCTGGTGGTGCAAGGGGTTAAGCACCGCACTATGAAGCAATCTACAGCCTCTGCCGCACGAGTTCGATACCCAGCCAGCCAGGGAGAGACCCACATGGCGAGGCAGACCTCTCCTGTCTCACCTGCATCTCACCTCAGCAGTGTACTTCAGTCGATCTACCTGTTCTGCTCCCTGCTCTGTCTCTGGTGAATCCTCTCACTCCCCGCATCTCTGGCCTGTATGCCAGCTCTTGTATGCATCAATAAATAAATCTTAGACTATATAATGGCACCATTTTAACCCGGCAACCCTCTGGAGACAAAAGACACAAAGGTGAAAACACACACACAGATCTCTCATTTAGAATTTGGACCATTGCACTAATTTTTAGAGAAAGTTATTTTACCAGTATTTATGACAAGACTGACAACAATTACTAATTTATTTTTAAATGTTTTTATTTTTTTTTTTTTCGGTGGGACCCTCGCTGGTGGCCGGGAACGAACTGGCGCTGCAGAGGCTGCGGGCAGACTCGCAGCCCAGCGCTCAACAGCTGCACCACCAGGGGAGGCCATTAAATAATATTTTTTATGATATATTTTATTTATTTTTTTATTTAAATAATAAATTTTATTTTTATATTCCCCCATACAATTGCAACCCCCCCATTCTGACCCCAATCCCTCCCCTCCCGCCCCCCACCCCCCAAAAAGTGTCTCTGGTTCATAGTTTTTTGTTGATTTTGATTTTCACTTTCTTATATTCATTTTCCTGGTCCCTTATTTAAGTTTTCTAGATTCCTGCTATGAGTGAGACCATCCGGTATTTTTCTTTTTCTTTTTGGCTTATTTCGCTGAGCATGATCCCTTCCAACGCCATCCATGTTGCTGCAAATTGCATGTGTTTATCTTTTTTGAATGCTGAGTAATATTCCATTGTGTATATGGACCACATCTTCTTGATCCAGTCATATATTTTTGGGCATTTGGGTTGTTTCCAAAGCTTAGCTATTGTAAATAGTGCTGCTATAAACATAGGGGTGCAGGTGTTCTTTGGAATTGATGTTTCTGTGTCATTTGGGTAAATACCTAGGAGTGGAATTGCTGGATCATATGGAAGCTCTATGTTTAGTAGGTCCAGAAATCTCCACACAGCTCTCCATAGTGGTTGGACCAGTTTGCACTCCCACCAACAGTGCAGAAGAGTTCCTTTTTCTCCACACCCTTGCCAACATTTGTTGTTGCTAGTTTTTTTAATATGTGCCATTCTCACTGGTGTAAGATGGTATCTCAGGGTAGTTTTGTTTTGCATTTCCCTGATTACAAGTGATGTTGAACATTTTTTCATATGTCTGTTGGCCATTTGCATTTCCTCTTCAGAGAAGTTTCTTTTTAGCTCTTCTGCCCATTTTTTGACTGGATTATTTTCTTTGTTGTTGCTGAGTCTCATCAGCTCTTTGCAGATTTTTGTGATCAGTCCTTTATCATTAGTGTTGGGTGCAAAAATGTTCTCCCATTTGGTGGGGTTTCTCTTTGTTTTGGTTATTGTCTCTTTTGCTGTGCAGAAGCTCTTTAATTTGATGTAGTCCCAGCTGTTGATCATTGCCTTCACTATCACTGCTTTGGGTGATGTGTCTGTAAAGATGTCTTTGATGTGCAAGTCCCGTAGTGTTTCGCCTATATTTCCTTCTATGTATTTTATGGTTTCAGGTCTTATGTCTAGTTCTTTAATCCATTTTGAGTTGATTTTTGTGTATGGTGTGAGGTAGTGGTCAAGCTTCATTCTTTTGCATGTAGCGACCCAGTTTTCCCAGCACCATTTATTGAACAAACTTTCTTTGCTCCAATGTCAAAGATTAGTTGACCATAAATCTGTGGGTTTATTTCTGGATTTTCTATTTGATTCCATTGTTCTGTATGTCTGTTCTTGTTCCAATACCATGCAGTTTTGATGATTATGGCTTTGTAGTATAGTTTGAAGTCTGGGAGTGTGATGCCTCCATCATTTCCTTCTTTTTTTTTTTTCAGTAGAGCTTTGGCTATTCGGGTTTTTTTTGTGATTCCCTATGAATTTCATCAATAATTGTTCTATTTCTTTGAAGAATGACATTGAAATTTTGATTGGAATAGCATTGAATCTGTATATTGCTTTTGGTAGGATGGGCATTTTAATAATGTTTATTCTTCCAATCCATGAGCAGGGGATGTCTTTCCATTTCTTTGTGTCTTCTTCTATTTCTTTTAACAGTGTTTTATAGTTGTCTTTGTATAGGTCCTTTACCTCTTTTGTTAGATTTATTCCCAAATATGTGATTTTTTTTGTTTCGATAATAAAAGGGTTTTTTTTTTTATTTCTTCTTCAGATTTATTGTTTGTGTATAGGAAGGCTACTGACTTTTGCGTGTTGATTTTGTATCCTGCCACTTTACTGAATTGATTGATGAGTTGAATTAGTTTTTCTGTGGAGTTTTTGGGGTTCTCTATGTATATTATCATATCATCTGCAAATAGTGATAGTTTGACTTCTTCTTTTCCTATTTGGGTTCCTTGTATGTCTTTCTCTTGTCTTATTGCTCTGGCTAGGACTTCCAGTATTATATTGAAAAGCAGTGCTGAGAGTGGACATCCTTGTCTTGTTCCAGATCTTAATGGAATTGCTTTCAGCTTTTCACCATTGAGAATGATACTGGCTGTTGGCTTGTCATAGATGGCCTTTATGATTTTGAGGTATGTTCCTTGTATCCCAAGAATTTCAAGGGCTTTTATCATGAATGTGTGTTGCACTTTGTCGAAAGCTTTCTCAGCATCTATTGATATTATCATATGGTTTTTATATTTCTTTTTGTTGATGTCTTGGATAACGTTGATTGATTTTCGGATGTTAAACCATCCTTGTGTCCCTGGAATGAATCCAACTTGGTTCTGGTGAATTATCTTATGGATACATTGTTGGATTCTGATAGCTAAAATTTTATTGAGGATTTTTGCATCAGTGTTCATTAGGGAGATTGGCCTGTAGTTTTCATTTTTTTGTGATTTCCTTATTCGGTTTTGGAATTAGTGTAATATTGGCTTCATAGAACGTGTTTGGTATTGTCCCTTCCTTCTCACTTTTTTGGAAGAGTTTGTGAAGGATAGGCACTAATTCGTCTCTGAAAGTTTGGTAGAATTCATTTGTAAATCCATCAGGTCCTGGACTTTTGTTTTTGGGGAGGTTTTTCATTACCATTTCATAAATAATAATTTTTAACTAATTCTTTCAGATAAGAAAACATTTCTCAAGTTTTATTTGTAAGAATGCCCTTTGGTTCTAAAGAATGTGAGACAGAATATTCCCTATGAGATTTTTTAAGGCCACTTTATTTTTAACAGAATAATATCTTATAAACCCATAATTATTTATCTATCTATTTATTTATTTATATATTTTCAGATTTAATTTATTTATTTTATTATTTATTCAATCACTGGGTACAGTCAGAAGCACGGGAGGGTGAGAGAATTCACCAGAGTCAGAGCAGGGAGCAGAACTAGCAGAAGGACCGAAGTACAATGCTGAGGGGAGCAGCGGGCAGCAGGAGAGGTCTGCGTGCCATGTGGGACCCTCCTCTGGTGGCCGGGGAGCAGCTGGGAATAGAACCTGTGCTGAAGAGGCCGCAGCAGTTTCACAACCCAGCACTCAAATGCTGCGCCACCAGGGAGGCCCATTTAAGGTCACTTTTTCCTTAAATTCCTAGAAGAGATTTTGGATGGGTGGTCAGTTTCACCAGAACTATATACCTTTTCAAGACAAAGCTAGACTATTTCCTAAAACAACTTAAGTTTTTCAGGTTAAGTCGATATAGCCATTTAAGCTTTTTTATTTTTTTCCCCCTTTGGTAATCAAGGAGGTTTCTAATTTGAGATGGAAACTGAATTTCTTACATGTTCTAATTAGTGTCACATTTTAATCATTTTAAAACCTCTAGAGCCCACAATTGGAACCAGAGGAAGAAAATGCCTCCTTCAAGTGGAGAACACTCTCTTCAGCCTACTTTCCATCCCATTTTCACAGTGACAGATGGATACTGAATTGGCTGTCTGACTAAACACATAAAAATAAGAAAAAATACCAAATTTTTAAATAACCAAGATCTGATTCAGGAGACTTGCTTGAATTGCTTACACAGACACAATGTTCAGATTCACAAAACTACTTGCACAAAGTGAGGACCAAGTAAGGTAAGTAGAAGCCCCAGTCCAGGCCCACTGCTCTCACTGGGACAATCCAGCCCTCCCAGCCACCTTCCAGTGTTCAGAGAGTCCGGGTTGTCCTAGGTTGCCCATGGCCAAAGTGCCTGAGCTTACCCTGGATGTCAGGGTGAGACTGAAAAAGAGGAGAGTCACAAGGAACTCATGCCTGAGCCAGCCAGTGTGGACAAAGAGCGCACGCTGCCTGGACTTTGTGTTAGAAAAGTGTCAGTCTGTCCCCCACTGTCAGCTGCTCCTGGGCTCCTGCAGGGAAACAGTGACAAGAGCTGCTTCTTAGACATGGGTTGGCAGCTACAGGTCCTCAACTCACTTAATAGTGTCCCCAAGAGGCTTTCAGATGAAACAGATACGGCACCTCTCACCATATTAACCACATCCCTGGCTTCCAGAAAAAAAAAAAAAAAAAAAAAAAAAAAAACGAGAAATTCCAAATACCAGACACCAAAATAAAATTACCATATGTTCCCCAGTTCCCACTCAACTGGGCCTGACACAGGAAAGGCGCCCCAGCTGGGAGAGACTTACAGACTCCCTCCCAAACTGAGGGAAACTGGTTTCCCTCTCCGAGGGGGACTTTGATTCCTCACAAATGCGTGCAGGACAGGGGATTGGTGTGCACTCCTGGGGACCACCATCTTCCCCCAGGTTCCATCTCCTGCACAGTGAATCCATGGGGCAGAGAATGATGTGCCTTTCCTGGGGAGACCTTGGGAGGTTGCCTGGAGGAAATACCCCACAGCTGCTGGGACTCTCCCTCCCCCTGGAGAGAGGGCACTCCCTCTGAGCACAGGGGTCAGGATGCCACCCGGGATGCCCAGGCCCCTGCTCTGATGCAGATGGGGAAGGCCTGGCACACTGCCATGGGCTACTGCTCCCTCCCCGAGAGTCAGAGTTGGGCTGGCAGAGCCCAAGTAGCATCCAGCTCTCGGCTCTGGCCCTCCCAATTGTGAGTGAACGCCGGCCTCATATACAAGGAAAGTGGTTGAATTTGTCCAGAAGCAAGGAGGGCAACAGACTCATGTCTGAAAGACAAGGTCTTGCTCTTGGGCAGAGGGCAGGGGTGTGTCTACCAGGGGACAGAGGGGAAGACAGGAGAGGGGCTGCAAAGGGGAGGAGGAAGGGCCACCCCGAGTCAGGTGGGCACCAGCTTGCTTTTCTCAGCTCCTTGGAATGCAAGAAGGAACCTGTCAAACACGGGCGGACTGGGAAGAAATATGGGAGAGGCCACCTTGTTACCGCTTATGGGAGAGACCCCTCATCCGCGACTGCCTCGTCGTTTCTCTGACCCGGGAAAGACGTTCCAGATCTGCGCGGGGGCCGGTCGGTCTTCCAACCTGTCTGGTCTCCAGCCACGGCCCGGGTGTGTCCTTGTCTCGGCACTTCATGCCTCAGGGGTCGCCAACGTGTGCTGACTTCGTGTTTCCACTACATCACACACCTGCGCGCACACAGAGAATGTTACCGCCTCCCCTCGCTAGACACCCTCACACACCCTCGGCCCCGCTGCACACCAGCCAGGTGCGCGTGGGGACGAAGTGGGGCCCCGCCTGCTCCCTGTGCCCCGCTTCTTCTCACTCCCCACCTGATCCCCTGACGCCCAAGGTCACTTCTCTCCCCAGCCGCCCGCACCCGCACGCGCGTCCCCGCCTCAGCGCCGGATCACCGCGCTCACACACTCACACATGCACACGCACACACACACACTCTCACATGCACACCACAAGCACACACTCGCACATGCACACTCACACGCACGCACACACTCACATGCACACACAGGCACACACACTCTCACATGCACACACACACACTCTCACACGCGCACACACGCACACAGGACGCAGGAGGCGCGCAGAGGCGGCCGCGGCCCACACACACTCCCTGTCCTCCTGAACGCCGTCCCGGGGTGTGTCTCTGAGGGGGCGTTCCTGACTGGTCGCTGAGGCGGTTCCCACCGCTGGTGACTGAATAACGCGCCGGGGAAGGCCTCGCCCATCGAGGGGTTGGAGCGTCTTCCACGCGCCCCCAAACCCCGCCGACGCCGGCCCCAAGGCCAGACTCCCTGCCCGCCCCGCGGGAGGGCGCTCGCGAAGCCCTCGGGACGGGGGCGCCGGGTCAGCGCCTCCTCGCGGCATGTCCCCCTCCAGCCGCGTCTTCGGGTTCCACACGACCTGTTCCCCCGCTCCCAGCTGGGCCTCCCGGGCCTCCTGCCTGAGCCCTCACCCCCCACACCCCAGTGCCCTCGGGTCTGTCCTGCCTGCCCGTCAGCTCCTGGGTGGGGCGGGGTGTCCAGGGGCATGTTTGGCGCCCCCAGGCCTCAGTCTCCGCGTTGGCCCCGTTGCGCGTCCGAGCCCCCTCGCCTCCCCCCGCAAGTCCCCCCTCGCTCCTCCCCCCGCGGCTTCTCTCCTGGGCCCATGGATCCCCGCCCCGCCCTCGGATCCCCCAATGGCCGCCCCATCTCAGCGCCAGGCCCAGGGCACGGCCGGTGGGGACGCCAGGGCGGGGAAGGCCCGGGCGGGAGCCAAGTCCTAGCGGGGTGCAGTGCCCCCTGGCGGCGACGTAGGGGGGCGGTGGGAGGGGGCCGGGGGCCGGCCTGGGGGAGGGGCAGCGCCCCCTGGCGGCGATGGAGGGGGAGGGGAGGGTCTGAGGGGGGAGACCGAGCCCCACCCGCTTCCCCCCTTTGCAGGGCACGGGCAGGTGCCGCAGCCACTGTGGTCGCTGTTTAGAGACCCCGGGAATCGCACATCAGCCACCCCGGTCCCGCTGGATGCCTCAGACCATCGCAGACACCCCAGGACCGGACTCTCGCCCCCTGCAGCCCTGGCCCTGTGCCCGCTCCCGCCTCCCCCGCTGCTGGGGTCTCCTTGGCACTCGCTGCTCCAGACTCGGGGTGAAGCTCTTGCCTGCGGGAGCCCAGTTTCTTCAGGAACCACCCGGAGCAAGAGGGAGGTGAGGACAAGTCGCTGCCGGTGGCTGATGCAGAGCGGGCCAGTCAGGGGACCTGGGGCGGGCGGCTGGGGGTGCAGAGCTCTGCGCGGGTCATTTTGGGTCCTGGAGGAACATGGGGGTCAGGTCTTTCCTGAGTTTGATCCCGTGGGTGGCCAGCGCCCCTGACGGAAAGCGCGTCCCCCGTGTTTGTTCCCAGCGACTCCCTGCTGCACTGATCACCCGTGGGGTGGGTTTGCCGGGCTCCCCGCTGTGTCCCACTGATTTGTGTGTTTAATTTCTGTGAACTTGGAATATAATTTGGGGAATTATAAGTTTACATGTTGTAATCTTCTCTGGGGCTGACACCCCCTCCCAACCCCAGGTCCAGCAGGCAGGAGTGCAGAGTCATGTCCCAGTCTCCTGGGGGCACAAGTTCTGACCCAGGGGATTGCTGCTGCCTGTGGCTCTGCATTTCTCACAAACGGTCTGAGATGCTGCCCCTGCTGGTCTTGGGCCCACATGTGAAGTCTGCAGCGTTGCTTCCCTGTTGTGCAGCTGACGTTGTACTTCAGAGCCTGGAAGAGGGACCTTGGACCCCTGGCCACTGCCTCCAGAGGCGACTTTACACTCTCCCTTGAAGAGAATCCAGGCTTCCCTGAATCTTGAGTGACCAGGAGCCACACAGCTGGCCTCACGCTGGCTACAGTGTTTGGTTTTTTAAATGGGTTATTATCAACCGACTCCATGCAGTGAAAGCAGTGACCCTCTCTGCGTCATTAAAGGACACACCCAAGAAACCTTTCAGCAGGGTCAGCGGGCGCTGTCACTTACAGGGAAGGAAACTTTCTAAATGCGGAGCATCTTTGACACTGAAGGGTTCTTTTCTAAGATCTTGAGATTTTTTCTCTATAGATGGTGCTAAAAGGATCCCTCCTATTTCAGGGATTGAGTAAACCACAATGACTCATGGGAACAGGATATTTTGGAGAAAACCCCCTTTATGTGTCTTTTTTAAAGATATTTTTAAAGATATTTATTTATGCAAGCACTGGGGTACAGTCAGAAGCGTGGGAGAGAGAGCCAGAGCGGGAAACAGAACAGGCAGACTGACGAAATACACTGCTGAGGGGAGCAGCGGGCATGGCAGGAGAGGTCTGTTGTGCCATGTGGGACCCTCACTGGCGGCCAGGGATCAAACTGGCGCTGCAGAGGCTGCAGACAGCTTCGCAGCCCAGCGCTCAACTGTTGTCCCACTAGGGGAGGCCCTTTTTTATAGATTTTTTTTTTAAATTGCATACAAAATCTGGCGCGCAGTCCAGATGTGTGGGAGGGTGAGAGGATCCACCAGAGACAGAGTAGGGGGCAGAACAGGAGGATCTTCTGAGATACACTGCTGAGGGGAGCAGCGGGTGAGACAGAGGAGGTCTGCTGCACCTAGTGGGTCAACTCCTGGCTTAGGATTGAACTCAGGCTGTCATGGTGACAGCACTGGGATTTAACCCCTAACCCACCGGCGGGGGGTGGGGGGGACGCTGCACTTTACTTTTAAAGGTGTTGCCACTTACTCTGTTATGCTTGCTTTGGAGAAAAGTTGAATTTCTCTAGAAAGCAGAAAGGAATCAGCCTTTATTGAGCATCTGATGGAGATTATCTGAACCTGTGTAACAAGTTCAGTGCTTTAGTTGCATGATCTCTGTTAATGACGCTATAGAGATATTATTCCTACACTGTAGTTGTGGACCTTGTGGTCTAAAAGGGATCAGTAACTTCTCTGAGATCAAAAAATGAACACAAGGGCCAGTTATTTTTGGACCTCCCGAATTTTTGTATTTTGTACTGAACCACAGGTTTTAAAACGAAGGCAAATTGTAACCCTCTTGGAGACCGGGGGAGGGAAGCAATTTTCGTCCATCCTCAGAACAGGTCTGTGGGTGCTGGGCGTCCTCCTCCATAAGGAAGGAGCTTGGGCTAAAACGAGACAGACCAAAACTTTCAAGTATCATTTTAGCATGTGAGGATGCTGTCATTAATATTGATCATGAATTACTTAAAAGTTTTAGAATGGCTCTCATCCCAAACATGATTGCTAGTCATGAGAGACTGCAGTTAAAAATAGCCCTTTCAGTGGGCCTCCCAGTGGTGCAGCAGTTGTGCACTGGGCTGCGAAGCTGCCTGCAGCCTCTGCATCACTGGTTCCATCCCCGGCCGCTGGCGAGGGTCCCACAGGGCTTGCAGACCTCTCCTGCCGCACCTGCTGCTCCCCTCAGCAGTGTCCTACGTCAGTCTGCCTGTTCTGTTCCCTGTTCTGACACTGGTAAATTCTCTCATCCTTCCACGCTTCTGCTGTACCCAGTGCTTGTATAAATAAATAAATTTTAAAAAAATAGCCCTTTCGGGCCTCCCCAATGGCACAGCGGTTTGAGCGCAATGCTGTGAAGTTGTCCATAGCCTCTGAAGTGTGGCTTCAATTCCAGCCGGCCAGGGAGATACCCACATGGCACGGAAGACCTCTCCTATCTCCCTGCTACTCCCCCACAACAGTGTATTTCTGTCTGTCTGCCTGTTCTGATCCCCACTCGGTCTTTGGTGAATCTTCTCACCCTGCAGTGTCTCTGGCCTGCACCCCAGCTCTTGTATAAAAATAAATCAATCTTTTAAAAAAAGCCTTTTCTCTGTTTCTCTAACACAGCAGGATTAATTGCTGCACCTACCAGAGAAAGTTCCTGGAGAACTATTCTAGATCTGGTGAAGAGGGGATCACTCTGTAGTGCCTGCAGTATTGTTCAGGATGTCACAACCCTTTAAGAACATTCATTTTTTTATGTTGTTATAGGGTTTCCCCTGTCCTTAAAGACCATCACTTTTTTTCCTTCCTTTCTTACATCCTTGTTCATTTTTGTCTAGTTACTGTTTTCTCCGCCAGGGGTGGTCTCCATATTGCTCCCACCACCATAGCAGCTGTGACCATCACCTCAATCACTTATGCTCTTCCCTCCCCTCTGTTTAGCCCCCTCCCTCCAGCTCCCTGCTAGATGCCTCAGCTCTTGATCAGCCTGCTAGGGTTGTCTTTTTCTTTACATTTTGTTCAGTTTCTCCGTATTTCACATCTGATATTGCTTCTCCTGATTATTGTGGCCAGCACAATCCCGTCCAGCTCCATCCATATCACCAACTGTGGCATGAATTTGTCTGTTTTCATTGCTGAGTAATATTGCCTTGTGTATCTACGCCACACCATTTTGACCAATTCATCTGTCTTGTGCCATTTGAGTTGTTTCCATGCCATGGCTATTGAAAATAGTGCTGCAGTAAACAAAGGAGTTCAGGTTTCCTGGGGTTTTTTTGTCCCTTCGGTAGATTCCTAGGAGTGGACTCACTGGATCATGTGTAGACCCATTTTCAGTGTTCTGAGGAACCTCCACACAGCCGTCCATAGTGGCAAGACCAGTTTGCCTTCCCACCAGCAGGGTAGGAGGCTCCCTTTTCTCCACTGCTCCTCCAGCATTTGTTGTTTCCAGGTTGTTGTTGTTTTTTTTTTTTTGTTTGTTTGTTTTTTGTTTTTTTAATGTGGAGCATTTTTACTGGAGTGAGGTGGCATCTCTGTGGTTTTGATTTGCATTTAATTGATACTAGTGATGCTGAACCTTTTTTCTGTACCTGTTGGCCACTTGCATTTCTTCTTTGGAGAAGAGTCCTTTTATTTCTGCTCATTTTTTGGACTGGATTATTTGTTTTTTTGAGTTGTGTAAGCTCTTTGTAGATCTTTGATATCAGTCCCTCATCTGTCATATGGTTTGTAAATATTTTCTCCCATTCAGCGGGGTGTCTCTTTGTTTTGATCATTGTCTCTTGCTGTTCTGAAGATTTTTATGTTTATGGAGCCCCAACTGTTTACAGTCTCCTTTGTTTTCTTTGCTTCTGGAGAAGAATCCTCAAAGAAGTTCCTGAGGATTGTGTCATGGAGTGTTTGGCTGTGTTCCCTTCTGTGTATTCTATGGTGCCAGGTTTTACATGTAAGTCTTTCATCCACTTGAGTTGGTTTGTGTATAGTGTGAGGTAGTGGTCTAGTTCCATTCTTTTGCATGTTGCAATCCAGTTTCCCCAGCACCATTTATGGAAAAGGCAATTCTTTTTCCAATGTATATTCTTTGCTCCTGTGTCATAGGTTAGTTCCTCATTGTTCTCTGTGTCTGGTTTTGTTACAATAAAGTTTTCATTTCAATAGCTTTGTAATATTGTTTGATGTCTGGGAGTGTAATACCTCCTTTCTATACCCCTTTTATCAGAACTATTGCTACTAGAGTTTTTTGTGATCCCATGTGAATTTGAACAATTTTGGTTCCATTTCATTGAAGAAGACCACTGTAATTTGTACTGGAATTGCATTGAATCTCTAAATTGCATACAAATGGGAAGTCCCACCTAGGTTTGTTATGTTTTCCCAATTGTGAAACATTCATAAAACAGAGTGTTATGCCATGTGGAATATATTATGTAGCTGCAGTTTTACTCCATAGGCTCAGAAAAAAAAAATATTCAAGTCCAAAAAAAATGTGGAGTGTTGCTGGCAGAAAACAGTTTCCAGTTGTCATCCTACAAACCTGAGACTTTGGTAATAGGAGGGAAAAGTTTTATTAATCACAAGAGTTACATGACCTTGTTTATCACTTTAGGGTTTTCAGTATTCAAGACTTTTTATTAGAAGTCAATCCTGTACAGAAGCTGAAAGAGTAAAATCAACAGTTAACTTTTAAGCATAATGAGTCATCTCTTGTTAGTCACCAAGCAAGCACTCCTTGGGTTTCCTGGAACGGAACCTGAAAAAGCAAAATCAAAATATCAGTAATTAACTTTCAATTAAAAGGAGTCATCTCCTTACTTCTGTTAGCCACTCTGGGACAAAAGCTGAAAGAGCAGATTCAACATCAAAGCATGGATTACCCCTCCCCCACAGTAGGGAGGGACAACAACAACACAGGTATGAAAACCTGGTACAGTTACATGCTGCACCATAAAGAGTGCTTTCCACAACAGACCTTCCTCAGTAGAAAGCAGAAACTTAGAATCTTGTCTTACGCCAGCAATTGAACAAATCCAGGATTCAAAATGGCAAATCCTTTCAGACTCAGACAAAATCTTGTTAATATTTCTGATCCAGACTTTGCAAAAATTCAAGTTATCTCCAAGAATCTATTATCAAGGCTACCAGCAATTACCAGTTACTGTTTAAGGCTACTCTTTCCTTAATACCCAGGCATACATTTGCTAATTTAAACACCACTGCTCCACAATTGGCTTGCAAAATCCATCTGGCAGAAGTCAGGAAGTAGACAAAGACAAAGCAACATATCACTGAAGAATCATTATTGCCTTTAGAAATGCTAATGAGACAGCAGAGATTACAAAAAGAAAGAAAAAAAAAGTTCCAAAGTCCTAGAAACAAGAACCTCTGAATTTTACAAGAGCCTGCCAAGTGGCCTCAGATGCCATCTTTGATCTGGCCACATGGTCCAATGTACTACCTAATATTTTAAGTAAAACTGATGTACAGAACAATTTGCACAAAATCAAATGTCTTAGCAAGTCAGTACAAACAAATTACATACAGACACAGATCTTCACAAAGCCCAATCAAGTTTTTCAACAGCAAATCTACATATGAAGCAAACACACCAGAGAAACCAAAAATCACATCTGTGCTTATGGGAACCAGTGCCATAGGGAAGCCCAGTTTCCCCAGGGGGCTGACTAAGCATGGATGGCTCTGTCATAAATCACGTTGGTTTTCAAATCTGTTATAGGGCAGGGAGAGGGGCAGCCCAAACCCCACAAACCTGCCTATTCTATATAGGGTTCTGCCATCCGCCGCATAAACACAAAACATGAGACTTTAATGGGAAGGATCTTCAATACAATTAGGAAACAATACAAGAAAGGCAAAGAATCTAGTTTCTAAATCAAACACACAATGTCACCTGTCCCCTCATTGGTAAAACTCCATCCAAATGGGATTGGCCCAGAGCAAGGCCCCAAAGCCTGCCACAAGTCTAAAGCATCTTCCAGTGGGGACTGTGGAACCAAGCTTAGCCAAGGTTTCGCCATTTTGTATATCCTCCCCCTTGATATGTTAGTCCTTGTACAGCCACATTCTGGAGATCGTTTCAGCAGTCACAACCCTCACTCCACTTGGTGACAAAAAAGCAGACCATCCCAGCCGCCAATGAGGGCAGTCCTATCCATAAATGGAACAGCATCACTAACCGTCCAATCAGTTTGTAACTATAACCGTGCATGTCAAAATGCCTTTGTAGTAGCCAATGAGTAATTGCCAGCTTCTTTCAAAATTCGCGCCACTCGTGACCCTATAATAGACCCCTGCTTCCTCTGTTTGGGGCTATTGCTATCTGCCACTGTGTTGGTAGGTGCCGTGAGCCCGGACTTGAGCCCGTAATAAACTCCCTTTTGCATTTGCATCAGCTGCCTCGGATTCTTGGACGCTATGCCGCCAAGTCTGCTGATCTTGGGCACAACAGGGACCCACAGAAAAGGTCAGAAACAACCAGACAAGCCCAGAAGGAAAAAAGCAAAATCAAAATCAAGATAAAAGCTGCCATTGTCACCTCCCCACGGGTCTCACCCACATCTGTGTCACCCAGTCCATGACCAAAAGACAAGTGCAGTTTCTTCATGTGTCTCTAGGCTCCATGTGCCTCCTCCAGGTCTCCTTCTGGCTCCATCCTGCTTCCTTCCTCAGTCTCCTCTGCAGCCTCTTCTCTTCCTGCTCAGCTCCACCCTCAATTTGGGTGGGGCAGGGAACCTGGAACCTCCCCCTTTCCTGGGGACCACCCTGTTACAGTTTCTCAAACCTTATTTGCAAAGTGAAACCTGAAATGATATCAGGGAATATTTCCTATCCTGTTACATTTCCATAGGCCTCTCTTGCTTTTTGATTGGAACTTGGGCTAATGTGTGATTTTTTTAAGGTGATACATTGTTTCACTAAGTTACATGTATCTTTAGTGTTAATTACACTGGAATCAAATGATCAAAAATGTTTTATTTTTTAATCACAAATCCCAAATGAAAAATTTGTACTGTAAGTTGTCAAGATTAGCAGGAAGGACTAACTGTACTTTTTCTCAAGTCATGAACAGAACATTCAGATGACACAGATTACCACATGATACCCAGGGGCAGCAGGCCCAGTTGCCCCTCCCCCAGGTACCCCACAACCTTCTCCCTGAACCCCTATACAGACAGCAGCCCAGCGTTAAATCCTGGCACTGTTCCCGCAGTCATATCCTCCGCTGAGTAGGAGCAAAGGGGGTGTCCTCTCCCCAGAGGGCACCCGCCCAACGGAGTGTGCAGGGGACCCCCTCCCTGAAGGCAGGAGCCTCCCAGGGCAACCGGGAGAGCCAGGCCCAGCCCTGGGTAGGGAGCTGGGGAACAACCTCTGGTGGACAGGGGGAAATTGCAGGCCTGGAAGGAGGGCCTCTCCTCAGCGACCACATGCCAGAAGCTGAGGTCAAAGCTCTGTGCGCTCAAGTCTGGAGAGGTCATCATGGGTCATGGACCCCATGGACACTAAGCTGGGCCCACCCACCCCGTGGAACACACTGTCTTTAATAATGGGACCAGCACCTGATCCCCACGGCAGGTCAGTGGAGGCTGATGGAGTCTGAGGAGGAGGAACCACAGTTCAGTCCCCACAGGAGTCAAGACTAACAGAACTGCCTCTGGCACCCTCAGTACATTAATTATCACTGGGATGTGCTTCAGGACGACACCAATTAAGACAGTGAACAACAACAAAAAATGCATTTGTCCCTCTGGAGGAAGGTCCCTGAGGGCTGGAATCTGGACAGTGTCCAACATGGGGACACCAGCTCCAGAGCTCAAATAGCCCAGCCCTGAGGCCCTGCTCAGTCCATGAGGCGGCGCAGGACAGGGTGGAACATCCTGTGAGTGCTCAGAGACTCCCCACGAGCCCTGACCATGGAATGAGAGGCCGGGACGCCCTCTGTCCTGCCACGGGGACAACCTCAGGAGAGAGACTCAACACGGCAGCAGAATCTTTCCCCTGAGACTGCAGGTATTTAGCTCTTTCCAAGGAGAATCCATTCAGATTGAAAGATTTCAGATTTCAAGCTTCATTTCACATCTCAGAAAGCACCGTAGTTAAAATATTCATTCAGAAAAGAACGACACATTCTCAAGGTTCCAAATAGTTCTGTTTCATACCACAATATTTTTTATGGGATTAGTTTCAATGGGAGAAATTAACTTTTTCATTAACTCTTCCAAAGTCTGTGACATTTAATACATTTTTCATAGAGAATTTTTTGAATTGTGGCTGATGACAATATTATTTAATAATTGATTTTAGCATTCAGCACAGTGAGTGAATATCAATAATTAAATAAAATCACAAGTAATGGAATTATAATGATAAAGAAATATAAGATGAAAGAATAGAAATATAAGATGAAATTCAAAATATGTATTGCTAAAATTCAGAGCATTATACCTTTTTTTCCCAAAATTTACAACTCGTATGTGTCAAACAAAAATTCAAAAACATTTTAAGCAACAACTGTTGATGGTTTCATGGCTCTGACACTAATTTGAGCCTGGCAGGAGTGACTATTTATGGACAAGAACTTGGAATTTTTCCAAAACTCCGTCACTCACAGATTGTTAGCAATATTGTAAAATGAAGAAGTGACAGTATTTTAACAGAAATATGTCAAAATTTATCTTATTATTATAAATATTTAAATCAATGAAAATATTTGACATCTAGAATATTCTGTGCCCTTATTGATAATATGATTTTTATTGAAGTATTTTTAAGTATTCAAACTAATGTATACCTACAAGTTTATTTCCTACATTCTCTTTCAAAGTCCTGCCTCCCCACGGCCTGCCCCTCCGTCACTCCACAAAAGAGGTGAGAGGGTGAGCTTGGGGGTTGGAGAGAGGGCAGGACTGCCTTGTGTCCGGATGTCCCCACTCACGCACCGGCCTGGAGGAGGAACAAGCCCGCACCCAGGGGACCCGGGGCCCTAGGCCCGGCAGGGACAGCCACAGGCACTGACCGTCTGGCTCAGCCCCGGAGGGGCCTCCTCCCTGCACAGACGTGCATGAGTCTGAGGGGGACAGAGGGGCTGGGAGGGACCCGGGGTGGACGAGCCTGCAGGAGGGACGTGTGGGTGTGACACAGGAGGAGACTCTGCGGGAAACGTGGTCTCTGTGTCCTCAGATGTGGGGAGTCAGGGGCAGGGAGATGAGGAGACAAGGGGACAGACAAGGAGGCAGCAGTGAGGCCACGGGTGCAGGAATCTGACAGAGGAGGCGTCAGGACACGCTGCATGGGGACGCCGAGCCCAGATCATTCAGTTCCAGGAAAGTGTCGGGTCCTGGGGAGCAGGAAAACGGACCCACAAACCCCATCTCCCTGCACACCTGTCACTGTGGGGCCTCCCCAGACCAGGGCTGTGCTGGAGGAGCAGAGACAGGCTCTCCAGGGTGGGGAGGGGCTGGGCATGGTCACGTATCCTCTGGGGCTGTGCCTTGGACAACCTCTGGGTGGTGTGCTGGGCAGAGAGGCTGGCGCCTGGCAGGTGGGGAGCCATGGGCCTGGGGCAGTTGGGAGGGGCATTCACTTGGGTTTATTGACACATTTGAGATTCTAATTTGTTCAAGTTGTAGGGGAGAGTTGAAATTTTCTGGTCTTTACCAAATTTCAGCAACAATCTGGACAACATAATAATGACACAGGAGATGGAAATAAAAGGTTGAATTAGCAGGACAGGCAGAGGAGGATATGAGACTCCACAGCACCTAGAAGCCTTGGCCAGCAACAGTGGTCAGTGCATTGTGAACACAGGTGTACGTGGTCTGACTGTAGAGTCTGCACATCTGGGATAATACCCGGCAGAGTTTGGTCCAACCTGTGGGAGCTCTGTTTTCATCATCTAAAGAGATCATCTGAGGCCCTTTATTTACTTCCCTTCTCACAGGTGACAACTCTATACAGTTTGGATTTCTATTTTCCTTATTAGTGCGGTTGAACAATTTGGAATGGATTAAAAATCTGCATTAGATGAAGCCTTAAAATAACAGAAGGAACACACAGGTGCTGTCCACTGCACACTCACCCCACAGATGAACTTGGGGACACACACCAAGGACCAGGGAACAAGGTCACGTAGGAACAAGTGACACCCCCACACCAGAGCGCTTCTGTGCCTCAGAAGACGCCATCCCCAAAATGGGCCCCTGCACTGGGAGATGATGGTGCACATCACACACCTGACAAGGGCGAGTGTCCAAAATACGCAAAACCTACAAACCCAGCACAGAAAGAGACACCCCAACCACACATGGCCCGGGCCTCTCCAGCCACCTCTGCAGCCCCGCTCGCCCGTCGGGGGGCCCGCCCCATGCCCTGCCAGGCCGCGACCTGCGCCCGCCCCTGGCACTGTCGAGTCGCCCCTCTCAAGCTCCTGGCTGACCTGGAGCTGTTTGGTGCCGCCATCACGGACCGTGTCCTATCTGCATTCTGCGCGTGGTTGCCCCTTCCTGGACCCGCCGTCTGCAGCCTCGAAACCAGGTCACGAGGCGGGTGTGCAGAAGCAAAGCGCTGGGCAGCGCCTGACCGCGGAGGATGCCTGCTTTTCCAGCACCAACAGCACGTAGTCGCCTTGGCGAGGCGGCCGAAGGGCTGAGGAGCACCTGCCCATGGGGTTGGGGGCGGGTCGCACTTGGGGTGGGGGCGGGTCGCATGCTGGGTGGGGCGCTTCGCACTTGGGGTGGGGGCGGGTCGCACTCTGGCCCGTGTCTCCGAGGCCAGGCTGCTGCCAGCGCGCTGGCCTTTCGCGTGCTTTGAGGTGCCCATGGGTCCCCGCGGGTGACTGGAGGGTCCACCTCGCCGCCCGCCCTCCCGCAGGGCCGCTGCCCCATCGCTGCTGCTGCGCTTCCCTCGCTCTGCCGGGCGCGGTGCCGTCCACTCTCCCGACCCGCAGGGAATGAAGCATTCATTCTGCTCAGAAGTGTCCGGAGGAGCGGCTGCCAAAGCTGTTCACTGCACGTACAGCAGGATGACGAAAAAAACTGCAAAAATGTATTAGGTGGAATTTTGGGGAACAAATAAGAGGATGTAATTTTGTAATTATAATAGCAAAATCAGAAATCCCAGCATCCTTGTAGTCTAATATTTCCAGAAATCGCTGAGGAATGGCACCGCAGCCTCGCCCCACACCTGCAGTCTTTGTCCCCATCTGCTCATTTTCTTCAGTGCTGTGGAGATTCGGAAAAGTGTCCTGAGGGCACCTCGCCGTGGGATTCTCACCCAGAGGGCCGGAGTTTCCCAGTACGTGTTGAATTGACAAAATTTATGGGATTTGCGTGCATTAATATAATACTATCATTTAGTGTAGGCATAAAGACATGCAAAGGATATTAAGAAGGGACTCCCCGGAGGCACAGCAGTTGAGCACTGGGTTGCAAAGCTGCCCGCAGCCTCTGCAGCACCTGTTCCATCCCCGGCCTGCGGCGAGATTCCCACATGGCGCGAAGAACTCTCCTGCTGCCCGCTGTTCCCCTCAGCAGTGTACTTCGTCAGTCTGCCTGCTCTGCTCCCCGCACTGGTGAATCCTCTCACCCTCCCGCGCTTCCGACTGTACCCAGTGCTTGTATAAATAAATAAACCTTTAATAAAAATGTGATAAAGTTTGCAAGAAGTCACACATCTGACTCAGAAAGAAGTCAGAACTCAGAGGTCACCAACAGTTACTAACAGTGACAAGATGCAAGTTATTTTCTCCCAGGAGCACCGGTCATGGGACCTGGGCACTCGGTTCCCACTCAGCGTGTGTCTCCACTGAGGCCTGTCCTTCTGGTGAGCAGGGGGACAGCTGAATGTGTGCTCCCACCCTCACAATTCCTAATGGGGCATCTTCCTCTAACAGACATGCATGTTTCTGCTCAAAGTTTGCATAGCAACTACACTTGCCATGAATCTGCCTGAGGTGGGAGTTGGACGGAGACCAGGGAATTGGAGTCTGGGGCTGAAATCTGTCATGGACGTGACTGTTACTTTCTGTGATGTCTGACTTGATCCTATCACCACTGTACTCCTGTGATGCAGTGTTCTTTTTTTTAAAGTAGAGATATTATTTTTGAGTCAGTGCATTTCTACTTCAAAATTTAATGTTAAGGCCTTTGATGTTGGGCCTCCCCAAAGGCACAGCGGTTGAGGGCTGGGTTGTGAATCTGCCTGCAGCCTCTGCAGCGCTTGTTCAATCCCCGGCTGCTCCCTGGCCACCTGAGGAGGGTCCCACATGGCGTGCAGACCTCTCCTGCCAGCCGCTGCTCCCCTCAGCAGTGTACTTCATCAGTGGGCCTGCTCTGCCCCCCGCTCTGGATCTGGTGAATTCCCTAACCCTCCCGCGCTTCTAACTGTACCCAGTGTTTGCATAAACAAACAAATAAATAAATCTTTACAAAAAAATAAAAAAAAAGAACTTTGATGTTGTTGTGATCATTTTCAGATTCTCTGAGTTTTCCAAATTGTATCTTGATTCCTCTACCAGGATTTCTACTTGACATTCTTTTAGATAACACTTAAGTTCACTATTTTTATACTGCAGGAACCATGTTATCTTTTTATATGATGTAAAACTTTATATAAAATAAAACACTACAATATTTATGAATTTTTATTCTCCAAAAGCTTCTGTGCTATAAACCCTGAGGCCTCATGACTGTTTACCCACTCTGAGAACATGAGCTGGGGGGATGCTCCTCGCTCAAGCATTTACTCTGGAGCAAGTCACTGGGTCTCCAAATGCTCCTGACAGATCATAACATACTCCCTCCAGAAAATACTTCTTTTAAAAAATGTATGTTAATGACCACACTGACTCCATACAGATTTCAGAATAAAATCTGTGTCAGAAAATCTCTCAAGTTAATAATCTTTCCAATGAAAGACCTTGATCTTATATTTCTCCTCCCGGGACTTCATCACTCTCTGCTCACGTCCTTTACATACTTTCTGTCTTTCCTTTGAAGAAAACTCTAAACTCTGTTGAGAAGAGGATCTGACTTCAGGAGTGGGTAACATGGGGTCATGTTAATGAACAATTGCCACTTAAAGGAAACACTCATTGTCACATCTCTGTTCTCTTATTGCGGGCTGCATCTCTGCCCCTCTGTGTGTGTGTGTCTCCCCTCACACTCCGGGGAACACCCACATGAATACCTACTTGTGTCCACTCCTTATCCCTCTCCTATCCACAGTCTCGACTGGTAAGAGTGAATTTATTCACTAGTGCAAACAGGTTTTGCTGTATTTTGTAATGTCAGTTTTCCTTTAGTTTCTTTTTTTAAAAGATTGATTTATGCATACAAGAAGTGGGGCACAGGCCAGTGTTGTGGGGGGTGAGATGATTCATCAGAGACAGAGTGGAGAACAGAACAGGTGCACTGAGTGAAATACACTGATGAGGGGAGCAGCAGACGAGGCAGGAGAGGTCTGCTGTGCCACGTGGGATAGCTCTCTGACCGGGGATCGATCTCATTCTGCAGTGGCTGTGGCTAGCTTCATAGGTTGCATCTTAACCCCTTGGGCTACCAGGGAGGCCTGGTTTTCTGTATTTTCTATCCCACAGATGAGTAAGACCATCTGCTATTTGTCTATCACTATCTGTTTTTTTTTTTTTCACTTAACAAGATAACTTAAAGTTCTACTCACCTTGTCCCAAATGTATGATTTGATTTTTTTAATCGCTGTGTACAATTCCACTGACTATGGTCCCACAATTACTTTATTTACTCCTCTGTTGAAAGCCCTTGGGCAGGTTCTGCAATGGTGTATGGTGCTGTTGTGACACCAGTGCACATGAGTGTCTCTGTATTGTAGAGTTTTCACATTCTGGGATAAAATTTTAGCAAAGGGATTGCTAGTTCCAATGGGATTTCCATTTTTATTTACTTAGGACATCTCCAAACCATTTTCCTAGAGGCTTTACCTACTTATATTCCCACCAACAGAGGTGAGAGTTCCTTTCTCTCCATATCCACAGAACATCAGTTGTGTTCAGTATTTTTGATGGGCCCATTCTCATAGGGGTGGGTGACAAGTCATTGCAGTTTTAGTTTGTGTTTCCCTTATAATTAGAGCTACTGAACAATATTACTTGGATTAAAAATTTGGATGTGACAAAGCCATAAATACTTGAGGAACTATGCCACCCTACTGCACATCCACCCCACAGATGAACTTGGGGACACATCTCCAAGGCCCGAAGGACAAGAGAAATGAGCATGTAGGAACAAATGCGTCCTACCACGCTAGAGAGTTCATAAACCACTATAAAAACAGGCCCCTGCACTGGGAGAAAATATGTGCACATCATGCATCTGACATGGGGCTGATTTCCATTCATACAAGGTATGTCATAGCCCAACAATAAAAAGCAGACACACCAATGAAGAAGTGGGTAAGAAACCAACATAGATATTTCCAAGGAGGACACCCAGTTTCCCTGCAGAGTTGTCAGCAGATGTTATTGGGCTTCTAAACCATGCGTGCTCCTGAGCTTTGCCTGCATGTCCTGACACTGGCTGACCTCGAATGCGTTTTGTTAAATCCCCAGAGATTAGCACATCTTCCATGGAATAGCTGTAGTCTAGTTCATAATTTTATAATTATATAATATAAACTAATAATAATGGATGAGTTCTGTCATACAGTTTCCTTGTGATTTTGAGTGATGCAAATTATGGTGTTTTAATTCATCACATCTAATATATACTTTACAACATTTTCATTGTATCTTCACAGATTGTACATGTACACCTGAGTCTGTTCCCTGACACAGCATGAAAGCTCTGTAAGTATCTACTGAAGTCTCCAAAATTATCTTTGCGTCTGTGAGAGATGACAACGAGCCTACCTGGCTTTGGATGTTTGAAAAACATTTGGCATAGTTGACAGGATATGACTCCGAGAGCAGACATACCAAGTGACATCTACAAATGGAGTGAAAGACAACATCAGAGTTGATGGAGACAGGTGGTGGCCAAAGTCCAAGAAGAGCTAAAGATGCTGCAGGAGCACAGAAAGTGGACAAGGTCTGGGAGATGGAGGACAAGCCCTGGGAATCATCTCGGACCTTGTGGGGAGGAGAAGAAAACCCTGCAAGGCCCAGCCCGCCATACCCCTGAGGCAGCAGACTTGTCAGGAAAAAAAAAGGGGACCCCATCCATTATCCAAAGCTTGCCCAGTGACAAAGATGACACTGACTGACTTCCACAAACAATCCTGCCACAAGACGGAGAACTTTGGGACCTGTGGTGGACAGAATAATTTGCCCACCACAGGAGATGAAGATCAAAGGATGGGCCTGTCATCCTTGGTTGCTTAAAGCAAACTAATCTGCTGCCAGGCACTCCCAGAGCCACAGGGTGGCTGTGCCAGGCAGTAGGTAGAGGTGAAAAAATCCTGAAGTGGCGGGTTGGAGGGTATATGAGGTAAAAGTCAGGCTTTCCCCCCTCCTGCCATTAGCCTCTGTGGCTGGCACCCAAAGTCTTGTACATGTGCATGTGAGTGTGGACACCCGGGCCCAGAGAATTTTGGGGATGTGCATATGTAAGCCAAGGGATGAGGTGGTATTAGGGCAGCATCACTCTGAATTCCAAGCATTTCACACAGTGAAGGCCACCCACAAAAGGCCTCTTACCATGTATTTGAAGACACAATAGTCATGACATCAAACCCCAGGAATCTCAAACCATGAAGAACCATCCACCAGAACCACTCCAACTGCAATGGCCCCTCTCCTTGTGAAGATAAAGGACACACTCACCAGCAGTAGCGATTCAGATTCAAAGAAGACTTGTAGATGCTGAGAACAGACCATTAAAAAATAAACCAAAGCACACACATGGTAACTTTGTGATGACATGAACCATTTCTACTTCAGAAGTTTGTTTTCTTCCCATCTATCGTTCAGTTATGTTGAATTTCTTTTTGTATTCCTTCCTGCTTTCCTTTCTCCTTTAGGTCCATCCTACTTTATTTCCCTCCTTCCCCAACCTCTTCACAACCGCCTCTGCAGGTTTCCCCATGGAGGGAGCACAGGGGATGATGGTGACTTTGCAGTTCCCTGTGGACGTGGCTCTGATAACAGGGCCACACCTGGGTCCCCATGGCCACTCACTGGAGGCTGATGGAGCCTGAGGAGGGGGAACCACAGTCCTGCTTGTGGAGTCTCCTGTGACCCCCCTGGCTGTGCTGATGACTCAGGAGGCTCGTTACTGGGGACACCATTAAGAAGTCCATGGGGACAAGGGACACCTGGTCCCCTCAGGGTGAGTTCCCTGAGGAAGGGGACCTGGAGATGGTGTCAGGGCCTGGGGGCCAGTAGGAGAAGGAGATAGTGAGCCCTGCGGCCTGTCTGCTGGAGTCTGAGATCCAGAGGCCTGGACACCAGACACCAGAGGCCAGCACAGCAGAGGGCAGCGGGTGACCGGGACATCAAGTGAGGTTTGCTTTTCCTCCTGTCTCTGTGAGGGCGAGAATTTTGTGGGAAGCAAACTTCTGGGACAGCGGGTGTGTCACACCAGACTGAGGTGTCTCTCAAATAATTTTAATAAGTAAGTTTTTTAAATCTTAATTTTTAATTTACTGACTTTCTGTTTAACCCATACATCAAAGTGTTGGCATTTCAACATGAAATATTTATGTTATTGTGTGTGTTTCCAATGGTGACTTTGTTTCTTTATTGAGGTAACACTGTTTTACAACACAGTATCACTTCAAAATGCATATTGTATTTCAGGAGAACAGTAGCTAGAATATTCATCTTATGAATGGAAACTAATAAATTATAAAGGTGGATTATGGTTCAGTTTCAGAATGCCAATGTTGTTCTGGGATAATCTTAATTAAAGGTGTTCCAAGATTATTATCTTTCATTCATTTATTATTTTATAATATTCTGACCTAGGGTATGTAGGACATTATTGTTCCATAACTAATTTTTTAACATTTAGCACTCTGAGTTGAAAGTATATAATGTTACATGAAATCACATTTAATGGAAGTATTTAGAGGGCAGTGGGGAAAATCTGCAAGGAAATTTAAAATACTGCTAATTGTTTAAAAAGGGAAGGTACACATCCTCATCCCTAAAATGTTATGACATAAAGGGAGTCAGAGAGAAATTCATGACTTTTTCTTGTTATCTGTTTTTTTTTTTATTTTACACTAACATTTTACAATACATATATTTTTTTTTATTTTGAAACAATATTTGCTTTCCCCCACCCCCTCAGGATGAGTCCCCATGGAATATCCTTTCCCAAGGCACCGTGCACCATCACCTCAGTCCCCTGTGCTCCTCCCTCCCTCCCTATTATCCCTCCCCTCCTCCTCCACTGCAGGATGTCTCTGATTTATAATTGTCTGATTATGCTTTGTTGTGTTTTTTTTAAGTATTATTCATTTATTTATACAAGCACTGAGTACAGTCAGCAGTGCGGGAGGGTGAGAGAATTCACCAGAGCCAGAGCAGGGAGCAGAGCAGGCAGAAGGACCGAGGTACACTGCTGAGGGGAGCAGCAGGCGGCAGGAGAGGTTTGCGCGCCATGTGTGACCCTCACTGGCGGCCGGGGATTGAACCAGTGCTGCAGAGTCTGTGGGCAGCTTCACAGCCCAGCGCTCAACTGCTGCGTCACTGGGGAGGCCCACTTTGTTGTGTTTTACTGCTATTATTATTTTTTTACACTGATGTCTTACTGTGTTGGATTACACTTATTTTCATATGTTGAGCCATCCTTGTGTCCCTGGACTGAATCCACTTGATCGTGTTGTACTATCCCTTTGATGCATTGCTGGATTCTGCTGACAGGATTTCGTTGAGGAATTTTACATCAGTGTTCATTAGGGAGATTGACCTGTAATATTATTTTTTTTTTGTGCTGTCTTTGTTTGGTTTTGGTATTAGTACAATGTCAGCTTTGTAGAACATATTTGGTAGTATTCTTCTTTTTTCAATTTTTTTGAAATAGTTTATGGGGATAAGTACTATTCACTGCTGAATATTGGTAGAATTCATTTGTGAAGCTCTCTGGGCCTGGCTTTTGTCTTTGGGGAGTGCTTTGATTACTGCCTCAGAGACCATACTTGCTGACCTGTGCTTTTTCCAGTGGTCTCTGAGAAATGGAGAAGGGCCGAGGGGAGCACCTCAACACAGGGACTCTTATTCAGCTGGGTGTTTTGTCTGGCCCATTTTCACCGGGTGCTGTGCCCACAACTATATGGATCCGTAGCCTGAATTCTGTGCTGTAGGTCTCATTCCAGGGCTATCAGAGATCCAAAACGCTGGCTGTCACTCTGCAGTGCCTGCTTCTATGGTGCGTCCCTCATCTTGATCCCGCCTCAATCTCAGTTCCAGAATGGGGGTCTTTCTCCATGCCTTATTTCCCTTCTTAGCCTCGTTTGCATGGCCATCCTTTCTCAGAGCCTGAGTGTGTTTTTGGATCCCTGGTTTCCCACTATCAGGATGTTGGTGATTTTGCTCTGTTCGCTAGGTGGCACCAGAGATCTTTCTTCCCCAGTGTCCTTGGGTCTACGGAACAGAGTGGGAGTGTTGTGGAGCACCTCAGCAGCGTGGGGGTGC
>NW_023601851.1:10210493-10456679 GCF_014898055.3 Talpa occidentalis | reverse complement strand
TAGGGTGCACACGACCTAGGTGTAGTTCCCGGCCGCAGCGTCTCCACACCACCACCCCAGCACCACAAGGCCTCACCTGCCCGGCAGCTGCCTGGTCCCCTGTGGCTATGGTCCTGCCGGGCACCTTGGTGACTCAGTCATCTCCACGTTTGGCTCTGGGCCGCCCCGGGCCTCTGGGTCTCTTCTGACTCTAGCTTCCCTGACTTAGCACCGTCCCCCTAACCCAACTGACTTCGCTGGACACACGCCAGCACAACCCCCACAGCCTGGGAGGAAAGTCGTCTGTTAAATTTTGCTTCCTGTGAAGCCAGCAAGTGGCGCGCACAGTGAGATGCCAGATCCCAGCTGTGTGCCCTGATGCCGGCTCTGAGGCCTCAGAAAACTCGGGGCAGCACGAGTCTGACCAAGGCAGGGCCTGAGGAGCTCTGACCTCCTGCTGGTCCCCCAGGTGCTCTATGTCCTTGATCCCGACCCAGGCTCATCCCTGGGGAGGAGGGCTGTGCTCTCTCCCCCTCTCATCTGCTTAATTGGCCTCAACCTCAAATAACCACCACTGAGCAATTAGGGCACCGAGTGTGCCAGAGGCGATTTCCTTAGTTATTACCCAGGGAGGACAGGACCTGGTCCCCTCTCAGACACCATCCCCTCTCCTGACCCCGCGGGGACTTGGTGTGGCTTGTGGTCAGAGCCACGGATGAGCCACATCCACAGGAGCTGGAAAGTCACCATCACCCACTGTGTGCCCTCCTGGTTCTGGCAGGTGGGCAATGGGCATTGGAGGCGGGAGGGGGAGGAGGGAGGGAGGGAAACCAAGAAATCCCCCAGGAGCTAGACGGGGAAGCACCTGGATCGTCTGTCATGGGAATTTGTTTGTGTCTCTCAGAACTATTTTATTTAAAAATGCCATTTACTCTCAGCACCTGTAACTCTGTCATTACACTGGAACTGCTGTCATGTGTGAGGGAAGCTTGTGTTTACCTTCCAACATTGGTCAGTCCGAGGCGGCGCTGTCGGCATGTCTATAGGGTGGTTATGACTCAGCTCTGACACAGCAGATTAGGGGCCCTCTCCCAGCTGTGTTCCCCTGTGTGTTCAGGGGCCCCACCAAGCCAGGCGGAGACAGTGGAGGGTACTGGAGGAGGACACGGGATGGATGGTCCCGGGCCCACGTGCTGTCCCCTCCACTCCAGGTCCGCAGCGACCACCAGGCCAAGCCCACAGCAGCCCAGCAAAAACGGCATCACCATTGAGGGTGGGGGAGCCAGAGACCTGGGTGGTGGGGTTGGGGGGCCATCCTAGTATGAGGGTGCTCGTGGTCACTGCTCCTGAGGCCCCGCAGCATCCCCGGTTCCTGGACCCCCGAAGACCTGTGCACCCCTTCCAAGCCTGCCAGCCCTGGGGCCACATGCCACCAGAAGTTCCCAAGGGATCTGCGCCCACACCTGTGGGGTCTGGGGTCGGCCTGGCCCCTCTAGACCAGTGTGGGATGCTGCATCCAGCCCAGCCCTGCATTCACTGTTGCTTGTGGGCAGCTCCGCTGTGTCTGTGAGACCAATGCTGGGGCCACCTGACCCCGTCTACACCTGCCTGGGCCTTTCTCTCATTACCCTGAAACCACAACCGATGGCACAGAGCCCCCAGGACCAGCTCCCCGGGGGACACGCACTCCGGGGGGGCAGAGAACAGACATGTGAGCAGGGAAGCACTTGAAAAGTCTTAAGGTTCTGAGAAAGGAGGGGAGGGCTCAGAGGACAGAGCGGGGGTTGGTGTCCCTGTAACACATAATACCTGTGAGCATGGCTTGAGGACATGGGCATGCACTCATACACTGTCTGTGTGACTGAAGGAAAGAATGGCGAGCTTTACTTGCTGTGTAACGGCCCTTCATCAGTCTCCACACAGCCAACTTCATGGTTTGGTTCCTCAGACTGTATATGACAGGATTAAATGTGGGGGGGCACCACCGTGTAGAACATAGAAATGACCAGGTCATACGTGGATGGGGTCCCAGAGGTCGGCTTCATATAAGTAAAGCTTCCAGCGGAGAGAAACAGCACCACAACCAGCAGGTGGGGAAGGCAGGTGGAGTAGACTTTGACCTTCCCTTCTGTGGATGGGACCTTCCTGACAGCAGAGAGATGTGGACATAGGAAATGACGATGAAAATAAAGCAACACATATCCAATGTCACATTAATAAGAAGGGGGGCAAGTTTGTGGATTAAATTTCCTGAGAAGGAAATAACCAATAACTGGGAATGTCACAGAAGAACTGGTGGACCACGTTGGACCCACAGTAGGACAGGGAGAAGGCACCTGCTTTGAGCATCACATAGATGATGCCTCCAGCCAGGACACAGCTGTCACCTACACACACCTGTCCCTGCTCATGATGAGGTCATAGTCCAGGGGGTGGCAGATGGCAGCATAGCAGTCAAGGCTCATTGCTGTGAGTAGGTAAAACACTGTAGTTGCTGACATAACCATCATGAAGACCTGGACTACACAGCCCGGGAACAAGATGGAGCTGCTGTGCCTCAGAGAGTTGGCAATGGACTTGGGGACCGTGGCTGAGATGAGCAGAGGTCTGAGAAGGACAGACTCCTCAGGAAGAAGTACATGGGGGTGTGGAGGTGCCAGTCCAGAGTTGTGATGAGAACGATGAGCCCGTTCCCCAGCAGGGCGCACAGGTAGACCAGGGAGAAGAGCAGTGGGTGCAAGAAGCCCATGGTCCCCTGGGTGGGGAACCCAGGAGGAAAATTCTGTCATGACCGTAAAATTGGCCACCCCTGGAGACATCATCTGTATTGAGAAAGGAGAATGAATGAAAATGTCAAAATCTTCCAAGGTGGAATATATGGGTTATCATATTGGGTAATAATTCAATCTACTTTCTACATAATTACTCCTTCTAGTTCCAGTTGAGTCAAAAATCATCATCTGCATAGACTTCATTATTCAGTCCATATATTTCCACTCATGTGAATGTGCCGTTATTACATTTTCTAAGAAGTCCTGAAAACTTAAGAAAACTGAAAAATTTCAACTTTCCCCTACAAAATATGAAAAACTGAAAATCTGATATCTGTCAACAAACTCAACTGACAACACCCCTCTTTACACTAGTCCCGCTGCTCCTACCTCCTGTCTGGACACGGGGTAGCCCTGCCCTCTCTCCTACTCCCAATCTCATCCTCTCCTCCCTCTGTGGGGTGGCGGAGTGGCAGGCCCTGGGGAGGCAGGATCTTTAGGAGAATGTGCTGATATAAAATAACTAAGAGTTCTGAGCAACAATTCAACTTTTATAATGAAAACAGGAGATTAAACTTGGAACCTGCTGTAACTTATGTAAAAAGTTTTCCAGTGATTTAGATACATAATATTGACAAATTTAGGTTTTATTTATAGCTGTTGTTGTTTTCAGTTAAAATAAAACAAAGTCAGGTCCAAAATAGATATCTACATGTGTATATCAACATAGATCATGGGAAAAGGACATGCATTTCTGTCCAATTCACTTAATTTTTATAATATTTTGGGATGAATATGTGTAGCTTTACTTTCTAAACCATTGTATTATTTTAAGTTTCTCTTGGGTTTCTTCTTCACTGCTTCCAGTTTCAACTCAGAAAGAGTACAATGTGCTTAAATAATGTTTTTATACTATAGTTACTGTAGATACCATAAATCAAAATGTTATAAAATGATAAATGCAGTGAAGATCATATGTCAAACACCATAAAGTATAAAAAATGTATTTTCTCTGTTAGAAACTCATCCCAGAACAACAGGGCATTCTGAAACTGAACTATTTGTCTGCATTTATAATTCATTTGTTTTCATTTATAAGATGAATATTTTAACTACAGTGCTTTTTTTTTAAGATATATTTATTTATTTATTTATTTATACAAGCACTGGGTACAGTCTGAAGTGCGGGAGGGTGAGAGAATTCACCAGTGCCAGAGCAGGGAGCAGAACAGGCAGAAGGACCGAAGTACACTGCTGAGGGGAGCAGCGGGAGGCAGGAGAGGTCTGCAGCGCCATGTGGGACCCTCCTCCGGTGGCCGGGGAGCAGCCGGGGATCGAACTGGCGCTGCAGAGGCTGCAGGCAGCTTCGCAATCCAGCGCTCAACCACTGCGCCACCGGGGAGGCCCAACTACAGTGCTTTTGAAATACAAAATGCATTTTGAAATGATACTCTTTGGTAAAAAATGTTACTTCAATAAAGAAAATAAAGTCACTATTTGAAGCAAACAATAACAAGTATTTCATGTTGAATACTAACACTTTGACATATGGGGTTAAATGAAATATGTCAGTAATTTAAAAATTAAAAAATTGAAAACCTTACTTTTTAAAAAAGTATTTGACTGACACACTCAGTCTGGATTGATGCACCCACTGACCCAGAAGTTGCTTCCCACAAAACTCTCACCCTCACAGAGACAGGAGGAAACGCAACCCTCTCCCAATGGCCGAGTCCCCCGCTGCCCCCTGCTGTGCTAGCCTCTGACATCCGGGGTCCAGGCCTCCAGCTCACTGACTCCACAGACGGGTTGTAGGGCTCATTGTCTCATCCCCGACTCCTCCCGGCCCTGGCGTGTCCACAATTCCCTTCCTCATGGACCTCACCCCAAGGGGACCGGGTGTCCCTCATCCCTGTGGACTTCAGTGGGATCCCCGGTAATGAGCCTCCAGAGTCAGTGGCCCCATCAGGGGTCCCAGGAGACTTTGCAACCAGGACCTGTTCCCCCTCAGGCCCTATCACCTCCCCTGACCGCCAAAGGGACCCAGGTGTGGCCCTGTCATCAGAACCAGAATGAGCCCCATCCACAGGGAGCTGGAAAGTCACTGTCACCCACTGTGCACCCTTCCTGGGGCCCTAGGAGGTGGGTGGGAGACGGGGCAGGTAGAAGGGAAAATAAAGGTAGGAAGGAACTAAGGAGACAGGCGAGAGGAGGGAGGGAGACAAGGGCAGGCAAGGAAGAAAAGTGAATCTGATTTCAATGAAGAGGGAAAGAAAACTGGGTCTTGGGAACTGCAGCCAACCCTCTGTGACTCACAGGCGGGGACCTGAGGACAAAACCCCCCACCCCCACGCTGCCACTCTCTTTCCCCTGCCAGCTGTGGTCTCCACCACAAGCCATGTTCCCCACCCTCCCCCAATGGACAGGTTCTTTGGCACCTGACACTTACTCAAAATTGACCGGGTATCACCCACGGGTTATTTTAAGAGACTCACTGCCCACTTCAAATCCCTTCGGCTGCTTCTCAACCGCTCAGGACCTCCTGACCTTGGCACCAGTGGTTGGCCTTCTCTGAGTTGGCTTCCTGTTGCATCTCCTGCCTGGCTGCATAGACCTGGCTAGGGCACCAAGCTCTGCCAGCCCTGAGCTTCTGTCATGCTGGCCCTGCCCCCATTCTCAGCCATCTCAAGGTTGCACTGCCATGCCAGGCTGAGCGCATGGCGGTTCCTGCAATAGGCTGCAATAGGATAGCAAGGCCCAGCGGCCATCCTTGGATCTTCATCTCCTGGGGTCTGCAGATGACCCTCTCCCCCCAGGCCCCATAATCATAGTTGTCAACTTCCCAAAGACCCTGCCTCGGCAGGATTTTCTGTTGGAGTCAGTCAGTGTGATCTTTGCCACCGGGCGAGCTCTGAATGACAGGCAAAGGGGCTCATTTTCCCTGTCAAGTCTGCAGCCTCAGGGCTAGTATATGTGTCCTCATCAGGTTGTCTCCTCCTCCCTGCAAGGTCCCAGGTGTTCCACAGCAGCTTGTCCTGCATCTCCCAGGCCTCGTCCACCGCCTGCACTTGGCAGCTCTTCCTGAACACTGGCCACCAGCTGTGCTCCCGCAGCGACTCCAACAATGTCTTTGACTCAATTGACAGAGGCCACTCGGTGGGTCTTCTCTCTGTTTGCATAAAATCCTGCCAACTCCGTCACTTGTTTTCCACCCATTTAGCTCAATAAGTCCATTGTCGCTTCTCACAGACAAAGGTTAATTTTGTGGCCTTTGGTAGATTTTTCAGGCCTTTAATGCTGACTCACGGGATTGACCAGTTCTTTCCCTCCATTTCTCTGGCCATCTCCCTGGCCTCTGGATCTCACTGTGACAACACCCTTACACCCCCTCTCACCTGTTGTCACTGGTGTCCCCATTATATATGTGCATGCCCTGGAGCTCTGACCCAGGTGCCCACAATCACAGGCACATGTGCAAGACCACAGGGGCCAGCCATAGAGGCTGATGGCAGGATGCTGAGAATAAGACTGACTTTTAAGTCATTTACCCTACAGGCTAAAACTTTAGTAATTCATATTGAAGGTGCTGACATTCAAGTAGAAAATCATATTAGGATTCAATCTGCTCCTCTCAAGCAAACCATCCCTCCATCTTCAGGTTGAGGATAAGTTATTAAATGTCTGTTTTTAGGAAATAAAATAGAAATCATACCTAGTTTCCATCCTTAACAGGTATATGTTGATGAGAGATGTTCGAGGAAATAAAAGAAAAATCACACCTAGTTTCTGTCCTTAACAGGTACCTATTGATGAGAGATGTTCGAGGAAATAAAAGAAAAATGTGTGTTTTTAGTGAAAATTATTACTTTTAATTTTAGATAGAAGAAAAGCAAAGAGAACATACAGAAACTTGAGAATAGTGTTATTTACGAGGCAGAATAATTACACAAGGAACATTCATTTATAAAAATTCATAATATTGTTTGGTATTTTAAAGGGGAAAAAAGCATGTCAGACACAGAATCAACACTCGAGGCCTGGTTGGAAGAGGAGGTGACCCAGGGTGGGAGAGCCTCATGCCCTCCGTGACCAGGCCTTCACCGCAGCCCGGAAACTAGCCCGAGGACGTCCGCCCCGGCTCCCATGATTTGGCTTGGCTCTGTTCTGGATGGCGTCTGGCAAGTGGAAAAGGGGGAGGTGGTCAGGGGCTCCCCACTTAGTCCAGAATCAGTAGTGGGGGTAGCACAGTGATTCAATTCCGAGGGCCCCTCCCCCTGCTAGGGAGACCCCTGAACTGCCCGCTTCTCTGCTGCTCACCCCCTCCGGACTCTGCCCAGCCTCTCCAGCTGTCCTTAACCAGCTGTGGAGCTGCCCTTATCCTGGTGCTTTGAGAAATTCCTCTCCTGAGACATGAGGATCCCCCCAGTCCTGGTGCCCAACAGGGCAGCTTAAAATAAAATGATATTGTAACATTTTAGCCCAACTAAAGGGAAATATTTTGCACATTTCCACATTCACAAATGGTGTGCTCTTAAGGGAAATAAGAGTTTAATGAAAATGACATAAATCAGGAAAAATATGAATTGTGAATTGTTTTCTGACAAATATGACTAGAACTTGATAACATTATCCCAGAAAGAAGTTCTGACTAGAGAGGAAACCAGCCCCCAGCAGTGCAGTGATGGAAAAGCCCCTCTGCATGTTCAGGCAGGAAGCCCAAGGCTGAGGGGCGTGAGTAACACGCACTGCCCAGTGGTGGCCAGGATTGTGGCTGAGACAGGAGGTGCACCTGGCGCTTCTGCCGGACCTGCAGAAGGACTCGCCGGCAGTATGGTTGACCACTGTGGTCTGTTCCTCCTGAGTGGCCCCATCGCTGTCACCTGCAGGTGTTTCCTGTGCAGGGTAAGGGCTGCCCGGTTCCCCAGTCCCACAGTCACAGAGCCCAACCAAGCGCCGAAAGTGGGGCACCGGGAAGGGTGTGCATCATGAGGGGTGACCCAGAACGCCGGGGGCTATTAACTGATGCACGACAAGGGACCCGGAAGCTGATGCATGGACGCCATGATAAGACTGAAACCGTGGCCAGGGGAGGGCTTGGTCCCCATCTCAGTGCTGAGTAGCCCCGCAGTGAGAAGCTTGGGAACCCCCAACCCTGACCTCAGATGCCAGCACGTTTCTCGTCCTGCCCTCCTTTCCCAGTGTCCTCGGGCCCTACAGCTGCTCCGTGCACTGGTTCCAGGACTAAGAAGGCCGGGCCTGGCTCTTTCAGCAGTGTCCTGCCCTGTGCAGCCTGCTCCTGACTCCCATTCACCAGTTTGTTGTAACCGCAACACCCTGGGCTCTCCTTGAGCCAGAGGCACTCATTGGAGAGGACACCCCATTTTCTCCTGCTCAGCAGGGGGGTGTGGGTGACAGGGTGCAGGGCTGGGTCTGTGCCCTGGGACAGAGAGTCTGTTATGGGCTCAGGGGAAGGTCATGAGGCCAAGGGACAGCTGTGGTGCTGCTCGAGGGGCCAGGGCCAGCTAGATCATCAAAGGAAATACTGTGTCCACAGCTTGTAAATCTACGGCAAGAAATATTTTCATGTTGTGATCCGTCAGGGTGTTTGGAGACACAGTGACCTGCTGCAGAGAGAACGTGTGAGAAAAATCACCCCAGCTCATGTTCTCAGGTTGCGTGAGCAGCTGTGAGACCCCCGGCATTTATAGCCCAGAAGTTGCTGGAGAATAAAAATTCTCATTGCTGCTATGCTTTACTTTATATAAAAATCTTTACATAATATTAAAAAAAAACATAGTTCCATTGTAGAAGAAAAGGACTTAAATATTATCTATAGGAACACTGACAAGAAGCCCAGGTGTGATGGCCTCCTGGTGGTGCAGGGGTTAAACACAGCTCTATCAAGCTATTGGCAGCCACTGCAGCAGGAGTTTGATTCTCTGCCAGGGAGCTACCCACATGGTGCAACAGACCTCTCCTGTCACCCGCTGCTCCCCCCAGCAGTGGATTTCAGTTTTCTCCCCATTCTGTCTCTGGGGAATCCTCTTACCCCCACCCCTGCACCTCTGGCCCACACCCCAGTTCTTCAGTGTAGAAATAAATATATCTTAAAGAAAAAGAAGTCCAGCTGTGAGACATCAAATACAATTTTGAAGGCTAAGGGAACCTAAACATAAACACAAAAAAACAAATGTCTAAAACCTACACATTTTAACTGTATATATGTGGTTCCTCAATAATAATTCACACACATTTTAATTTTATTAAAGTATGTCACACAGTCCAGTCCTGTTATAATCAAATTAGACATCTAGGAATTAATATTCGCACCAGTTGTTGCTTTCAATCACATATTCCTTTTCCCCAAGGACACGTCCATCCTCCCAGCTCCATCAGATTCAAGAGTAGATTCTCCTTGTCTTTTGAACAAAAGCATGAATATCTCTTAGAGGAAGACGCCCCATTAGGAATCATGAGGGGTGAGGGACCCCACTCAACTTTCTCCCCTCCCCCACACAGGGAACGGGGCCCTCCATAGAGACACACATAGGCTGTGAGGACTTAGATCCCAGGACTGGGGGTCCTGTGACTGTGTGTGCCAGAGGACAGACACCCCCCCAACCTTACTACTGCTTTGTTTCGCTTAAATGTTGGTGATGTGTGAGTTCTAGAACATTCTTTGTACACCATATACATGTTTTTGACTGAGAGCCACATTCACTTTATGAAAATCACACAGGAAGGGGTAGGGGAAAGGATTGTAGTGTTTTAGAAAACAGGAGTTTATGGAAGATTATTAGAATATAAATAGTTGGAAAAGGAAAAAAATTCTAATGCAAGAAGTCTATGCTTTATAAATGATGACATGTAAGAGTTAGAGGGGAAAATCCAAATGAAGAGTTATGATTTTAGATTGTGATATCTCACATCTTGTAGTATTGGCCCTTCATCAGTCTCCCCACAGCTGAATTAATGGCTTGGTTCCTCAGACTGTATATGAGGGGAGATTAAAGGTGGGGGGCACCACTGTGTAGACATAGAAATGACCAGGTCAGACATGGACGGAGTCCCTGAGGTTGGCTTCAGATAAGCAAAGCATCCAGTGGAGAGAAACAGCACCACAACCAGCAGGTGGGGAAGGCACGTGCGGTAAACCTTGGCCTTATCTTCTGTGGATGGGATCTTCCGGACAACAGAGAACATGTGGACACAGGGAGTGAAGATAAAGGTAAAACAACCAAATTCTATCACTGCATTTATGAGATCGGGGACAAATTATTTCATTATATTTTCTGAGCAGGGTATAGCCAGTAACTGGGGGATGTCACAGAAGAACTGGTGGGCCATGTTACACCTTCAGTAGGACAAGGAGAGTGTTCCAGTTGTGAGCATCACAGCATAGAGACCACCCAACCAGGACACAGCTGTCAGCTGCACACACCTGTCCCTGCTCATGATGACATCATAGTGCAGGGGGTGGCAGATGGCAGCATAGCGGTCAAGGCTCATCACCGTGAGCAGGTTCAGCTCTGCACCTGCTGAAATAATCACCATGAAGACCGGGACAACACAGCCTGGGAACGAGATGGAGCTGCTGTGCCTCAGAGAGATGGCAATGGATTTGGGGACCGTGGCTGAGATGAGGCAGAGGTCTGTGAAGGACAGACTCTTCAGGAAGAAGTACATGGGGGTGTGGAGGTGCTGCTCCAGGGTGGTAATGAGGATGATGAGCCCTATCCCCAGCAGGGCACACAGGTAGACCAGGGAGAAGAGCAGTGGGTGCAAGAAGCCCATCGTCCCCTGGGTGGGGAACCCCAGGAGGATGAGATCTGTCATGGCTGTGAGATTTGGCACCACTGGATACATCATCTGTGTAAAAAAATAAATAGGGAGAAAACATTGACAAATCTACCAGTACTGAACATGAAATGGGTTATCAACATAGGCCAATGGATTCAATCTCTCTGTGGCGTAATTACTTCTCCTAGGTCCAACAGAGTCTAATATTCTGATCTGCGTGTACTGCTGTATTCAACCTTTCATTTCCATCTCATGTATCTTTATTATGCTGTCTAACTTGTCTCTGAAATTTAGTAAAGAACTGAAAATTTCAACTCTCTGTACAAAACATTAACACATTAAAATCTCCTATGTGTCAACAAACTCAACTGACAACAAACTCAACCCCTCCCTTCCACCACAGCCCCGCTGCTTCTGCCTCCTGCCCTGGCCCCAGCATCTCAGCCCAGTACACCTCTCAGAGGTTGTCCAGTGCACAGTCCTAGAGGACCCTTGACCATGCACAGCCCCTCCTCCAACTAGAGAGCTTGTCCCTGTTTCTCCAGTAAAACCCTGGTCTGGGGAGGTTCCCATGGTGACAGGTGGGCACAAGGAGATGGGGTGAGGTGTGCTGGTCACAGGGCCCCAGGTCCCCCGAGTATGAGTTTGTTCCTCACCCCAGGCCCGCGCGTGAGTGGGGATGTCTGGACACAGGGCAGCCCTGCCCGCTCTCCTTCCCAATCTCATCCTCTCCCACCTCTGTGGGGTGACGGAGGGGCAGTCCCTGGTGAGGAAGTATTTTTAGAAGAATGTAACAATAGAAAATAATTGTAATAGATTAGTGGAAATAATTCCAAATAGTTCTAATAAAAACAAGTTAATAAATCAGGATAAATGGTGATCCTATGTGTAGACAACATTTCACTGATTTAAAATAAATATAATTATGATATGTTGATAAATATTCTCTTCCCGGTTCTTTTAAAATCTGTGACTTCTCCATTTGAAAATATGAATAAGAATTCATCACCGATGGAGTTAAAAATTCAAGTTCACATTGACAATACTCAGATTTCCACACTCATCTTCACTTCAGTGTCCAAGCCACGAACAGTCCACAATGTTTCTGTAAAAGTTATTTAATTTCCACTTGTCTTTCATGTGTCATAATATTTAGGGACAAAAACAAACAACAATCTGAAATGGAATAAGAAGTATTATTTTTAATTTTGTTCTCATTATATCTTTATTTCAATTTAAGTTCATTCATTTGTGATTTATTCCTTACTTAATACACTCCCACTTCATGTGGTGAATGCTAAAATTACAGTTATGAACCAATAATTTTATTATGCCATAAATCAATATGTCTTGATATCTTAAATGTATTAAAATGCCATAATCTTTGGAACAATGTAAAGAAAAAAAATATTTTCCCTCATTGAAACATATCCCAGATTAATACAGCATTGTGAAATTCAACTTTTTGTCCACCTTTTATTTTCATAGTTTTCTTTATTAATCAGTATTTTAATTATGGTACTTTCTCAAAACTAAAATGAAGCTTGAAATTTTTGAAATTTTTAGACTTTATAATCAGAATAGATTCTCCTCTGACAATAGCTGGGGAGCAGATACCTGAGTGGAAATTTACAGGTGTATCGAGTCTCTCTCCTGAGGCGTGGACAGAGGGTCTCCCCATGGCATGGACAGAGGGTTTCCCAGCCTCTCACTCCATGGTTGGGGCTTGTGGGGTCACCTCTGAGCACTCACAGGATTTTCCACCCCGTGCTGCTGCTGCCTCAGGGACAGAGCAGGGCCTCAGGGCTGGGCTTTTAGAGCTCTGGAGCTGGTGTCCATGTGTTGGACACTGTCCAAGATTCTGTCCATCAGGTGACTTTATTCCAGAGGGACAAATGACCTTTTTGAGTTCACTGTCTTAATTGGCGTCATCCTGTCCCACGTTCAGTGATAATTGGTTCACCGAGTTGTCAGTGGTGATTTTGTGTGTTGTCTGCACTCTGTTAAAAGCTTGCAATTAATCGTCATCTGAGGCCTCCTTCATCATCCACTGACCAGCCACGGCAACCCAGGTGTGGCCCTATCGAAAGCCACAGATGAGCCACGTCTACAGGGAGTGGGCAAATGACCATCACCCCTGTGTGTCCTTCTTGGGGGGATCTGCAGAGGTGCTTGTGTATAGGTTGAGGTTGGAGGAAGGGAAATGAATAAAGTAGGATGGAACTAATGGAAAGAGGGAAGGAAGACAAAGAGAAATTCACCAGAATGAACGACAGAGGGAAGAAAATGGACCCTCTGAAGTGAGGTGTTTCACGCCCTCATGAGTTCCTGCATGTGTGTTTGGTCACGTACGCATGGCTGCTCCACCTTATGCCTGCCCGTCTGGTTGGAGTCTGAGTAGCTGCTGCTCGTGGGAGGTTCTTCGTGGTCTTCATGTGGGGAGGGGCCGTGGTGTTGCCTGTGGTCATGGATGGTTGTGCGTGTATGCAGCTCCTGGTTGGCTGTCATGGCCTGGGGACTTTTGTGTGTGGCCTGGACTGTGAGATGCTTGGGAACAGTCAGTACCTCAGTGAGCAGATCATGCTGCAGTGCTGACCAGAGGGGCTGCGTGTGGCATGTGTGTGTGATGGTCTCTGAGTTCTGCCACACCCGGGAGCAGCCATCACCACCTCCATGCCAGAGGCGGTGCATGGGCCGAGAATGAGAGGCTGGGCTGAGACTCTTCCTACGCAACATCCTCCACCATTTCCAGGTCGTTTAAGTAAATCTCTCAGTGATGTTGCAGTGACAGAAGAGTTACTGTGACTATTTTCTGTAGTTGGGCACGGACATTAAAATGGCTTCTCCAGTGAAGCAAGAAAGGCCCCCGTTACCATCTGTCCCTGAAAGGCTAATTTATCTTCCAACACAGGCTCTGGGAGCCTGGTTTGGGCCCTTTTGTGCAGCCATCGCAGGCCACGCGGGTCGTGGTTGGTTCTCAAACATGATGATGCTTTTGTGGCCTTGGTCAAGTTTTCAGGCCTGTGAAGCTGACCCAGGGGCTGACCCGCTCTCCTGCAGCTTTTCTCTGGCCTCTCCCACCCTCTGGGTCTCAGACGACGCTGCCCTCATCCCCCGCATCCCTTGGCACATGATCCCCATTAATGTGTGTGTCCATGTTCTGGCCCCGGTGTCCACATCACAGACACATGCACACGACCCAGAGTGGGGGCTGGTTTCGGGGATGGTGTCTCTGAGGCTCAAACACTCCCTGGGGTGTGGGGCCACTTGTCCATGTGCCCTCGGCACCCTTCTCCTTGGAGTGTGTCCTCAGAGCACTCTGGGGTGGGAGTCGTGGCAGACCACGTGCTACTTTTGTCACAGCCACATCGTCCACCATGGCCAGTCCTGCCCCCTCCAAGTGCTGGCCACAGGGCAGTGAATACAGAATGTGGGTCCACGCTCAGTGGGGACCACCCAGCTGAGAAAGGATGAAATTGTGTCATTTTCGACAGCATGGCTGGATCCTCAGGTGGTTTTCTGAAGTGAAATGAGCCGGAGAGTGAGAGACAGATGCGGATGGTCTCACACGTCTGTGGAACCGAAATACAGAGAAGCTCCATCACCAAATGCAGCAAAAGCAGATGTCGGGCTTAGTGAAAAAATGTGCTGTTCCTTGAGGAACAGAGAGAAGCAAGGGAACGGGCATGGAAGGAGAGGAGGCACTAATGGGGTGTTGTGTGGACTGCGGTGGGCATTGTGCCCACACAGCTGAAATTAACCCCCAAATTAAAGCAACAAACCCTGTGAATAAAGCATTTCTTGGATGGTGGCAAGTTGTAAACTCGCATAACTTCATGTGACATCACTGAAGACATCAACTCTCCAGCTCAAAAGAGATGTAGAAGTTTGTTCCAAAAGAAAATAGAAAATTTTAAAGAGATCTGACCAGGGCCTCCCCTGGTGGCCAAGGTGGTTGAGTGCAGCTTGTGAAGCTGCCCGCAACCTCTGAGGGCCAGTTCGATCCCGGCCGGCCATCGAGGGACAGACCTCTCCTGCTGAGCCCGCTGCTCCCCTCAGCAGTGCATTTCATCAGTCTGCCTATTCTGCTCCCCACTCTGGCTCTGGAGAATCCTCTTAACCTTCCACACATCTGGCCTGTACCCCGGTTCTTGTGTAAAATAAAGAAATAAATCTTTAAAAAAAGAAAAGAAAAAAAAAAAAAACAGAAAATTGACATATAGTGTCATGCTGACCTTTACATAGCACATCAGGGCCCGGGAGGCCCTGCGGGCAGGACCTGGTCCCCCTCAGCCGCATCACCCCGCTGACCCCATGGGACAGGGTGGCCCTGGCATCACACTAGGTCAAGCCCCGTCCCCAGGGAGTGGGAAAGTCGCCGCCACCCTGGGCACCCCCTGGGCCTGGAGGGGGTGGGAGGGAGGCAACTGTGAAATCCCCCAGGAGCGGGTCGGGGAAGCACCTGGGTCTTCTGACACGGGAATTTGTTCACGTCTCAGAATTATTTTATTCAAAATGGCCGTTTACCTCAGTGCCTGGAAATGGAACAACATGTGAATGGTCATGTCTGAGGGAGGCGCATGGTGACCTTACAATGGGGGTCAGGCCTGTGGTGGCGCCGTCCGGCATGTCCTCACGGTGGGTGTGCCTCGGGCTCTGACACCGCAGAATGGGGGACCCTCTCCTGGGTGTGGGTCTTCCCGAGTCCTCACAGTCCCCCCAGATCAGGGTCACAGAGAACAAACGAGCTTGTGGCGGGCACGCATTTCTCTGGTGTCTCCCGCCCTCTGGGTCTCAGATGACGCTGCCCTTACATCCCTGTGTCCCTTGGTACATGGTCCCCATTAATGTGTGTGTTCATGCTCTGGCCTCTTCTGGTGTCCACATCACAGACACACATGCAAGACCCAGTGCAGGGTACTATTTTGGGGATGGTGTCTCTGAGGCTCAAATGCTTTCTAGGGTGTGGGGCCACTAGTCCATGCGCCCTCATGCCCTTCTCCTGGGAGTGTGTCCTCACAACACTCTGGGGTGGGAGTTGTGGCAGACCACGTGCACCTGTGGTCACAGCAGAACCGTCCACCATGGCCGGTCCTGGCCCCAACAAAGTGTCGGCCACAGGGCAGTGAATACATAGTGTGAGTCCACACTCAGTGGGTACCACCCAGCTCTGGAAGGATGAAATCCTGTCATTTTTGACAGCATAGCTGGATCCTGAGGTGATTTTCTTCAGCAAAATGAGCCAGAGAGTGAGAGACAGATGTGGATCGTCTCACTCATCTGTGGAACAGAAATAGAGAAGCTCCATCACCAAATGCAGCAAAAACAGATGTCAGGCTTAGTGAAAAAATGTGCTGTTACTTGAGGGATCAGAGAGAAACAAGGGGACACACATGGAAGAAGAGGAGGCACTCACAGGGTGTTGTGTGGACTGCGGGGGGCACTGTGCCCACAGAGTGGGAAATTATCCCCAACATTAAAGCAACCAAAACACATGAATAAAGCATTTCTTGGATGGTGGCAAGTTGTAAACTCGCATAACCTCACGCGACATCACTGATGAAATCAACTCTCTGGCTCAACAGAGATGTAGAAGTGTGGTCCACAGGAAAATGGAAAATATTTAAAAAAAATCTGACCAGGGCCTGATGTAAGTGTCCCAGGGAATAGAAATCTCTGCTCAAAGACATTCGTAGAAATGACAGTAATTTGAGAGATTTTTCTAACACGTTTTTATTCTGAAATTTAATTGACACAAGTCCTGTGGTTTACAAACATTTTGTAAGAAAAGTTTTCATGGACTTAGCATGTCATGATCAGTAGGAAGTGCAGGGGTCACTGTGACCTGCTCCCAGGAAAGGCCTGAGGGAGGAATATCACCCCCAGCTCATGTTCTCAGGGTGGGCAAGCTGCCGTGAGGCACCGGGGTCTGCTGCACAGAAGCTGCTGGAAAATAAAAACTGACATATAGTGTCATGCTGACCTTTACATGACATTCTTTACATGATATAATAAATAGCAGATTCTGAGGTAGAAGGGAAGGGAAGCAAATGTCATCTACCCGAGTGTCGAAAGAAGTCCTGGTGTGAGACTCAAAATACAACTGGGGAAATTAAGGGAACCTGAAAGTAAACACATGGACGAATGTATAAAAAAAGTATATTTTAAAAATAGAAATGTAGTTCCTCAGCAAAATTCACACACTTTTTACTTTTGTGATAGCCCATCCAACAGTGCAGTCCTGTTAGATCAAATCAGACATCATAGAAATGAATGTTCACATCAGTTGTGGGGTTCGGCGTGGACTCCGATTCCCCAAGGATGCTTCCATCCTTCCATCCGCACATCCCTGGCAGATTCAGGAGCAGATCTCCTTGTCTTTTGAGCAGAAACATGAATGTCTCTTAGAGGAAGACACTCCTTTAGGAATTATAAGGGTTGGGGATGCCACTCAACTGTCTCCCCTCCCCTCCACATGGATGGGGCCCTCAGTGGAGACAGACACGGGCTGTGGGAACCAAGTGCCCAGAAATGGGGTCCCATGGCCCGAGTAATCCCAAGGACAGACACCATATCCCACTGCATAATTTTACGTGAATGTTGGTCATGTGTGAGATCTAGAACATTCTTTCCACAACAATTACAATGTTTTCACAATCAACTGGATATAGTTTATGAATATCACACAGGTAGAGGTTGGGTAAAGGATTGTGTTTTGGAGGAAACTAAAGCTTATGGAAAAATATGAGAAAATAAATTTCTGTCAAAGGAGAAATCCTAATGCAAGAAGTCTATACATTCTAAGTGATGACATGCAAGAGTTAGAGGGGAAAACAATAAATGAGAGGTTATAACTGTAGACTATGATATCTCACATTTTGGAGTACTGGCCATTTATCAGTCTCCCTACATCTGACTTCATGGCTTGGTTCCTCAGACTGTATATGAGGGGATTAAAGGTGGGGGGCACCATCGTGTAGAATATAGAAATGACCAGGTCAGACATGGACGGGGTCTCTGAGGTCGGCTTCAGGTAAGCAAAGCATCCAGTGGAGAGAAACAGCACCACAACCAGCAGGTGGGGAAGGCACGTGGAGTAGACTTTGGCCTTCCCTTCTGTGGATGGGATCTTCCTGACAGCAGAGAAGATGTGGACATAGGAAATAATGATGAAAATGAAAAAGCAGGTGCTCAACACCACAACAACGAGAATGGGGACAAATCCACTCATTAGGTTTTCAGAGCAGGAAATAGCCAATAACTGGGGGACATCACAGAAGAACTGGTGGACCACACTAGACCCACAGTAGGACAAGGAGAAAGTTCCAGCTGTGAACATCACAGCATAGAGTCCCCCACCCAGCCAGGACACAGCTGTCATCTGCACACACCTGTCCCTGCTCATAATGACCTCATAGTTCAGGGGGTGGCAGATGGAGCATAGCGGTCAAGGCTCATCACTGTGAGCAGGTGAATTTCTGTACCTGCTGACATAACCATCATGAAGACCTGGACGACACAGCCTGGGAACGAGATGGAGCTGCTGAGCATCAGAGAGTTGGCAATGGACTTGGGGACCGTGGCTGAGATGAGGCAGTGGTCCGTGAAGGACAGACTCCTCAGGAAGAAGTACATGGGGGTGTGGAGGTGCTGGTCCAGGGTGGTGATGAGAACAATGATCTCGTTCCCCAGCAGGGCGCACAGGTAGACCAGGGAGAAGAGCAGTGGTTGCAAGAATTCCATGGTCCCATGGGCGGGGAACCCCAGGAGGACAAATTCTGTCATGGTCGAGAAATTGGTCACCACTGGCGATATCATCTGTAAAAAAAGGAAACAGGAAAAAATCAAATCTTCCAATATTGAATATAAAATGGTTTATAAGCATAGGGTAATAATTCAGTCTATTTACCAGGTAATTACTCCTTCGAGGTTTGGTGGAGTCTAAATCTTCAACAGTGTGTCTGCTGTACTCAACCTTTTTTTGACAATCTCATGTGTCATTTTATTTTGTCCAACTTTTCTCTGAAATTTGGTAAAGAGGAAAAATGTCAACTCTCCCTTATAAACCTGAACAAATTAGAATCTCATATGTGTCAACAAACCCAAGTGACAGCCCTCCCTATTTTTCCCCAGTCTTGCTCTCCTATCTCATGCCCAGGCCCCAGCATCTCTGCCCAGCACAGAGGTTGTGCTGAGGTTGTCCCAGAGGTTGTCCAGGGCACAGTCCCAGAGGACACGTGACCATGCCCAGCCCCCCTCCTCACCCTGGAGAGCCTGTCCCTGCCCCTCAGCACAGTATTTGTCTGGGGAGACCCCACGGTGACAGGTTAGCAGCTGGATGGGGTGTACGGGTCCCTGTTTTCCTGCTTCCCAGGACCCAACATTGTCATGGAACTGAATGATCTGGGCTCAGTGTCCCTGTGTGGCATGTCCTCAAGCCTCCTCTGTCAGATTCCTGCCCCTGTGGCCTCACTGCTGCCTCCTGATCCATCTCCTCATCTCCTCATCTCCCTGCACCTGACTCCCCACATCTGAGGACCCAGAGACCTCGTTTCCCGCAGAGTCTCCTCCTGGGTCACACCCACACGTCCCTCCTGCAGGATGGGCTCGTCCACCCCGGGTCCCTCCCGGCCCCTCTGTCCCCCTCAGACTCATGCACATCTGTGCAGGGAGGAGGCCTCTCCGGGACTGAGCCAGACGGTCTGTGCGTGTGGATGTCCCTGCCAGTCCCAGGGACCTGGGTACCCCGTGTGCAGGTTTGTTCATCACCTCAGGCCCATGCATGAGTGGGGATGTCTGGATACGGGGCAGCCCTGCCCACTCTCCTCACCCCCCAATTTCATCCTCTCGCCCCTCTGTGGCAGGATTTTTAAGGAAAATGTGGTGAATAAGCTTACTGCAAACAATTAAAAAATAGTTTAATAAAAATAATAAACTAAATCAGTTGCTAAAGTGGTCTAGATGTAGAAATCTTTTGATTACAGTAAATATATTGACAAAATATGTTTTGATCAAATCCCTTCCTGGCTTTAAAAAAAAAATGTTACTTCTTCCTCTCACAATATCACTTAAAATCTCTGAGTGATGGAGTTGGGGAAAAATCCCAAGTTCACGTCCATAGTCTATGTCCATGGCACCCTCACTTCAGTGTCAGAGCCATGAAACTGTCACCAATGTTGCTGTAAATAGTTAATGAATTTCTGCTTGAATCTTACAGATCTCATCACATTTTTGGACACAAATGCATAACATTCTGATTTTTTATAATAAAATTTTAATTTCAACTCAGGTTTAGTTTTTATCACAAATCAAAATCTGATGATGCTATTAAAATTCAAAATATTTAGAATAGTTACATTAAAAACCATTATTTCCTCTCATTGCAATTCATCCCAGAATAGGGAATTGCAACTTGTGCAACTTTAAAATTTATTAGCTTTTATAATCTACAAAATGAGCATTTTAACTGCTTTTCAAGTCAAAAATGAAGTTTAAAATAGAAAATTTTTCAATTCTGAATGGATTCTCCTCTGTAAAGAGCTGGTAGCAGATACCTGCTGTCTGGGGAGAAGTTCCCACTGCCGTGTCCTGTCTCTCCTGAGGTTGTGGCCATGGCATGGACAGAGGGTGTCCTGGCCTCCCACTCCATGGTCTGGGCTCGTGGAGACACCTCTGAGCACTCACAGGATGTTCCACCCCGTCCTGCGCCGCCTCATGGACAGAGCAGGGCCTCAGGACTGGGCTATTTGAGCTCTGGAGCTGGTGTCCGGGTGTTGGACACTGTCCAGATTCCAGCCCTCAGGGACCTTCCTCCAGAGGGACAAGTGCCCTTTTTGAGTTGACTGTCTTAATTGGCGTTGTCCTATAGCCCATTCAGTGATAATTAGTTTAATGAGCATGCCGGGGGCAATTTCATTAGTTCTTACATTTGTGTGGACAGGACTGCAGCTCCTCCTCCTCCAGGCTCCATCACCCTCCGCAGACTGGCCATGGGGGACAGGGGTGTGGAGCACATGATGAGTCAACTCCAATGGGCGCTGGAAAGTCACTGTCACCCACTGTGTGCCCTCCGTGGTGAGTCCTGAGAGATGGACATGAGGGGGATGGAGAAATGTGGAGGCAGGAGTGGGAGGGAGAGGAGGAAAACCAAGAAATATGTGAATTTACTCACATTACTAAATATTTTTATTTAAATGCCATTTTATTCTCAGCACCTATAAATGTTATACAACCTGAATCCTTGTATTTAACTAAATCTTGTGTTTCTGTTACTATTCGGGCGAGTCCCGAGGGGTGCTGTCTTTGGCATGTCCACTTCCTGGTCTGTGTCTTGGGCTCTGAAACAGCAGTGGGGGAACCCTTTCCCAGGGGTGTCTCCCCCGTGTGCTCACACCCACCGGGGCAGGGTTCATGGACAACGGGCGATTTGGGGAGGGAGACAGGGCAGTCCTGGGCCACATGCACTGCCCTGCCCCTTGCCCAGTGTCCGCCCGGCCCAGCCTACAGCTGCTTCAGCAAGATGGTGCCTGCCACAGGGGGAGGCTGAGCTGGACACCCTGGGGTGGGGAGGGGAGGGAGACGCAGCCCGCGGCTCTGCTGGGCTCACAGGTGCTGCTCCAGGCACCATTGCAGCCGGGCTCCTGACCCCCAAAGTCCCTCCAACCCCGTCAAGGACCTGCCCGCCCTGAGGACCACTAGAGAAACCCATGATTCCAGACACGAGGGGCCACATTCTGCCCCGTGTGCGCCAGCGGAGGTCAGACAGGGCCTGTTCAGTCAGCTCAGGCTTCAGCACATGCCCCAGAGCCCACGACCACCTGCCCCCGCCGGCCAGCGGCTGCCTGTGCCAGAGTTGGAGAAAAATCCAAGTCCAGATCCATAAATAGTCAGATGTCCCTGCACCTGTACTTCATTGTCAGAGCCGTGAAACTCTCCCCGATGTTGTTGTAAAAAGTTATTGAATCTCTACTTGACATATAGGTCATAAGATTTAAAGACAAAATGACATAACATTCTGGTTTTTAACAATAAGTATTATTTTTAATTTCATATTAAGTTTAGCTTCCCTCACATTAATCGCATCAAATGTTTTGATTGTATTTGACACTGAACACATATGGACACACTGTGCTGAGTGCCCAACCACAGTGACGATGTGATGTTAGATGTATCGTATGTCATGATCTACTTTACGATGATGCTATAAAACATCATAGTAATTGGAACAGTTAAAATAAAAAAAAATGTTATTTTATCCCATTGAAATTCATCCCAGGAGAATATGGAATTGTGAAATCCAGCAACTTGTGCATTTTAATAATTTATTACTTTCATTATTTATAAAATAAGATTTTAACTGCTATGCTCACTCTAAGGTAAAAAGAAGCTTGGAATCTAAAATCTTTCAAGTGTGAGTGGATTCTCCTCTGCAAATAGCTGGGGACAGATACCTGACATCTTGGGGGGAAAGTTCCCGCTGCCATGTCCTGTCTCTCTCCGGAGGTTGTGGCCATGGTGGGACAGACCGTGTCCCAACCTCCTACTCCATGGGCGGGTGCTCGTGGGGAGCCTCTGAGCACTCACAGGATGTTCCACCCCGTCCTCCGCTGCCTCATGGAAAGAGCAGGGCCTCAGGGCTGGGCTATTTGAGCTCTGGAGCTGGTGTCTGCGTGTTGGACACTGTCCAGATTCCAGCTCTCAGGGACCCTCCTCTAGAGGGACAAGCGCCCTTTTTCAGGTCACTGTCTTAATTGGTGTCATCCTGTAGCACATTAAGTGGGTAATTGGTACATTGAGTGTGCCAGAGGCAGTTGTGTTAGTGGTTTACACCTCAGTGGAAAGGAATGTAATTCATTCCCTTTCGGGCTCCACCATCATCGACTGAGCCTACTATGGGGCACCCGAGTGTGGCCACGTCGTCAAAGCCACAGATGAGCCCACTTCACAGGAAGCTGGAAAGTCTCTGCCTCCCCCTATGCACCATCCTGGGGCCTGGCAGGTGGGGGGGTAGAGGGCCTTGTAGAGGCGGGAAGGGGAGGGAGGTGGAAAACCAGGATGAAATCCCCCAGGAGTGAGAAGGGGAAGCCCCTGGATCTTCTGATACGAGAATTTGTTTGTGCGACTCAGAATTTGTTTATTTAAAAATGGCATTTACTCTCAGCACCTATAACCCTCTCATCACATTTGAACTGTTGTCGTGTGTGAGGGAAGCTTATGTTTATCTTCCACTGCAGGTCAGTCCTGAGGCAGAGCTGTCCGGCGTGTCCATGGGGTGGTCTGTGTCTGGGTTTCTGACACAGCAGAGTGGGGGGCCCTCTCGCAGCTGTGGGTCTCACCCAGAGTCCTCATAGGGCCCACCAGGTCAGCCACAGACAATGGGGTGGGGGTACTGACTGAGGAGACAGGGGATGACAGTTCCGGGCCAAAATGCTGTCCTGCCCGTGTCCCCAGTGTCCGACTGCCCAGCCCACAGTGGCCCAGCAAGTTGGCGCCTCCCTGAGGGTGGTGGAGACGGAGGCCCAGGATGGGCGAGGTTGTGGGGTTGGGCTGGCCCCACTAGACCAGAGTGGGATGCAGCATCCACCCAGCCCTGTGTCCACTGCAGGCGGTGGGCAGCTCTGCTGAGTCTGTGAACCAAGGCTGGACCCGCCCACCCACAACCCAGACCTGCCTGGGCCTTCCTCTCCTTTCCCTGAAACCCAAACTGCTGGTGCCAGAGTCCCCAGGAACAGCTTCCAGGGGACGGACTGGGCTGCTCAGCTGGGCCGAGGGCCACTGGGGAACCTGTTGGGGGAGCCGTGCGCAGGCCACCATCTCTTCTCCAGGTCTGACGATGCCCCCGGGTTTGGGCAAAGGACAGTTAGTGCTTGGCCCACAAAGGACAGAGAGGACACCTGCTCCCCAGCCTGGGTGGACCCAGCTGCCCGTGGGAGGGGAGGCTCCCCCTGAGGGACCCTGAGTCTATGGGGTAACTAGCTGCCCCACTGCTCACCAGAGACAGACATTTTGGTACAAGGAGACACCCCTCATCCTGGGAAAACGCCATGTCACAGGGGCCCACAGGCACTAGAGGTTGTGGAGAAAGGGCCCCGTCGCACGGCTGGGGGGATAGAGAAACTTCGCAGAGCAACCACCTTGGCTTAAAACTCCAGGATGGATCAAGCAGTGGGTCACACGCAGGCACGGGCAGCAGGACTCTCTCACAGCTCTGCCACCATCATGGCGGTGTCATCCCCAGCAGGCCTGCTCGGCCCATGGACCAAGGACCAGTTGGTGGCGCATCCACACCCGGGTGGGCACGGACAGGGCGAGGGCAGGGCCATGCAGAAGGAGGGAGTTTTAGAAATACACACAACAAAGCAAGTCAGACATGGACACAAAATCGGGGGTGCAGCAGAAAACAGGCATCTGAGCAGGGAACACTTGAAAAGTTTTTGAGAACAACCCCTTGAGGCTCTGAGAGGGAGGGGAGGGCACAGGGACAAAGGAGGGGCTGGTGTCCCTGTGACACAACCACCTGTGAGTGTGGCTGGAGGACCCGGGCGTGCACTTGTAGACAGTCTCTGTGGCTGAGGGAAAGAAGGGTGAGCTTTACTTGTTGGTGTAACGGCCCTTCATCAGTCTCCCCACAGCCAACTTCATGCCTTCATTCCTCAGATTATAGATGATGGGATTAAAGGTGGGGGGCACCACCATGTAGAACATAGAAATGAACAGGTCAGACATGGACGGTGTCCCTGAGGTCGGCTTCAGATAAGCAAAGAGCCCAGTGGAGACAAATAGCAACACAACCAGCAGGTGGGGAAGGCAGGTGGAGTAGACTTTGGCCTTCCCTTCTGTGGATGGGATCTTCCTGACAGCAGAGAAGATGTGGACGTAGGAAATGATGATGAAAATGAAACAGGACATATCCAATGTAATACAAATAAAAAGTGGGACAAGTTCACTCATCACATTTTCTGAGGAGGAAATAGCCAATAACTGGGGGACTTCACAGAAGAACTGGTGGACCACGTTGGACCCACAGTAGGACAAGGAGAAGGTTCCAGCTGTGTTTACCACAGAGATGACACCCCCAACCAGCCAGGACGCAGCTGTCAGCTTCACACACCTGTCCCTGCTCATGATGACGTCATAGTGCAGGGGGAGGCAGATGGCAGCATAGCGGTCAAGGCTCATCACCGTGAGCAGGTGCATCTCTGTAGCTGTTGACATAACCATCATGAAGACCTGGAGGACACAGCCCAGAAGGAAATGGAGTTACTGTGCCTCACAGATTGGCAATGGACTTGGGGAGCGTGGCTGAGATGAGGCAGAGGTCCGAGAAGGACAGACTCCTCAGGAAGAAGTACATGGGGGTGTGGAGGTGCCGGTCTCAGGGTGGTGATGAGGACGATGAGCCTGTTCCCCAGCAGGGCGCACAGGTAGGCCAGGGAGAAGAGCAGCAGTTGCAAGAAACCCATGGTCCCCTGGGTGGGGAACCCCAGGAGGACGAATACTGTCACAGCCGTGAGACTGTCCTCAGTCACCCCTGGAGTCATTTTCTGTATTGGAAAAAATAAAGAACAAGAAAATATTGTCATATCTTCAATATTGTCATAAAATGAGTTATCAGCATAAGATAATGATACCGTTTACTCACCAGGTAATTACTCCTTATAGGTCCTACAGAGTCTAGTACACTCATGTGCATGCATGTGCGCTGTGTTCAACATTTCATTTCCATCTCATGTGAGGGGACATGATCACACTGTCCAAACTTGTCCTGAAAATTGTTGAAGGCTTGAAGATTTCCACTGACCCAACAGAACTTTAAGAATTACAATCTCAAACCTCTAAACAAACCTGACTGACAGTCCCTCCCAACTGCCCCAGTCCCACGGATCCCCCTCCTGCCCAGGCCCCAGGTTCTCCGCCCAACACACCTCCCAGAGGTTGTCCAGGGCACAGCCCCAGAGGACACGTGACAATTCCCAGCCCCTCCTCACCCTGGGGAACCTGTCCCTCCTCCTCCAGCACAGCCCTGGTCTGGGGAGGCCCCACAGGGATGGGTGTGCAGGGAGATGGTGTTTGCGGGTCCCTATTTTCCTGCTCCCCGGGACCCGTTACCGTCCTGGAACTGAATGATCTGGGCTCGGCGTCCCCGTGTGGCATGTCCTCACGCCTCCTCTGTCAGATTCCTGCCCCTGTGGCCTCACTGCTGCCTCCTGGTCCGTCCCCTCATCTCCTCATCTCCCTGCCCGTGACTCCCCACATCTGAGGACCCAGAGACCACGTTTCCCACAGAGTCTCCTCCTGGGTCACACCCACATGTCCCTCCTGCAGGATGGGCTCGTCCACCCCGGTACCCTCCCGTCCCCTCTGTCCCCCTCAGACTCATGCACGTCTGTGCAGGGAGGAGGCCACTCTAGTGCTGAACCGGACGGTCTGTGTGTGTGGTTGTCCCCGCCGGTCCCAGGGCTCCGGGTCTCCCGGGTGCGAGTTTGTTCATCCCCCCAGTCCCGTGCGTGAGTGGGGACATCTGGACACAGGGCAGCCCTGCCCACACTCCCCCTCCCCACTCTCCTCCTCTCTTCCCTCTGTGGGATAATGGAGGGGCAGGCCCTGGTGAAGGTAGGATTTTTAGGAGAATGTGGGGAATAAATTGATATAAATATATTAGTGGAATATTTCCAAATATTTTAATAAAACAAAAAAAAAAACAAATAAGGATACCACATGGTTAAATTTGTAGACATATTTTGAGTGATTTAAAATACATATTATAACTGATGTAAATTTTTATATATAATCTTCTTTCTCTATTCAAATACTGTGACTTTATTTTCTATCACTAACAATCCCTGAGTCATAGAGTTGGGGAAAATTCTCAAGGTCATGTCCATAAATAGTCAGATGTCCCTGCCACCTGCACTTTAGTGTCAGAGCCATAAAGTAGAAAAACATTGTTATAAAAGTTGTTGCATTTCTTCTTTCATATCTGTCAATATTTAGGAACAAAAAGAAACAAGAAATTGAAATTTAGCAATAAATATTTTGAAATTTCATCCTGAATTTCTTCTTAGTGACAAAATAATGATTAACTTTTGTGATTCCATTTAACACTTAATACACAATAGTAGATGTATGCTAAAATCACTCATGAAACAAATGTCATATTTATCATAAAGTCATCCGATATGATGATTATATTAAAATGGTATATTTGTGGAAAACCCTCAAATAACAATATGTTTTCTCTCATTGAATCTCACCCAGGCTGACAGGGCAGTGGGACATGACGACTTGGGCACTTTCAGCATTAGTTGTCATGATTTACAAAGTGAATAGTAGAACTGCGGCACTTTCTCAAGCCTAAAATGAAGCTTAATCTGAAAACTTTCAAGTATGACTGGGTTCTACCATGCAAATACCTCCAGTCTGGGGGGAAAGTTCCTGCTGCTGTGTCAAGTCTCTCTCCTGAGATTGTCCCCATGTTGTGGACAGAGGGTGTTCAGGCCTCTCACTCCATGCCCGTGAGGTGCTCGTGGGGATGCCTCTGAGCACCTACAGGATGTTCCACTCTGTCCTGCTGCTGCCTCATGGACAGAGCAGGGGCTCAGGGCTGGGCTATTTGAGCTCCGGAGCTAGTGTCCGTGTGTTGGACACTGTCCAGATTCCAGCCCTCAGGGACCTTCCTCCAGAGGGAATGTGTGTGTTTACTTGACTGTGTTAATTGGAGTGTCCTGCAGTGTGTCTCAGGGAGTAATTATCACACTCGGTGCGTAGATGTGATTTTGTGTCTGGCTCACACCTCTATGGAAGTAAATAGCAAAATCCTATTTTGGGCCTCCCTGGTGGTGCAGCAGGCCGAGCACCACACTGTGAATCTGTCCGCTGCCTCAGCAGTGCATGTTTGATCCTGGCAGGCCAGCGAGGGTCTCACAGCGTGCCGGAGACCTCTCCTGTTTTGTCCACTGCTCCCCTCAGCAGGGTATTTCTGTTGTCTGCCTGTTCTGCTCCCTGCTCTGTCTCAGGTGAATCCTCTCCCCCTCCTGCAACTCTGGCCTGTAGCCCACTCTTGTATAAAAATAAATAAATCTTTTTCTTTTTTTTAAAAAAAAAGGAAAATCCTCATTTCCAGGTTCCATTCACCACCTGTTATGTCCGCCGTGGTCGGCACCATCAGTAATAACAGTGCCGAGAGTCCCTGTCTAGACAGCTGGACAGTCGCCCATCACCCACCTTGTGCCCTTCATGGAGAGGCCCTGGAGATGGTTGTGAGGGGGATGTGGAAATGCCAGAGGTGGGAGGGAAGGGACACCGAGAGTGGCAGAAGGGAGTCAAGGGAGGAAGAGTGCGTTGGGAAGACAATGGACGTCCAGCAGAAGGGCGTGACCACGGGGGTCACCAGCCCTTTGGAAAGAGAAATTTTATTAGAGACTAATAAAATTTTCAGCACCTGTAATTATGAATTTAAATTAGAACTGTTATTATGTTTGAATAATTTTACTTTTAACCTTAACAAAATGGAGTGGAATATTAGGGTTTCTGCACGTGGTGTCATAAACTTAGGTTTACTGCATGACTATAGTGACTTCATTCCTTTGCAAACAGGTGTTTATCTGTTTTGAGTTTATTTTTCTGTAGGGTGTGGGTCAGTGACCTGGTTTATTCTGTTGTGTGTGTCTGTCTGCTTTTCCCAGCACCATTTCTCAACTTTCTTTTTTCTAGTGCATGCTCTTGGCTCCTTTGTCATAGAGTAACTGTCCATCTCGATGAGGGTGTATTCCTGGGCCCTCATTATAATCCATTGCTCTGTGTGTCTGTTTTTGTCCCAGTACCATGCTGCTTTAAGTATTAGAGCTTTATTGTATGGACTTGAGTCTGGAATGTGCTGCCTCCACCATTCTACCTCATTTTTGTCAGGGTTGTTTTGGGTGTTTGGGGTCTTTTGTGGTTCCATATTCATTTAAGTATTTTTTTTAATCTCTTTGGCAAATGCCATAGAATTTCTTATTGGGATTACATTGAAACTATGATTACTTTGGGTCAGATGGGCATTTGGTAATGTTGATTCTTCCAAGCCAAGTTCAGGGAATATCTTTCCATTTCTTTCTCTTTTCTATTTCTTTTAACTATGTCTTTCTCTTTTCTTTGTATCTTCACCTCCTTAGTTATGTTTACTCCATGGTACTTAGTCTCGTGGTTATAAGTAGGATTGTTTCCTTAACTTCTCTTGTAGTTCATTTTTTGCATATAAGAAGGCAATTGATTTCATGTGTTGACTTTGTAAGTTTGCAACTACACTGAAGTGGCTTATTGAGTTAATTTATTTTTCAGTGGAATCTATAGCTTTCTTAGTGTACATTATGTTGTCCACACTGCTTTAATTGTGCTTAAATGTTTAAGTTAATACAACCTAGAGACAGCTAATGATTTATTAATTTGAAAATTTCAATTATGTTACCCAAAAGAGACAAAATGTAGACAATGGATAGTCTCAGTTTATCTTTATAAGAGTCTGATTCACTTTCTTCATTCAAGACATGTTTGGAATCCTCATCCAATAACATTATTGTTATATTGCATAATGTCTATTGACTAGTAAGCCATGACAGTATCAATAATTAATATTAAGAGAGTTATTTATCAGTAGATAAATAAATGCCAATGATTTAAATAACAGTAGCAAGTTGTCAGTCTTGCAATTTGAATATCAAGATTTTACCATGTTTTAACTATTCCTGGCTGCCTCTAAATTGGCATTGTGTCCACATAGAATTACACTGGGCTGCAGGCAGGTCACCCTCAGAGGGTGAGGATGAGTTATATGTCTGATATCCAGTTGGAAATACATATTATCATGAAAAATTTTGGTGTGAAATTTTCAAACATTGGACATCACAGATAGGAAAGCAGTTGTTGATGCAGTCTACAGAGAGGATTCAGGCTAGACAGCAGGCCATACCCACGGGGCATTTCACTTCCCAAATTTTAAATCTTCTTCAAATTCTTTATGTCTTTACATCTACACTAAATGATAGTGTTATTTATGGTATGTAAATCTGATGAGTTTTCTTGTTTGAAAAACTCCATATGGTAACAAACACTCTGAGAGCCCATAACAATGTGCCCAAAAAGGATATATTCCTCAAATTCCCAGGCATTCTTTGTAATTAAATAAATGTGAATAAACACATGTGTAAAGTGCAGCATGATGTTGCGAGTACCATTCCTCAACTATCTCTGGAAATATTAGAGTATGGTGCAGTCCACTAGCTATTATTTTGCTTTCACCATTATAGCTTTCTATGTTCTCTTATTAGTTCTTAAAAAACCCTACCCGATATATTTTACTAAATTCTTAGAAATTATACTGCACATGAAATTAACAGCATTCACAGCCACTGTATTATTTCTGGTGTCCACCTTGAGTTGAGTGTTTTTATGGTAAATGCCGGTGGCACCCACACCAGAGCTTCCAGGAGGGTATCCACCATGTCACGTGTGGTCCTTATCGACAGAAGGTTGTGACTACTCAGCTTCACTACAGATCCTCAGGCCTTATCATTCTGTGAAGGCCTCACTCACCAAGTAAAGGGGCCTCTGTCTTACCCAGGCCCTGGCCCCACATGTGACCAAGAGGGTCAGTGACAGGAAGGGAGAAGTGCCTTAGAGACTGGAGATGCTGCCCCAGTAAGAGAACTTCTGCTGACACCAGAGGTGAAACCCAAACATCACCTCTCTCAGCCAGGAGCACAGAACTGGAGGGCAGCAGAAAGATGAGATGCTGAAGTTCAATTACCCCAGTACACAAGGAATACCAGAAAACAACTAAGTGCTAAAAAGAACATCAGTTAAAGCTATAGGAATATATGAAGTCACTGTAAATACAATTTTAAAATAAGTATGTATTTTTAATTATACAATGGAATTACATGTAATTACAAGAATGAAAGGGACAGTATGATACAAATATTTAAAATAAGTGTCTCTTAGTTGAGTCATGACTCATCTTCTCTATTACATTTTGGTTAGTCTCCCCTTCATCAGTCTCCCCACAGCCGACTTAATGGCTTGGTTCCTCAGACTGTATATTATGGGATTAAAGGTGGGGGACACCACCGTGTAGAACATAGAAATTACCAGGTCAGAGATGGACGGGGTCCCTGAGGTTGGCTTCAGATAAGCAAAGAGTCCAGTGGAGACAAACAGCACCACAACCAGCAGGTGGGGAAGGAAGGTGGAGTAGGCCTTGGCCTTACCTTCTGTCAATGGAATCTTCTTGACAGCAGAGAAGATGTGGGCATAGGAAATGACAAAGAAAACAAAGCAGCAGAATTCCAACACCACGGTAATGAACATGGGGACAAGTTCACTCATTAAATTTCCAGAGCAGGAAATAGCCAATAACTGGGGGATGTCACAGAATAACTGGTGGACCACGTTGGACCCACAGTAGGACAAGGAGAAGGTTCCAGCTGTGTGCATCACAGCATAGAGACCCACACCCAGCCAGGACACAGATGTCAGCTGAATACACCTGTCCCTGCTCATGAGGACCTCATAGTGAAGGGGGTGGCAGATGGCAGCATAGTGTGAAGGCTCATCACTGTGAGCAGGGTCAGCTCTGTAGCTCCTGAAACCACCAGAGTGAAGACCTGGACGAGACAGTCCAGGAAGGATATGGAGCTGCTGTGCCTCAGAGTGTTGGCAATGGACTTGGGGACTATGGCTGAGAGGAGGCAGAGGTCTGAGAAGGACAGACTCCTCAGGAAGAAGTACATGGGAGTATGGAGGTGCCGGTCCAGGGTGGAGATGAGGACGATGAGCCCGTTCCCCAGCAGGGCGCACAGGTAGACCAGGGATAAGAGCAGTGGGTGCAAGAAGCCCATGGTCCCCTGGGTGGGGAACCCCAGGAGGACGAAATCTGTCACAGCCGTGAGATTGGTCACCCCTGGAGCCGTATTCTGTGTAATAAATGTGGAGAGGAAGAAATCACCACTGTTCCGTCTCTGCAGACTGAATATAACTGCACTCCTCATATGACAATCACACTAGCTACTCACCAACCACACCCCTGGTGCTCCCGTGTCTCCATCTCTAGTCATTCTCTGAGTACTGTGTCCTGACAAATTACTATATTTCCAGTTCTTCTGAAAAAGATTTGTTATGTTGTCCAAACAGCTCATGTTAGAAACACTGAGACTGGACACTTCCCCTTCCCCTCAGAAACCACCAGACTGTCCTCCCACATCTCTCCATAACCTGCCCAGCATTGCTGTTATTCCTGTTGCTCCCACACCCTCAGCCCCTCAGGATCCCGGTTCAGGCCTGTCCAGAGCTGAAGCCACATCTGAGGAGGAAACTCACTGAACCTCCTTCCTCCACCTAGATACCTTCAATCCATGTCCTGCCCTCGAGGCACACACTGTAGAGACCTCTAACATCTGCACTCGTATTGAGGACTCAGTAGACACTCGGCAGCCATGTTGGTCTGCTAGACTAACAGGCCTAATGGACCGCCTTCTTGGTTGCGTGGAGCTCTGCCCTCCAATACGAGGAGAGAACAGCATGGTCAGTTATGTGATCTAAAAGAGTGTAGGACACCAGACCCTGTAGACTCCTTTGAAATTAAGCAAGAGCACGAGATGATGACCTGGAGAAAGGGCTACATCGGGAGGTATGACGGGAAGGCCGGGCCCTAGAGACTGCGCAGTGGGACACCTTGTCGATAAGTTTGGAAACATGGTGATCCTGGGGTCTGGTTTCCATTGCACCAGTTTGTGGAGTAGAAAAAATATCTGCTCACAGACTCATGTCCCCCTGAAGCCCTCGGTGAGTAAACACATTTTCAGTGTCACCCCCTGTGTCTCCAACGGGTGCTGTGGGATGACGCTACCACAGCACAGGCGGGGTCTGCTCTTTCCCCAGCATCATGCTCTTAAGGGCGCCTGTACAACCCCCACTGGTCACTGCAGTGTCATCAACCCAAACGCCACACAGTCCCCAGCACATACGCAGACACTCATGAAAGGAGTTGTCTTAACATCCACATTCTGCGATGATACTTCTCTGGTCACTGGTCACCACACTCCTCCCATGTGGGCCCTGGCTGTGGGCAAAGAGACATAAGCTTGTCCCACTGTGATTTCCCATTAAAGGACCTTCCTCCATCTCTAGTGTCTCCTGCAGAGTCTGCTCATGGGTCACACACACACGTCCCTCCTGCAGGATGGGCTCTACCACCCCGGGTCCCTCCTGGCCCCCTCTCTCCCCCTCAGACTCATGCATGTCTGTGCAGGATGGAGGCCGCTCCAGGGCTGAGCCGGACAGTCTGTGCATGTGGCTGTCCCTGCTGGTCCCAGGGTCCCGGGTCCCCCGTGTTCAGGTTTGTTCTTCCCCCCAGGCCCAGGTGTGAGTGGGGACACCTGAACACGGGACAGTCCTGCCTGTTCTCCTCCCCCTCCCCAACCTCACCCACTCACCCCTCTATGGGGTGAGGGTGGGGCGGGCCCTGGGGAGGCAGGACTTTTAGGAGAATGTGCTGATGTGAAATAACTGTGATAGGTTCGTGGAAATTACCCAGATGTTTGAAGAACTAAAGGGATCAGTTTAGGACACACCGTCATCAGGGGCTGGGATTCTTCTGACAAATTTAGTCGTGACACATCTCTGCCCCTGGCCCTGATCAGATACTGGGACTCCTGCACACCACAGTGTCAGGGAGTGATGAGGTCAGATCCCCCCGAAGTGCGTGTCCAGTAACGGACACAGTAGTGGCCACACCACGTGTTGAGAGAAAGATCCCTCTCCCCAGACACTGCATTGAACCCCTTGACTGTCGCTCCCCTGAAACCGCAGCCTGCTGGCCATGGACAGGCCCAACACCCCTGTCCTCAGAGCAGCCCCCTTCCCAGCGAGGGGGCAGCTCCCCGTGAGAGGGACCCTGTGACTGCTCCGGGTCTCCACTCCCTGTCCCCCCATCCCCCCAGCCCTCCCGTTCCCCCGGGCAGTAGAGGACATTTGGGTCTGGAGGGAACCGGCTCCTCTGAGCACGCGACCCGCTGTGGCCCAGAGCCAGGCCGGGCTCTTCATGACCCCATCCCCGCCAGCAGCGTCCCTGGACTCCCGTGTGTCTCCCCGTGGCTGCACGTCCCTGACTGTCCTGGCTCTTTCACTTTCTAGACACACTCACTGTGCTCCATGCTCACATCACAGTTCCAAAGCAATAACCATCCTATGCCATGGGATGCACCATAAGTGAAAATCCTCTCATATGATAAATGTACCAAAAAGTCAGTATTGTTTGAGCTCCTTAAATTAAGAATAAATTATTTTCTCTCATTGAGACTTACCCCAGGATGAAGCGTTATGGGACACTGAGCAACTTGTGCTCATTTAGAATCCATTAGTTTTCATTATTTGCAAAATGAATATTTATCTGCTGTGCTTTCTCAAGTCTAAAATGAAGCTTGAAGTTTTTAAACTTTCAAGTCTGAAAAGATTCCCTGTCAATGGCCGGTGGCAGATACCTGCAGTCTGGGGGGGAAGTTCCTGCTGCCGTGTCGAGTCTCTCTCCTGAGGATGTCCCCATGGCAGGACAGAGGGCGTCCCGGTCTCTCACTCCATGATCAGGGCTCGTGGGGAGCCTCTGAGCACTCACAGGATGTTGCACCCCATCCAGCAACGCCTCATGGACAGAGCAGGGCCTCAGGGCTGGGCTATTTGAGCTCTGGAGCTGGTGTCCGCATGTTGGACACTGTCCAAGATCCTTCTGTAAAGTGACTTTATTCCAGAGGGACAAGTGCCCTTTGTGAGTTGACTGTCTTAATTGGCGTCATCCTGTGGCACAATCAGCGGGTAATTGGAGCACTGAGTGTGTCAGAGGCAGTTTGTTGGTGGTTTGCACCTGTGTGGGGAGGAATGTAATTCATCCCCTTTCCAGGCTCCATCAGACTCCACTGACCCAGGTGCAGGCCCCGTCCTCAGAGCACGTGTTGAGGAGGGAGCTGGAAAGTCACCGTCCCCACTGTGTGCCCCTCATGGGGAGACCTGGGCAGCTTGGTGTGAGGCAAAGTGAGGAAACTGTGGAGGCAGCAAGGAAGGGAAGACATGAAGGAAGGAAGGGGCGAGGGAGGGAGCGTGAGGAGGGGGACAAGGAGAAACTCAGCAGAAGGGATTGGCCAGGGGATGAATACACAATCATCTGAGAAAGTGATTTATTCTTGTCGCTTAAAACCTGTTTATTCATGTAATTCTGTTCTGTTTTCTGTACTTGCGACTCTGCATTTAAATTATAATAATTATTATATGTTTGAATAATTATTCATTTATCCTTAACATATAGGAGTGATTATTGGGGCTTCTGTACATGTGGTCATGTTAGTTGATTTGCACTCTAACGATTATGGTGACTTCTCATATTTGGAAAAAGTCAATTAATCCATTTTGAGGTTTTTTTGGGGGTGTCTTCTGGGAGATAGTGATGTGGTTTCATTCTTTTGCATGTGGCTGCCCAGTTTTCCCAACCCCATTTCCACACTCTCCTTTTTGCAGTCATACTCTTGGCTCCTCTGTCGTAGAGTAACTGTCCATCCGATGTGGGTGTATTCCTGGGCTCTCATTATATTCCAGAAGTCTGTGTGTCTGTTTTTGTCCCACTACCATGCTGTTTTAACTGTTATAGCTTTATTGTATAGATAGATGGCTGGTGGTGTGATTCCTCCATTTTCCTCATTTTTGTCAGGATCGTTTTGTCTGTTTGGGCTCTTTTGTGGTTCCATATGCATTTCAGTCATTTTGTTCCATATCTTTGAAGATGCTATTGAAGTTCTCACTGGGGTTACCTTGAATCTGTACATTGCTTAGGGTGGGATGGCCTTTTGACAATGCCAATTCTTGTAATCATTGAAAAGGGAATATATTTCCATTTCTTTGCATTTTCCAGATCTTTAACTATATCTTACAATTTTCTTTGTGTAGAGCCTTCACCTCTTTTGCTAGGTTTGCTCCTAGGTTCTTTTATTTTTTTATGTATTTATTTATACAAGAACCGGGGTATGGGCCAGATGAGTGGGAGGGTGAGAGGAGTCACCAGAGACAGAGCAGGGAACAGAACAGCCAACTGATGAAATACACTGCTGAGGGGAGCAGCGGGGAGACAGGAGTGGTCTGCCGCACCATGTGGGACCCTTGCTGGCCGGCCAGGATCGAACAGAGCTGCAGAGGCTGTGGACAGCTTCACAGCACAGCACTCAACTGCCTGTACCACTAGGGGAGGCCCTGCTCCTAGGTGCTTAATTTTGTGACTGCAATAGGATTGATTTCTTAATTCTTTCCTCTTCTGCCTCATTTTTTTTTTTTTTTTTGCGTATAGGAAGGTAACTGACTTTCATGTGTTGATTTTGTAACCTTCCAACTTAACTGAAATGGTTTATTGTTTTAATTAGTTTTTGCATGGAAATATGAGATATTGATCTAGTTTCACACAATTAATCTTGATAATGGAGCGAGGAATATACACTGGAGCAAGTGAAGAGCCTTCAATAAGTGGGGTTGGGAGAACTGGGTGGTAACATTCAGAAGAATGAAACCAGATATATTGAGAGATCTTAGTGTACATAATCATGCTATCCACAATAGTTTTAATTGTGAATAAATGGGAATGAATTTGAATTCCTACAACGTTGAGACAGTTAATGTTTTATAAATTTAAATATTTTAGTTATGTAATACAAACTTGGCAAAAATGTTGGCAATAAATATTCTCAGTATAAGGTTATAATGGTTTAATTCAGTTTCATAATTCGGTATGCATATCGAATTCTCATTGCATCCCATCACTTTTATTGACCAGTAAACGATAAGAGAATCAAGGATTAATATTCACAAAATTATCTATGGGCCAAAAAAATAAAGTTAATAATGCCAGTCATTTACAAGTTGTCAACCCAGAAGTCCAAATATCGAGATATTGCCATTTCTTCTAACCATTCCTGGCTGCCTCCAAATTTTTATTGTGCCCACCTGGAACTCACCTTGGCCAAAGGTAAGATCAGCCTGACTTGCTTCTCACAGGGTGAATGTCTGAGAATGAATTAAATGTCTGATATCCAATTGGAACTACATTTTATCATGGAATTTTTGGTGTGAAATTTTGAAATATTGGACATCACAGATGGGGATATCAATGGAGTCAGCAGAGAGGATCCGTAGCCAGCGACACACATTGGGCATTTTATCTTCCCAAATTTAAATCTTCTTAATATTCTTTTAAGATTTATTTCTTTATTTATTTATACAAGCACTGGGTACAGTCAGATGTGCGGGAGGGTGAGAGGATTCACCAGAGTCAGAGTGGGGAGTAGAACAGGCAGACCGATGAAGTACACTGCTGAGGGGAGCAGCGGGCGGCAGGAGAGGTCTGTGCGCCATGTGGGACCCTCACTGGGGCTGGGGATCGAACCGGCGCTGCAGAGGCTGAGGGCGGCTTTGCAGCCCAGCGCTCAACCGCTGCGCCACCAAGGAGGCCCTTCTCAATATCCTTTGCATGTCTTTATGTCTACACTGAATGATGGTGTTACATTAATGCACACAAATCCCGTAATTTTGTCATTTAGACCCGTACTGGGAAACTCGACCCTCTGGGGTAGAGCCCCACGGCGAGGTCCCTCGGGATACTGTCCTGGTCTCCGCAGCAGAGAAAAATGAGCAGATGGGGACAAACACGTACAGGTGCAGGGCGAGGCTGCGGGGCCATCCTCCGCGATGTCTGGAGACACTAGACTACGAGGAGGCTGGGATTTCTGCTTTTGCTGTTATACTTAACAAAATTACATCCTCTTATTTGTCCCCCGACATTCCACCTAAAACATTTTTGCAATGTTTTCGTCATCCTGCTGTACGCGCAGTGAACAGCTTTCGCAGCTGCTCCTTCCTTGCCCTGGGCCTGGAGCGCAGAGGCACCGCGCAGGGAGAGCGAGGGCAGCACAGCCAAAGCAGCAGCAGCCGTGGGGTGGGGGGGCAGCGGCCCTGCGGGAGGGTGGGCGGCGCGGTGTACCTTCCAGTCACGCGCTGGCCCTTGGGCACCTCGCAGCACGCATGGGACCTGCGCGCTGACAGCAGCCTGGCCTGGGAAACATGACTGGAGAGCGACCCGCCCCACCCTGCGTGGGCTCCTTGGTGCGGGACGAGCAGGTGTCCTCCGTGTTCAGGTGCTGCCCCCGCTCAGCTTCTGCACTCCCGCCTCGTGACCTGGCTTCGTGGCTGCAGACAGTGGGCCCAGGGAGGGGCAGCCGCACGCAGAATGCAGAGAGGACATGGTTCCGCTATGCGACTGTGGCCCCAAACAGCTCCAGGTCAGCCGGAAGCGCACGGGAGGGTCAGCGCGAGGCCTGGCAGGGCCCCGTGTGGCCCCCAGATGGGCGGGCGGGGCTACAGAGGCGGCGGTAGAGGCCCGGGCCATGTGTGGTTGGGGTGTCTCTTTCTGTGCTGGGTTTGCAGGTTTTGCGTATTTTGGACACTCACCTTGTCAGGCATGTGATGTGCACAATCATCTCCCAGTGCAGGGGCCCATTTGGGGGATGGCTTCTTCTGAGGCACAGAAGCTCTCTGGTGTGGGGGGGCACTTGTTCCTACGTGCCCTTCTTCCCTGGTCCTTGGCGTGTTTCCCCAAGCTCATCCGTGGGGTAGATTTGCAGTGAGCAGTACCCAGGTGTGCCTTCTGTTATCTTAAGGCTTCGTCTAATGCAGATTTTTAATCCATTCCAAATTGTTCAACTGCACTAATAAGGAAAATAGAAATCCAAACTGTAATGAGTTGTCACCTGTGAGAAGGGAAGGAAATAAAGGGCCTCTCACCTCTGATGCCAAAAGGCGTGGAGATGTCTTCAGATGATGGAAACAGAGCTCCCACAGGTTGGACCAACCTCTGCCGGGTGTTATCCCAGATGCACAGACTCTACAGTGCAGACCACGTACACCTGTGTTCACAGCTGTACTGACCACTGTTGCTGGCCATGGCCCCAACCCAAGTGCGGTGCACAGAAGAGTGAACAAACAATGTGGGTCCACACTCAGTGGAATACTACACAGCTATTATAAAGATGAGCCTATTCCCTTTGGGACCAAAGGAGGACATTGAGCTGCATATGCTAGTGAGATACGTCACAAAGTGAAAGATAATGGCTGGTCCTACCTATCTGTGGAAGATAACATAAAAATTCAATAACTGAAAAAGTATAGTGGCAAACAGCAAACGGAAATGTTGGACTGAGTTCACAACTTTGCTCATTACCAGACTGCCGGGGACCAACCTCCGGCAAAATGTCATGTCAGGGGTTCCTGAAAGGATTGAGACGGCCTCGGTGACCTGTGAGGGTCTGAAACTTAAGGGCTGAAGGGAAAGGGATGAGGTAGTGAGGAGACACTAACACTTGGATGAGGTGCAAGTATCTTCTTCCGAAAGACTCAGCAGTTCTTTATTTATTCATTTTAGTAAGCAGAAAAAAAATACATGTCATGTGTAAAGCAGAAACAGTTAGTGTATTTTATTCCCATGAACTACTGGCTCCTACGGGTCCCAGCTAGATGGTAGCCTTCAATGTTAATAGATAAAAAAGCAGACCTAACACTAAAACTTATTTTTTCAGCTAGACAATTATCTAAGACAGTGGATAGCCGCCAGTGCATCCCTATCAGCTAAAGCCTAAGCATCAAAAGACTATTTCATTCACATGGCCTTCAGTCAGAGACCAGCTGCTATTCAGCTATCAGAACTTTTTCTACCTACAAACTTCTTAACACAGTTAACTTCATTTAAAAACTTTCCTAAGAAACTTCTAAATAAAAAGGAAACTTCTAAAAAAACAAAAGAAGCATTTACTATAATTGTTATGCTGGATTGCTTGTCAGATATATACAATAAATTGTCTCCCATTGTTAATTGGGCCGAATTGTGTAGTAACTAATTTCTAAACAGGTAATTTCCCATGCCAATTGCTTGCAGTCTGCTGATACATACAATTTATAGCCTAATGTACTTTTTGGGAAATTTTGTCTCTCTTTATGACCAAGAACAAAAAATGAAGGAATGTCAGATCTTCAGCCCCACAGTGTGAGGCACAAGGAATCTTCAGCCCCACGGTATGAGGCCCTTTACCTTTGGCCCCACGGTCTGAGGCCCTTTACCTTCACTGCTTGCCAGTGTCTTATCTGGCTGGGGCATCAAGGCCTCCTGCAGCACCAGACGGAACCAGGGAGGAGATAGGAGTGTGGACAGAGGGACCAGGCACTGCAGGGCATTTAGTAGATTCTGAGTGGACACCGGTGCGTGTGGGGAAGTGAAAAGTGACCCATGGTGAAAACAGTACAGAGTGTAAATGTCATCCTTGATAAGTACAAATAACAAATTAAAGTGACATTTCGATGAAACACTCATGGTAAAGATCCCTTCTCAACAGATACTGGATTTGTTCAAAGGAAAAACAGAAAATACATTAACAGGAATCTGACCAGGGAATGATGTCATATCCCAAGGGATGGCACCTGTGATCTCATACTATCACTGAAATGAATATTACTTGGAGTGATTTTCTTTCTTTTTCCCACAGATTCATTTTTTAAATAGATATATTATGCATACAATAACTGGGGTACAGGCCAGATGTGTGCAGAGGTGAGAATATTCAGCAGAGACAGAGTAGGGAGCAGAACAAGCAGATATACTGAAATATACTGCTAAGGGGTGCAGCGGGAGAGCCAGGAGAGGTCTGCTGCACCATGTGGGTAGCTCCCTGGCCCGGGATTGAACTGGTGCTTCAGTGGATGCAGATAGCTTCATAGGTAGTATCTTAACCCTTTGCACCACCAGGGAGGCCCCTAATTTGTGTGATTTTCTAACTCACGTTTATTTTTATTTTTTAAAAATATTTTTATGTATTTGTTTTTATAGAGGCATGTTTTATTTATTTATTTGTTTGTTTGTTTGTTTTGTTTATTTATACATGCACTGGGTACAGTCAGAAGCACAGAGGGTGAGAGAATTCACCAGAGCCAGAGCAAGCAGAAGGACCGAAGTACACTGCTGAGCAGGTGGCAGGAGAGGTCTGCGCGCCATGTGGGACCCTCCTCCAGTGGCCAGGGAGCAGCTGGGGATCGAACCAGCACCGCAGAGTCCGCGGGCAGCTTCACAACCCAGTGCTCAACCGCTGCGCCACCGGGTAGGCCCCTAACTCATGTTTAAATCTGAAATTTGAATGGACTACTCAGGTTTTGTGGTTAACTACACATATTATTATAAGAAATATTTTTATGGACAAATATGTGATAATCAATCAGGAGAGTTTGGAGACACAGTGACCTGTTCCAGAGAAAGTACTTGAGAGCAAGAACAACAAGCCCAGATCACATTCTCAGGGTTAGGGAAACAATAATACTGAGTGCAGATGTGTAGAATGAACAAATATTGCCAGGCTTTATTTTGCATGATGTTTTACATAATAAAAAAATAACATAGTTCCCATGTAGAAGAATACTGGGCTTAAGTGTAATCTACAAGAAGGATGAGAAAAAGACCTGGTATAGGATCAAGTTACAATCTGGAAAAATAAGGAACCTAAAAATAAATACAACAATTAAAATTATAATTTTTTAAGTAGAAATGCAGTTCTTCCAAAGTAATTCCAATAAGTTTACTTTTGAAAATTCCACATCAAGGGAGTGTTAGTTACATTAGCATCAAAACAGGGCATCATAAAAAATTAATGTTCCCATCAATTTCAGGATTCAATCACAGATTCCGACTAACCAAGGAACCTCCATCCTTTCATCTCTGGCAGAGTCAAGTGTGGTTTCCCTTTGTCCTGTGAGCAGGAACATGAACTTCTCCTAGAGGAAAATGCTCTGTTAGAAATTCTGAGGGGGCCTCCCTTGGTGGCACAGTGGTTGAGCGCTGGGCCCCGAAGCAACCTGCAGCCACTGAAGTGGCGGTTTGATCCCTGGCCCCCGGCGAAGGTCCCACATGGCGAAACAGACCTCTCCTGCCGCCAGCTGCTCCCCTCAGCAGTGAACTTCGTCGGTCTGCCTGTTCTGTTCCCTGATCTGGCTCTGGTGAATCCTCTCACTCTCCCGCACTTCTAACTATACCCAGTGCTTGTATGTATAAATAAATATACAAATAAACAAACAAACAAACAAATAAATAAATAAATCTTAAAAAAACAAACACACTTGAGAGGCCAAGTTCATCAGCATTTTAAAAAAAAGAAATTGTGAGGGATGGTGGGACCCCGCTCTCTGTCTCCCTCCACTGCACAAAGATGGGCCTCTCAGTGGAGACACACATCAGCTGTGGGAACCGAGTGCCCAGGACTGGGTCTCGTGATCGTGTGCTCTCAAGGACTACCCCTTTTACCACTGCTTCATTTTTGTAAAGTTGGTGATGCCTGAGTTCTAGAACATTCTTTCTACACCAAATAGATGTTTTTCACCATGAGCTGGTTTCAGTCAATGCATACCATGTAGGGAGGGGTTGGGGAAAGTATTGTATTATTTTAGGAAACAGGAGTTTGTTGTTTTTTTTTTTAAGATTTATTTATTTATACAAGCACTGGGTACAGTAAGAAGCGCAGGAGGGCGAGAGAATTCACCAGAGTCAGAGTGGGGAGCAGAGCAGGCAGAAGGACCGAAGTACAATGCTGAGGGGAGCAGCGGGCGGCAGGAGAGGTCCGCGCGCCATTTGGGACCCTCCTCCGGGGGCCGGGGAGCAGTCGGGGATCGAACCAGTGCTGCAGAGGCCGCGGGCAGCTTCGCAACCCAACACTCAACCGCTGCGCCACTGGGGAGGCCCAACAGGAGTTTATGGAAGAATATGATAATATAAATTTCTGGAAAAGGAAAGAATTCCAATGCAAGAAGCCTATGCTTTATAAATGATGACATGTTAAGAGTTAGAGGGGAAAAGCTGAATTAATGAGGAGTTATAATTTTACATTATGAAATCTCATCTTAGAGTATTTGCCATTTACCAGACTCCCCACAGCCGTCTTCATGGCTTGGTTCCTCAGACTGTATATGACGGGATTAAAGGTGGGGGGCACCACCGTGTAGAACATAGAAATGACCAGGTCAGACATGGACGGGGTCTCTGAGGTTGGCTTCAGATAAGCAAAGCATGCAGTGGAGAGAAACAGCACTACAACCAGCAGGTGGGGAAGGCAGGTGGAGTAGGCCTTGGCCTTCCTGTCTGTGGATGGGATCTTCCTGACAGCAGAGAAGATGTGGACATAGGAAATGATGATGAAAATGAAACAGCAGATAGCCCAGACCACACTAATGAGAATGCAGACAAGTTCGTTCATCAAATTTCCTGAGCAGGAAATAGACAATAACTGGGGGACATCACAGAAGAACTGGTGGACCACGCTGGACTCACAGTAGGACAAGGAGAAGGTTCCAGCTGTGTGCATCGCAGCATCGAGACCCCCACCCAGCCAGGACACAGCTGTCAGCTGCACACACCTGTCCCTGCTCATGATGACCTCATAGTGCAGGGGGTGGCAGATGGCAGCATAACGGTCAAAGCTCATCACCGTGAGCAGATGAAGCTCTGCACATGATGACATAATCACCATGAAGACCTGGACTACACAGCCCCAGAACGAGATGGAGCTGCTGTGCCTCAGAGAGTTGGCAATGGACTTGGGGACTGTGGCTGAGATGAGGCAGAGATCCGTGAATGACAGACTCCTCAGGAAGAAGTACATGGGGGTGTGGAGGTGCCGGTCCAGGGTGGTGATGAGGACGATGAGCCCGTTCCCCAGCAGGGTGCACAGGTAGACCAGGGTGAAGAGAATTGGGTGCAAGAAGCCTATGGTCCCCTGGGTGGGGAACCCCAGGAGGACAAATTCTGTCACAGCCGTGAGATTGGTCACCCCTGGAGCCATCATCTGTTTGAAAGAAAAATAAAGAGGAAGAAAACATTCAAAAAAGATAAACACATGCAATTTACAGCAACATGGATGGCGCTGGAAGGGATCATGCTCAGCGAAATAAGCCAGAATGAAAAAGAAAAATACTGGATATTCTCACTCATAGCAGGAATCTAGAAAACTTAAATAAGGACCAGGAAAATGAATAACTATAAGAAAGTGAAAATCAAAATCAACAAAAAACTATGAAGCAGAGACACTTTTTGGGGGGTGGGGGGCGGGAGGGGAGGGATTGGGGTCAGAATGAGGGGGTTGCAATTGTATGGGGAATACAAAAATAAAATTTATTATAAATAAAAAAAACATTATCATATCTTCCAATATTGGACACAAAATGTGTTATCAACATATAGAATCCGGCCTCCCTGGTGGCGCAGCTGTTGAGCGCCGGGTTGCGAAGCTGACCGCAGCCTCTGCGCACCAGTTCGATCCCAGCTGCTCCCCAGAGCAGAGGAGGGACCCACATGGCGCGCAGACCTTTCCTGCCGCCCGCTGCTCCTCTCAGCAGTGTACTTAGGTCCTTCTGCCTGCTCTGCGCCCCGCTCTGCCTCTGGTGAACACTCTCACCCTCCCACGCTTCTGACTGTACCCAGTGCTTGTATAAACAAACAAACAAACAAATCTTTAAAAATAAACAAAAAAAACACATAGAATAATGCAATCATTTCATATTTTATCTCATGTGAATGCACTATTGATGTATTGTCCTAACATATGTCTAAAATTTCATGAAGAAATGAAAATGGTAAATGACCATGACAAAATCTGAATATCAGGTCTCTCAGTGAACTGAATTGAGAGACCATTGGTGACCAGTCATTCTCAGGCCTGTGGCTCCCCTTCCTGCCCTGGCCCTGGCATCTCCACCCAGCACACCTCCCAGAGGTAGTCCAGGGCACAGCCCTAGAGGACATGTGACCATGCCCAGCCCCTCCCCACCCTGGAGGGCATGTTCCTGCTCCTCCAGCACAGCCCTGGTCTGGGGAGGCCCCACAGGGATGGGTGTGCTGGGAGATGGGGTGTGCAGGTCCCCGTTTTCCTGCTCCCCAGGACCCGACACTGTCATAAAACTGAATGATCTGAGCTTGGTGTCCCCGTGTGGCGTGTCCTAATGCCTCTTCTGTCAGATTCATGCCCCTGTGGCCTCCTGCTGCCTCCTGGTCTGTCCCCTCGTCTCCTCATCTCCCTGCACCTGACTCCCCACATCTGAGGACCCAGAGACCACGTTTCCCGCAGTCTCCTCCTGGGTCACACCCATACGTCCCTCCTGCAGGATGGGCTCGTCCACCCACGGGTCCCTCCTGGCCCCTCTGTGCCCCTCAGTCTCAAGCTCATTTGTGCAGGGAGGAGGCTGTTCCAGAGCTGAGCCGGACGGTCTGTGCATGTGGCTGTACCTGCCAGTCCCAGGGCCCTGGGTCCCCCAGGTGTGGGTTTGTTCCTCACCCCAGGCCTGTGCGTGAGTGGGGACATCAGGACACGGGCAGCCCTGCCCTCTCTCCTCCCCCTAACCTCACCCTCTCCCCCCTCTGTGGGGTAACAGAGGGGCAGGCCCTGGGGAGTTAGGACTTTTAAGGAGAATGTGGGAAATAAACTTGTAGTTATACATTAGTTTGAACATTTAAAAGTACTTTAATAAAAATAATATTATCAATAAGGGCACAAAGTAGTCTAGATGTCAAATATTTTCATTGATTTCAATATTTACAATAATAAGATAAATTGTGACATATAATTCTGTTAAAATACTGTTACTTCTTCATTTTACAGTATTGTTAACAATCTGTGAGTGATGGAGTTTTGGAAAAATTCCAAGTTCATGTCTATAAATAGACATCCCTGCTAGGCTCACATGAGTGTCAGTGCCATGAAACCATAAAGAGTTGTTGCTTAATTTTTTTTTTATTTTCTTCTTGACACCTATGTGTTGTAAATTTGGGGACAAAAAGGCATAAATCTCTGAATTTTAACAATAAGTATTTTAAATTTCATCTCATATTTCTATTTTTTATCTTATATTTCTTTATCATTATAATTTCATTAGTTGTGATTTTATTTAATACTTGATATTCACTCACTGTGCTGAATGCTAAAATCAGTTATTAAACAATATTATCATTGGCCACAATTCCACAATTCAAAACATTCTCTATGATAAATGTATTAAATGTCACAGATTTTGGAAGAGTTAATGAAAAAGTTAATTTCTTCCATTGAAACTTATCCCATAAAAAATATTGTGGTGTGAAACGGAACTATTTGGGAACCTTGAGAATGTGTAGTTCTTTTCTGAATGAATATTTTAACTACAGTGCTTTCTGATATGTGAAATGAAGCTTGAGATCTGAAATCTTTCAATCTGAATGGATTCTCCTTGGAAACTGTTTAAGAGCTAAATACCTGCAGTCTCAGGGGAAAGATTCTGCTGCCGTGTTGAGTCTCTTTCCTGACGTTGTCCCCATGGCTTGGACAGAGGGAGTCCCGGCCTCTCACTCCATGGTCAGGGCTCGTGGGGCGACTCTGAGCACTCTCAGTATGTTCTAATTCGTCCTGTGCTGCCTCATGGACCGAGCAGGGCCTCAGGGCTGGGCTATTTGGGCTCTGGAGCTGGTGTCCGCGTGTTGTACACGGTCCAGATTCAAGCCCTCAGGGACCTTCCTCCAGAGGGACAAGTGCATTTTTGTTGTTGTTGATGGTCTTAATTGGCGTCGTCCTGCAGCACATCCCAGTGATAATTAGTGCACTGAGGGTGCCAGAGGCAGTTCTGTTAGTCTTGACTCCTGTGGGGACTGAACTGTGGTTCCTCCTCCTCAGACTCCATCAGCCTCCACTGACCTGCCGTGGGGACCAGGTGCTGGTCCCATTATTAAAGACAGTGTGTTCCACGGGGTGGGTGGGCCCAGCTCAGTGTCCATGGGGTCCATGACCCATGATGACCTCTCCAGACTTGAGCGCACAGAGCTTTGACCTCAGCTTCTGGCATGTGGTCGCTGAGGAGAGGCCCTCCTTCCAGGCCTGTAATTCCCCCCTGTCCACCAGAGATTGTTCCCCAGCTCCCTACCGGGGGCTGGGCCTGGTTCTCCCGGTTGCCCTGGGAGGCTCCTGCCTGCAGGGAGGGTGTCCCCTGCACACTCTGTGGGTGGGTACCCTCCAGAGAGAGGACACCCACTTTGCTCCTACTCAGCGGAGGTTATGACTGCGGGAACAGGGCCAGGAGATAACGCTGGGCTGCTGTCTGTATAGGGGTTCAGGGAGAAGGTTGTGGGGTACCTGGCAGAGGGGCAATTGGGCTGCTGCCCCGGGTATCATGGGGTAATCTGTGTCATCTGAATGTTCTGTTCATAACTTGAGAAAAAGTATAGTTAGTCCTTCCTGCTAATCTCGGCTGAGAAAAGCTTCTCGGCATCCAGGAGCACATTCCCCGCATTTAAGTCTCTCAGAAAACAAACTCGGACCACGTGGATTTGGGTGTCCAGCACACCCTGTGAGGGGAAAGTGACATGGTAGAAAGTTCGGGCTGAGTGTGAGAAGCTGAAGCGTCGTCATCGGCAGCTTTCAGTGGTCTCAGGAAGCAGCAGGACAGCATCTGCCCAGCTTATAAGACGATAACGCTGAATAATGACATGATCACGCCCTGGACTCCGCTGGCCCCGCAGGATGAGCCCATCCCTGGACGGGAACAAACTCATCCGTGCGGGGGTCAGGACGCGCCAGTGAACTTGGAGCAGGGTCTGGACCAGAATCCACCTGCCCGCGACACTGCAGGCACCAGGCGACCTCCTTAGAGACTACCCGCCTAGGCCTTGGCCCATGGCTCGACTGGGGTGCTGCTCCCTGTTTGGTGGGGACACACTTGTGTGATGGACACTCGCCCTTGCCAGGATTGTGGGGTGCTCATGGCTTCTCCCCGCACAGGGCCTGTGCTCACAGCGGTTTCTAGGCCCAGGAACACTCTAGTGTGGGGGAGCCACTTGTTCCTACATGCTGTTGTTCCCTTCTCCTTAGACTTGTGTCCCTGTAAACATTATGGGGTCTGTGTCCATAAGGACATCACCCCATGTTTTCTTTCTGCTATTTTATGGTTTTGGGTCCTATCGTGATTTCAATCCACAAAATATTGTTCAACAGCACTAAGGGTGAGAGAACGCAAGTTAAAGTGCAGTGACTTGTCACTCTCCCCTGCAAGCAGGGACCAGTCAAGAGACTGGACACAACAGGAGGTGAGGGAGGGAGAGAAATGTCCTCTCACCTCTTTTGGGAAAATCGCTTGGAGATTTCTTCAGACAACAAAAATGGAACAACCATAGTATGGAGCAACCTCTGCTTGGTATTTGTCCCAGATGCCCAGACACTACAAGGCAGGCCACATACACCTGTGTTCACAGGTACGCCACTCACCGTTGATGTCCTTGGCCACAACCCAAGTGCCATGCACAGACGAAGGAATAATTAACGTGGGTCCACACTTAATGGAATACTATACAGCTATTAAAAACATGAACTCATGTATATGGGTCAACACGGATGGACCTTGTGGTGATTTTATAAAGTGAAATAACAGACAGCAAGAGACAGATAGTGGATGGTCTCACTCATCTGGGAATAGAAAATACAGAAATCCTATAGCACAAAATGTGGCAAAAGCAAATAATGGACTAGGGAAAACATGTAGTTACCAGAGGTAACAGGGGATAGAGGGTGGGCATGGAAGTGGATGAGGTAGTAATGGGTGTTTTGTGAATTGCAGGGGCCCTGTGAATACAGAGTGGGAAACTAACGCCCAAATGAAAGCCACCAAAACCGGTGAATAAAGCATTTATTTGATGGCGGCAAGTTATAACTTCACAAGACTTTATATTATGTCACTCATGAACTCAAATACCCATCTCAAAAGACAGAAGTTTTGCCCAAGTGAAGAACTGAAAATATTTTAAAAAACAGAGGAGACTGAAATAAGGATCCCAAGGGGATAGATCTTTGCTCAAATACATTCATTGAAATGAATGCTTATTTGAGTGATTTTCTAGCACATATTAGTGCTAGAAATCTGAAATCTGAATGGACTTGGTCTGGTGGTTCCCATATATATTAAAAAAAAATGTTTTCTGGACTGAGTATGTAATGATCAGTCAGGGAGTGTGGAGACACAGTGACCTGCTCTCTGAAAATACTCTTGAGGAAGAACATCAACCCAGCTCATGGTCTCAGTAGAAGGAAGACAATAATGAGAAGCTGAGTATTTAGGGTACAAATGATGTACATGAATAAATATTTACAAATAGTGTCATGCTGACCTTTACATAATGTTCTTTACATAGTACAATAAATAGCTATTTCCAAAGTAGAAGAAAAGGGAAGTGAATGTCATCTTCCAGAGTCAACAAGAAGTCCTGGCATAAGACTCAAAATACAATTTCAAAAATTAAGGGAACCCAAAAATAAACCCTTTATTTGATGTGTATAAAAAATGATGGGTATAAAAAAAGCATATATTTGAAAAGTAAAAATGTAGTCCCTCAATAAATATCATACACTTTTTACTTTTATTGTAGTCCTTAAACAGTGTAGTCCTGTTACAATCGAATCAGGCATCATAGAAATTAATATTCACATCAGTTGTAGGGTTTAGCATAGACTCCAATTCCCCAAGGTAGCTTCCATCCTTCCATTTCTGGCAGAGTCCACTGTGGTTTCCATTTGTCTTTTGAACAGAAACTTGAATGTCTCTTAGAGGAAGATGCCCCATTATAATTATAAGGGGTGGGGGACCCCACTCAGCTGTCTCCCCTCCCCTCCACGGGATGGGGCCCTCAGTAGAGACACACACAGGCTAAGGGAACTGATTGCCCCAGGACTGGGGTCCAGTGACAGTGTGCTCCCGAGGACAAACCCCGTTTACCACTGCTTGGTTTCACATAAATGTTGGTGATGTGTGAGTTCTAGAGCATTCTTTCAATGCCATTCTTTCTATGTTTTCAAACATAAGTGGGAATTCAGTTTATGAACATCACATAATTGGAGGTTTGACAAATGATAGCAGTAATTAGGAAATCACAGCTTATGGAAGAATATGAGAATATAAATTTCTGGAAAAGGACAAATCCTAATGCAATAAATCTGTACTTTATAAACGATAACATGTAGAGTTAAAGGGAAAAACTGAATAAATGAGGAGCTGTAATTTTAGATTGTGAAATCTCACATCTTATAGTATTGGCCCTTCAGCAGTCTCCCCACAGCTGACTTCATGGCTTGGTTCCTCAGACTGGAGATGACGGGATTAAAGGTTGGGGGCATCACCATGTAGAACATTGAAATGACCAGGTCAGACATGGACGGGGTCCCTGAGGTCGGCTTCAGATAAGCAAAGAGCCCAGTGGAGAGAAACAGCACCACAACCAGCAGGTGGGGAAGGCAGTTGGAGAAGGCCTTGGTCTTCCCTGCTGTGGACAGGATCTTCCTGACAGCAGAGAAGATGTGGACATAGGAAATGATGATGAAAGTAAAATAATCCACATCCAATATCACACTAAGGAGAATGGGGACAAGTTCGCTCATTAGATTTTCTGAGCAGGATATAGCCAATAACTGGGGGATGTCACAAAAGAACGGGGGGACCACAGTGGACCCACAGTAGGACAACAAAAATGTTCCAGCTGTGTGCATCCCAGAGATGACACCCCCACCCTGCCAGGAAACAGCTGTCAGCTGCACACACCTGTCCCTGCTCATGATGATGTCATAGTGCAGGGGTGGCAGATGGCAGCTTAGCGGTAAAGGCTCATCACCACAAGGATGTAAAACTCTGCAGCCCCTGAAAGAATCAGCACAAAGACCTGAATGTCACAGCCCTTGAACGAGATGGAACTGCTGTGCCTCAGAGAGTTGGCGATGGAGTTGGGGACCGTGGCTGAGATGAGGCAGAGGTCCGAGAAGGACAGACTCCTCAGGAAGAAGTACATGGGGGTGTGGAGGTGCCGGTCCAGGATGGTGATAAGGAAAATGAGCCTGTTCCCCAGCCGGGCGAATAGGTAGACCAGGGAGAAGAGCAGCGGGTGCAAGAAGCCCATGGTTCCCTGGGAGGGGAACCCCAGGATGATGAGTTCTGTCACGGCCGTGAGATTGGTCACCCTTGGAGCCATCATCTGTATAAAAATATTGAGCAGAATAAAACATGACACCTGCAAGTACAGTCACAGGTGTGCCCCCAAGGTTACTCTCAGGGTGTGGAAAGGAGCTCTGTGTCTCTCACTCTCTGTTGAGCCTTTTTGTTCAGCTCCAGAAATGTGCCTTTATCACACAGGATCTGAGATTGGGAAATGAGGGACATTTCAGCTGATTTTAGGATTCTGCTCTGGTTGAATCTCATAGTCGACCGACAGTCCCTCCCTATCACACCAGCCCCACTGCTCACCCTCTGGGGGGATTTCTGGACATGGGGCAGCACCGCCCACTCCCCTCCTCCCCACAATCTTATCCTCTCCTCCCTCTGTGGGGTGACGAGGGGCAGGTCCTGGTGACTGTAAGATTTTTAGGAGAATGGAGTAGTATATAATTACTGTAAGATATAAGAGAAACAATTCCAGCTAATTTAATTAAAACAAGAAAAAAATCAACTCAAAAAATGTTGTAGCCTAGGGAAAATGCTTTTTCAGTGGTCTGGAATCCATATTTATATTGACAAAAATTAGATTTTACATAGCTCTGGTGTTGTGTGGAATTAAAATAAAAACAAGATCACATCCATAATAGATTTCCACAGGTGTCTCTGCTTTAGTGTGAAGGAACTAGCAATATCAACATGACAGATCAGAGAACCCTGCTACCCTCCCCACCCACTCTCTGGCCAACGGAACGTAGGAAAAAAGAAAGAAAATAAACAAGAACAAACTACAGATCAAGGGGGACACTGCTTAGAAAAGAAATATTTCAGGCACCGCACCCCATGAATGGGAACTGTGGAGAACCGTGCAGGAATTGCCAGGAAGTGAGCAAACAGCTCCAGGCACCATTAGAGGAAGACAAGGACTCCTCGAGAGACCTGCAAATAGCCCAAGGCCAGCTGGTAACCTTGTGCAGAAAAATGATGCACTCTAGAAAAGCCTACGTGTATCGGGCCTACCCTGGCAGCACAGGCAGTTGAGCACAACACTGTGGAGCTGAACGCAGCCTCTGCAGTGCGGGTTCCATCCCGGCCAGCAGGCGAGTGTCCCACATGGCATGCAGGCCTCTCCTGTTGCGCCCACTGCTCCCCTCAGCAGTGTATTTCGTCAGTCTGCGTTTTCTGCTCCCTGCTCTCTCTCTGGTGAATCTTCTCACCCTCCCATGCATCTGGCCTGTACCACGGTTCTTGTATAAATAAATAAATAAATCTTAAAAAAAAATATGTGTATCACAACTGCCCATGTCCCTGCGCCCACAACCTAGGTTTGTGGGGAGATGCACTGGAGCTGTCACTGAAGTGAATGTCCCTCCCTCAGTAATCAGAAACCAGGCGCCCAGACATGGGAGCGGGGTGCAAAAGGTACCATTTCTGCGGACACTGAACTGGGCTACCGCCCGCGGCCTGTATCTGAGGGCTTCAAAACTGAGAACCTGGACACGAAATTCAGGGTGTGGGATCCCCACGATGGTGGGGCACAGGGAAGACACGGCACCCCCACGCTGCTGAGGTGCTCCACGACACTCCCACTCTGTTCCGTAGACCCAAGGACACTGGGAAAGAAAGATCTCTGGTGCCACCTAGCGACCAGAGCAAAATCACCAACATCCTGATAGTTGGAAACCAGGGATCCCAAAAACACACTCAGGCTCTGAGAAAGGATGGGCCATGCAAACGAGGCTAAGAAGGGAAATAAGGCATGGAGAAAGACCCCCCATTCTGGAACTGAGATTGAGGCGCAGGATCCAAGATGAGGGACGCACCATAGAAGCAGGCACTGCAGAGTGACAGCCAGCGTTTTGGATCTGATAGCCCTGGAATGGAGACCTACAGCACAGAATTCAGGCTACGGGATCCATATAGTTGTGGGCACAGCACCCGGTGAAAATGGGGCAGACAAAACACCCAGCTTGAATAAGAGTCCCTGTGTTGAGGTGCTCCCCTCCGCCCCTTCTCCATTTCTCAGAGAACCACTGGGAAAAAGCACAGGTCAGCAAGTATGGTCTCTGAGGCAGTAATCAAAGCACTCCCCAAAGACAAAAGCCCAGGCCCAGAGAGCTTCACAAATGAATTCTACCAAATATTCAGCAGTGAATTAGTACTTATCCTACATAAACTATTTCAAAAAATTGAAAAGAAGGAATACTACCAAATATGTTCTACAAAGCTGACATTGTACTAATACCAAAACCAAACAAAGACAGCACAAAAAAAAATAATATTACAGGTCAATCTCCCTAATGAACACTGATGTAAAATTCCTCAACGAAATCCTGCCAGCAGAATCCAGCAATGCATCAAAGGGATAGTACAACACGATCAAGTGGGATTCAGTCCAGGGACACAAGGATGGCTCAACATATGAAAATAAGTGTAATCCAACACAGTAAGACATTAGTGTAAAAAAATAATAATAGCAGTACAAAACACAACAAAGTGGGCCTCCCCGGTGGCGCAGCAGTTGAGCGCTGGGCTGTGAAGCTGCCCACAGACTCTGTAGCACTGGTTCAATCCCCGGCCGCCAGTGAGGGTCACACATGGCGCGCAAACCTCTCCTGCCGCCCGCTGCTCCCCTCAGCAGTGTACCTCGGTCCTTCTGCCTGCTCTGCTCCCTGCTCTGGCTCTGGTGAATTCTCTCACCCTCCCGCACTGCTGACTGTACTCAGTGCTTGTATAAATAAATGAATAATACTTAAAAAAAACACAACAAAGCATAATCAGACAATTATAAATCAGAGACATCCTGCAGTGGAGGAGGAGGGGGAGGGATAATAGGGAGGGAGGGAGGAGCACAGGGGACTGAGGTGATGGTGCACGGTGCCTTGGGAAAGGATATTCTATGGGGACTCATCCTGAGGGGGTGGGGGAAAGCAAATATTGTTTCAAAATAAAAAAAAATATATGTATTGTAAAATGTTAGTGTAAAATAAAAAAAAAAACAGATAACAAGAAAAAGTCATGAATTTCTCTCTGACTCCCTTTATGTCATAATATTTTAGGGATGAGGATGTGTACCTTCCCTTTTTAAACAATTAGCAGTATTTTAAATTTCCTTGCAGATTTTCCCCACTGCCCTCTAAATACTTCCATTAAATGTGATTTCATGTAACATTATATACTTTCAACTCAGAGTGCTAAATGTTAAAAAATTAGTTATGGAACAATAATGTCCTACATACCCTAGGTCAGAATATTATAAAATAATAAATGAATGAAAGATAATAATCTTGGAACACCTTTAATTAAGATTATCCCAGAACAACATTGGCATTCTGAAACTGAACCATAATCCACCTTTATAATTTATTAGTTTCCATTCATAAGATGAATATTCTAGCTACTGTTCTCCTGAAATACAATATGCATTTTGAAGTGATACTGTGTTGTAAAACAGTGTTACCTCAATAAAGAAACAAAGTCACCATTGGAAACACACACAATAACATAAATATTTCATGTTGAAATGCCAACACTTTGATGTATGGGTTAAACAGAAAGTCAGTAAATTAAAAATTAAGATTTAAAAAACTTACTTATTAAAATTATTTGACAGACACCTCAGTCTGGTGTGACACACCCGCTGTCCCAGAAGTTTGCTTCCCACAAAATTCTCGCCCTCACAGAGACAGGAGGAAAAGCAAACCTCACTTGATGTCCCGGTCACCCGCTGCCCTCTGCTGTGCTGGCCTCTGGTGTCTGGTGTCCAGGCCTCTGGATCTCAGACTCCAGCAGACAGGCCGCAGGGCTCACTATCTCCTTCTCCTACTGGCCCCCAGGCCCTGACACCATCTCCAGGTCCCCTTCCTCAGGGAACTCACCCTGAGGGGACCAGGTGTCCCTTGTCCCCATGGACTTCTTAATGGTGTCCCCAGTAACGAGCCTCCTGAGTCATCAGCACAGCCAGGGGGGTCACAGGAGACTCCACAAGCAGGACTGTGGTTCCCCCTCCTCAGGCTCCATCAGCCTCCAGTGAGTGGCCATGGGGACCCAGGTGTGGCCCTGTTATCAGAGCCACGTCCACAGGGAACTGCAAAGTCACCATCATCCCCTGTGCTCCCTCCATGGGGAAACCTGCAGAGGCGGTTGTGAAGAGGTTGGGGAAGGAGGGAAATAAAGTAGGATGGACCTAAAGGAGAAAGGAAAGCAGGAAGGAATACAAAAAGAAATTCAACATAACTGAACGATAGATGGGAAGAAAACAAACTTCTGAAGTAGAAATGGTTCATGTCATCACAAAGTTACCATGTGTGTGCTTTGGTTTATTTTTTAATGGTCCGTTCTCAGCATCTACAAGTCTTCTTTGAATCTGAATCGCTACTGCTGGTGAGTGTGTCCTTTATCTTCACAAGGAGAGGGGCCATTGCAGTTGGAGTGGTTCTGGTGGATGGTTCTTCATGGTTTGAGATTCCTGGGGTTTGATGTCATGACTATTGTGTCTTCAAATACATGGTAAGAGGCCTTTTGTGGGTGGCCTTCACTGTGTGAAATGCTTGGAATTCAGAGTGATGCTGCCCTAATACCACCTCATCCCTTGGCTTACATATGCACATCCCCAAAATTCTCTGGGCCCGGGTGTCCACACTCACATGCACATGTACAAGACTTTGGGTGCCAGCCACAGAGGCTAATGGCAGGAGGGGGGAAAGCCTGACTTTTACCTCATATACCCTCCAACCCGCCACTTCAGGATTTTTTCACCTCTACCTACTGCCTGGCACAGCCACCCTGTGGCTCTGGGAGTGCCTGGCAGCAGATTAGTTTGCTTTAAGCAACCAAGGATGACAGGCCCATCCTTTGATCTTCATCTCCTGTGGTGGGCAAATTATTCTGTCCACCACAGGTCCCAAAGTTCTCCGTCTTGTGGCAGGATTGTTTGTGCAAGTCAGTCAGTGTCATCTTTGTCACTGGGCAAGCTTTGGATAATGGATGGGGTCCCCTTTTTTTTCCTGACAAGTCTGCTGCCTCAGGGGTATGGCGGGCTGGGCCTTGCAGGGTTTTCTTCTCCTCCCCACAAGGTCCAAGATGATTCCCAGGGCTTGTCCTCCATCTCCAAGACCTTGTCCACTTTCTGTGCTCCTGCAGCATCTTTAGCTCTTCTTGGACTTTGGCCACCACCTGTCTCCATCAACTCTGATGTTGTCTTTCACTCCATTTGTAGATGCCACTTGGTATGTCTGCTCTCGGAGTCATATCCTGTCAACTATGCCAAATGTTTTTCAAACATCCAAAGCCAGGTAGGCTCGTTGTCATCTCTCACAGACGCAAAGATAATTTTGGAGACTTCAGTAGATACTTACAGAGCTTTCATGCTGTATCAGGGAACAGACTCAGGTGTACATGTACAATCTGTGAAGATACAATGAAAATGTTGTAAAGTATATATTAGATGTGATGAATTAAAACACCATAATTTGCATCACTCAAAATCACAAGGAAACTGTATGACAGAACTAATCCATCATTATTAGTTTATATTATATAATTATAAAATTATGAACTAGACTACAGCTATTCCATGGAAGATGTGCTAATCTCTGGGGATTTAACAAAACGCATTCGAGGTCAGCCAGTGTCAGGACATGCAGGCAAAGCTCAGGAGCACGCATGGTTTAGAAGCCCAATAACATCTGCTGACAACTTTGCAGGGAAACTGGGTGTCCTCCTTGGAAATATCTATGTTGGTTTCTTACCCACTTCTTCATTGGTGTGTCTGCTTTTTGTTGTTGGGCTATGACATACCTTGTATGAATGGAAATCAGCCCCATGTCAGATGCATGATGTGCACATATTTTGTCCCAGTGCAGGGGTCTGTTTTTATTGTGGTTTATGAACTCTCTAGCGTGGTAGGACACATTTGTTCCTACATGCTCATTTCTCTTGTCCTTCGGGCCTTGGAGATGTGTCCCCAAGTTCATCTGTGGGGTGGATGTGCAGTAGGGTGGCATAGTTCCTCAAGTATTTATGGCTTTGTCACATCCAAATTTTTAATCCAAATAATATTGTTCAGTAGCTCTAATTATAAGGGAAACACAAACTAAAACTGCAATGACTTGTCACCCACCCCTATGAGAATGGGCCAATCAAAAAGACTGAACACAACTGATGTTCTGTGGATATGGAGAGAAAGGAACTCTCACCTCTGTTGGTGGGAATATAAGTAGGTAAAGCCTCTAGGAAAATGGTTTGGAGATGTCCTAAGTAAATAAAAATGGAAATCCCATTGGAACTAGCAATCCCTTTGCTAAAATTTTATCCCAGAATGTGAAAACTCTACAATACAGAGACACTCATGTGCACTGGTGTCACAACAGCACCATACACCATTGCAGAACCTGCCCAAGGGCTTTCAACAGAGGAGTAAATAAAGTAATTGTGGGACCATAGTCAGTGGAATTGTACACAGCGATTAAAAAAATCAAATCATACATTTGGGACAAGGTGAGTAGAACTTTAAGTTATCTTGTTAAGTGAAAAAAAAAAAACAGATAGTGATAGACAAATAGCAGATGGTCTTACTCATCTGTGGGATAGAAAATACAGAAAACCAGGCCTCCCTGGTAGCCCAAGGGGTTAAGATGCAACCTATGAAGCTAGCCACAGCCACTGCAGAATGAGATCGATCCCTGGTCAGAGAGCTATCCCACGTGGCACAGCAGACCTCTCCTGCCTCGTCTGCTGCTCCCCTCATCAGTGTATTTCACTCAGTGCACCTGTTCTGTTCCCCACTCTGTCTCTGATGAATCATCTCACCCCCCACAACACTGGCCTGTGCCCCACTTCTTGTATGCATAAATCAATCTTTTAAAAAAAGAAACTAAAGGAAAACTGACATTACAAAATACAGCAAAACCTGTTTGCACTAGTGAATAAATTCACTCTTACCAGTCGAGACTGTGGATAGGAGAGGGATAAGGAGTGGACACAAGTAGGTATTCATGTGGGTGTTCCCCGGAGTGTGAGGGGAGACACACACACACAGAGGGGCAGAGATGCAGCCCGCAATAAGAGAACAGAGATGTGACAATGAGTGTTTCCTTTAAGTGGCAATTGTTCATTAACATGACCCCATGTTACCCCACTCCTGAAGTCAGATCCTCTTCTCAACAGAGTTTAGAGTTTTCTAAAAAGGAAAGACAGAAAGTATGTAAAGGACGTGAGCAGAGAGTGATGAAGTCCCGGGAGGAGAAATATAAGATCAAGGTCTTTCATTGGAAAGATTATTAACTTGAGAGATTTTCTGACACAGATTTTATTCTGAAATCTGTATGGAGTCAGTGTGGTCATTAACATACATTTTTTAAAAGAAGTATTTTCTGGAGGGAGTATGTTATGATCCGTCAGGAGCATTTGGAGACCCAGTGACTTGCTCCAGAGTAAATGCTTGAGCGAGGAGCATCCCCCCAGCTCATGTTCTCAGAGTGGGTAAACAGTCATGAGGCCTCAGGGTTTATAGCACAGAAGCTTTTGGAGAATAAAAATTCATAAATATTGTAGTGTTTTATTTTATATAAAGTTTTACATCATATAAAAAGATAACATGGTTCCTGCAGTATAAAAATAGTGAACTTAAGTGTTATCTAAAAGAATGTCATGTAGAAAATCTGGTAGAGGAATCAAGATACAATTTGGAAAACTCAGAGAATCTGAAAATGATCACAACAACATCAAAGTTCTTTTTTTTTATTTTTTGTAAAGATTTATTTATTTGTTTGTTTATGCAAACACTGGGTACAGTTAGAAGCGCGGGAGGGTTAGGGAATTCACCAGATCCAGAGCGGGGGGCAGAGCAGGCCCACTGATGAAGTACACTGCTGAGGGGAGCAGCGGCTGGCAGGAGAGGTCTGCACGCCATGTGGGACCCTCCTCAGGTGGCCAGGGAGCAGCCGGGGATTGAACAAGCGCTGCAGAGGCTGCAGGCAGATTCACAACCCAGCGCTCAACCGCTGTGCCTTTGGGGAGGCCCAACATCAAAGGCCTTAACATTAAATTTTGAAGTAGAAATGCACTGACTCAAAAATAATATCTCTACTTTAAAAAAAAAGAACACTGCATCACAGGAGTACAGTGGTGATAGGATCAAGTCAGACATCACAGAAAGTAACAGTCACGTCCATGACAGATTTCAGCCCCAGACTCCAATTCCCTGGTCTCCGTCCAACTCCCACCTCAGGCAGATTCATGGCAAGTGTAGTTGCTATGCAAACTTTGAGCAGAAACATGCATGTCTGTTAGAGGAAGACGCCCCATTAGGAATTGTGAGGGTGGGAGCACACATTCAGCTGTCCCCCTGCTCACCAGAAGGACAGGCCTCAGTGGAGACACACGCTGAGTGGGAACCGAGTGCCCAGGTCCCATGACCGGTGCTCCTGGGAGAGAAAATAACTTGCATCTTGTCACTGTTAGTAACTGTTGGTGACCTCTGAGTTCTGACTTCTTTCTGAGTCAGATGTGTGACTTCTTGCAAACTTTATCACATTTTTATTAAAGGTTTATTTATTTATACAAGCACTGGGTACAGTCGGAAGCGCGGGAGGGTGAGAGGATTCACCAGTGCGGGGAGCAGAGCAGGCAGACTGACGAAGTACACTGCTGAGGGGAACAGCGGGCAGCAGGAGAGTTCTTTGCGCCATGTGGGAACCTCGCCGCAGGCCGGGGATGGAACCGGTGCTGCAGAGGCTGCGGGCAGCTTTGCAACCCAGCGTTCAACCGCTGCGCCTCCGGGGAGTCCCTTCTTAATATCCTTTGCATGTCTTTATGCCTACACTAAATGATAGTATTATATTAATGCACGCAAATCCCATAAATTTTGTCAATTCAACACGTACTGGGAAACTCCGGCCCTCTGGGTGAGAATCCCACGGCGAGGTGCCCTCAGGACACTTTTCCGAATCTCCACAGCACTGAAGAAAATGAGCAGATGGGGACAAAGACTGCAGGTGTGGGGCGAGGCTGCGGTGCCATTCCTCGGCGATTTCTGGAAATATTAGACTACAAGGATGCTGGGATTTCTGATTTTGCTATTATAATTACAAAATTACATCCTCTTATTTGTTCCCCAAAATTCCACCTAATACATTTTTGCAGTTTTTTTCGTCATCCTGCTGTACGTGCAGTGAACAGCTTTGGCAGCCGCTCCTCGGACACTTCTGAGCAGAATGAATGCTTCATTCCCTGCGGGTCGGGAGAGTTGACGGCACCGCGCCCGGCAGAGCGAGGGAAGCGCGGCCGCAGCAGCAGCAGCAGCGATGGGGCAGCGGCCCTGCGGGAGGGCGGGCGGCGAGGTGGACCCTCCAGTCACCCGCGGGGACCCATGGGCACCTCAAAGCACGCGAAAGGCCAGCGCGCTGGCAGCAGCCTGGCCTCGGAGACACGGGCCAGAGTGCGACCCGCCCCCACCCCAAGTGCGAAGCGCCCCACCCGCATGCGACCCGCCCCCACCCAAGTGCGACCCGCCCCCAACCCCATGGGCAGGTGCTCCTCAGCCCTTCGGCAGCCTCGCCAAGGCGACTACGCGCTGTTGGTGCTGGAAAAGCAGGCATCCTCCGCGGTCAGGCGCTGCCCAGCGCTTTGCTTCTGCACACCCGCCTCGTGACCTGGTTTCGAGGCTGCAGACGGCGGGTCCAGGAAGGGGCAACCACGCGCAGAATGCAGATAGGACACGGTCCGTGATGGCGGCACCAAACAGCTCCAGGTCAGCCAGGAGCTTGAGAGGGGCGACCCGACAGTGCCAGGGGCGGGCGCAGGTCGCGGCCTGGCAGGGCATGGGGCGGGCCCCCCGACGGGCGAGCGGGGCTGCAGAGGTGGCTGGAGAGGCCCGGGCCATGTGTGGTTGGGGTGTCTCTTTCTGTGCTGGGTTTGTAGGTTTTGCGTATTTTGGACACTCGCCCTTGTCAGGCGTGTGATGTGCACAATCATCTCCCAGTGCAGGGGCCCATTTTGGGGATGGCGTCTTCTGAGGCACAGAAGCGCTCTGGTGTGGGGGTGTCACTTGTTCCTACGTGACCTTGTTCCCTGGTCCTTGGTGTGTGTCCCCAAGTTCATCTGTGGGGTGAGTGTGCAGTGGACAGCACCTGTGTGTTCCTTCTGTTATTTTAAGGCTTCATCTAATGCAGATTTTTAATCCATTCCAAATTGTTCAACCGCACTAATAAGGAAAATAGAAATCCAAACTGTATAGAGTTGTCACCTGTGAGAAGGGAAGTAAATAAAGGGCCTCAGATGATCTCTTTAGATGATGAAAACAGAGCTCCCACAGGTTGGACCAAACTCTGCCGGGTATTATCCCAGATGTGCAGACTCTACAGTCAGACCACGTACACCTGTGTTCACAATGCACTGACCACTGTTGCTGGCCAAGGCTTCTAGGTGCTGTGGAGTCTCATATCCTCCTCTGCCTGTCCTGCTAATTCAACCTTTTATTTCCATCTCCTGTGTCATGATTATGTTGTCCAGATTGTTGCTGAAATTTGGTAAAGACCAGAAAATTTCAACTCTCCCCTACAAACTTGAACAAATTAGAATCTCAAATGTGTCAATAAACCCAAGTGAATGCCCCTCCCAACTGCCCCAGGCCCATGGCTCCCCACCTGCCAGGCCCCAGCCTCTCTGCCCAGCACACCACCCAGAGGTTGTCCAAGGCACAGCCCCAGAGGATACGTGACCATGCCCAGCCCCTCCCCACCCTGGAGAGCCTGTCTCTGCTCCTCCAGCACAGCCCTGGTCTGGGGAGGCCCCACAGTGACAGGTGTGCAGGGAGATGGGGTTTGTGGGTCCCTGTTTTCCTGCTCCCCAGGACCCGACACTTTCCTGGAACTGAATGATCTGGGCTCGGCGTCCCCATGCAGCGTGTCCTGACGCCTCCTCTGTCAGATTCCTGCACCTGTGGCCTCACTGCTGCCTCCTTGTCTGTCCCCTTGTCTCCTCATCTCCCTGCCCCTGACTCCCCACATCTGAGGACACAGAGACCACGTTTCCCGCAGAGTCTCCTCCTGGGTCACACCCACACGTCCCTCCTGCAGGCTCGTCCACCCCGGGTCCCTCCCAGCCCCTCTGTCCCCCTCAGACTCATGCACGTCTGTGCAGGGAGGAGGCCCCTCCGGGGCTGAGCCAGACGGTCAGTGCCTGTGGCTGTCCCTGCCGGGCCTAGGGCCCCGGGTCCCCTGGGTGCGGGTTTGTTCCTCCTCCAGGCCGGTGCGTGAGTGGGGACATCCGGACACAAGGCAGTCCTGCCCTCTCTCCAACCCCCAAGCTCACCCTCTCACCTCTTTTGTGGAGTGACGGAGGGGCAGGCCGTGGGGAGGCAGGACTTTGAAAGAGAATGTAGGAAATAAACTTGTAGGTATACATTAGTTTGAATACTTAAAAATACTTCAATAAAAATCATATTATCAATAAGGGCACAGAATATTCTAGATGTCAAATATTTTCATTGATTTAAATATTTATAATAATAAGATAAATTTTGACATATTTCTGTTAAAATACTGTCACTTCTTCATTTTACAATATTGCTAACAATCTGTGAGTGACGGAGTTTTGGAAAAATTCCAAGTTCTTGTCCATAAATAGTCACTCCTGCCAGGCTCAAATTAGTGTCAGAGCCATGAAACCATCAACAGTTGTTGCTTAAAATGTTTTTGAATTTTTGTTTGACACATACGAGTTGTAAATTTTGGGAAAAAAAGGTATAATGCTCTGAATTTTAGCAATACATATTTTGAATTTCATCTTATATTTCTATTCTTTCATCTTATATTTCTTTATCATTATAATTCCATTACTTGTGATTTTATTTAATAATTGATATTCACTCACTGTGCTGAATGCTAAAATCAGTTATTAAATAATATTGTCATCAGCCACAATTCAAAAAACTTCTCTATGAAAAATGTATTAAATGTCACAGACTTTGGAAGAGTTAATGAAAAAGTTAATTTCTCCCATTGAAACTAATCCCATAAAAAATATTGTGGTATGAAACAGAACTATTTGGAACCTTGAGAATGTGTCGTTCTTTTCTAAATGAATATTTTAACTACGGTGCTTTCTGAGATGTGAAATGAAGCTTGAAATCTGAAATCTTTCAATCTGAATGGATTCTCCTTGGAAACTGTTTAAGAGCTAAATACCTGCAGTCTCAGGGGAAAGATTCTGCTGCCGTGTTGAGTCTCTCTCCTGAGGTTGTCCCCGTGGCAGGACAGAGGGCGTCCCGGCCTCTCATTCCATGGTCAGGGCTCGTGGGGAGCCTCTGAGCACTCACAGGATGTTCCACCCTGTCCTGCGCCGCCTCATGGACTGAGCAGGGCCTCAGGGCTGGGCTATTTGAGCTCTGGAGCTGGTGTCCCCATGTTGGACACTGTCCAGATTCCAGCCCTCAGGGACCTTCCTCCAGAGGGACAAATGCATTTTTTGTTGTTGTTCACTGTCTTAATTGGTGTCGTCCTGAAGCACATTCCAGTGATAATTAATGTACTGAGGGTGCCAGAGGCAGTTCTGTTAGTCTTGACTCCTGTGGGGACTGAACTGTGGTTCCTCCTCCTCAGACTCCATCAGCCTCCACTGACCTGCCGTGGGGACCAGGTGCTGGTCCCATTATTAAAGACAGTGTGGGTCCACATGGTGGTTGGGCCCAGCTCAGTGTCCATGGGGTCCATGACCCATGATGACCTCCCCAGACTTGAGCGCACAGAGCTTTGACCTCAGCTTCTGGCATGTGGTCGCTGAGGAGAGGCCCTCCTTCCAGGCCTGCAATTTCCCCCTGTCCACCAGAGGTTGTTCCCCAGCCCCCTACCCAGGGCTGGGCCTGGCTCTCCCGGTTGCCCTGGGAGGCTCCTGCCTTCAGGGAGGGGGTCCCCTGCACACTCCGTTGGGCGGGTGCCCTCTGGGGAGAGGACACCCCCTTTGCTCCTACTCAGCGGAGGATATGACTGCGGGAACAGTGCCAGGATTTAACGCTGGGCTGGTGTCTGTATAGGGGTTCAGGGAGAAGGTTGTGGGGTACCTGGGGGAGGGGCAACTGGGCCTGCTGCCCCTGGGTATCATGTGGTAATCTGTGTCATCTGAATGTTCTGTTCATGACTTGAGAAAAAGTACAGTTAGTCCTTCCTGCTAATCTTGACAACTTACAGTACAAATTTTTCATTTGGGATTTGTGATTAAAAAATAAAACATTTTTGATCATTTGATTCCAGTGTAATTAACACTAAAGATCCATGTAACTTAGTGAAACAATGTATCACCTTAAAAAAATCACACATTAGCACAAGTTCCAATCAAAAAGCAAGAGAGGCCTATGGAAATGTAACAGGATAGGAAATATTCCCTGATATCATTTCAGGTTTCACTTTGCAAATAAGGTTTGAGAAACTGTAACAGGGTGGTCCCCAGGAAAGGGGGAGGTTCCAGGTTCCCTGCCCCACCCAAATTGAGGGTGGAGCTGAGCAGGAAGAGAAGAGGCTGCAGAGGAGACTGAGGAAGGAAGCAGGATGGAGCCAGAAGGAGACCTGGAGGAGGCACATGGAGCCTAGAGACACATGAAGAAACTGCACTTGTCTTTTGGTCATGGACTGGGTGACACAGATGTGGGTGAGACCCGTGGGGAGGTGACAATGGCAGCTTTTATCTTGATTTTGATTTTGCTTTTTTCCTTCTGGGCTTGTCTGGTTGTTTCTGACCTTTTCTGTGGGTCCCTGTTGTGCCCAAGATCAGCAGACTTGGCGAGCATAGCGTCCAAGAATCCGAGGCAGCTGATGCAAATGCAAAAGGGAGTTTATTACGGGCTCAAGTCCGGGCTCACGGCACCTACCAACACAGTGGCAGATAGCAATAGCCCCAAACAGAGGAAGCAGGGGTCTATTATAGGGTCACGAGTGGCGCGAATTTTGAAAGAAGCTGGCAATTACTCATTGGCTACTACAAAGGCATTTTGACATGCACGGTTATAGTTACAAACTGATTGGACGGTTAGTGATGCTGTTCCATTTATGGATAGGACTGCCCTCATTGGCGGCTGGGATGGTCTGCTTTTTTGTCACCAAGTGGAGTGAGGGTTGTGACTGCTGAAACTATCTCCAGAATGTGGCTGTACAAGGACTAACATATCAAGGGGGAGGATATACAAAATGGCGAAACCTTGGCTAAGCTTGGTTCCACAGTCCCCACTGGAAGATGCTTTAGACTTGTGGCAGGCTTTGGGGCCTTGCTCTGGGCCAATCCCATTTGGATGGAGTTTTACCAATGAGGGGACAGGTGACATTGTGTGTTTGATTTAGAAACTAGATTCTTTGCCTTTCTTGTATTGTTTCCTAATTGTATTGAAGTTCCTTCCCATTAAAGTCTCATGTTTTGTGTTTATGCGGCGGATGGCAGAACCCTATATAGAATAGGCAGGTTTGCGGGGTTTGGGCTGCCCCTCTCCCTGCCCTATAACAGATTTGAAAACCAACGTGATTTATGACAGAGCCATCCATGCTTAGTCAGCCCCCTGGGGAAACTGGGCTTCCCTATGGCACTGGTTCCCATAAGCACAGATGTGATTTTTGGTTTCTCTGGTGTGTTTGCTTCATATGTAGATTTGCTGTTGAAAAACTTGATTGGGCTTTGTGAAGATCTGTGTCTGTATGTAATTTGTTTGTACTGACTTGCTAAGACATTTGATTTTGTGCAAATTGTTCTGTACATCAGTTTTACTTAAAATATTAGGTAGTACATTGGACCATGTGGCCAGATCAAAGATGGCATCTGAGGCCACTTGGCAGGCTCTTGTAAAATTCAGAGGTTCTTGTTTCTAGGACTTTGGAACTTTTTTTTTCTTTCTTTTTGTAATCTCTGCTGTCTCATTAGCATTTCTAAAGGCAATAATGATTCTTCAGTGATATGTTGCTTTGTCTTTGTCTACTTCCTGACTTCTGCCAGATGGATTTTGCAAGCCAATTGTGGAGCAGTGGTGTTTAAATTAGCAAATGTATGCCTGGGTATTAAGGAAAGAGTAGCCTTAAACAGTAACTGGTAATTGCTGGTAGCCTTGATAATAGATTCTTGGAGATAACTTGAATTTTTGCAAAGTCTGGATCAGAAATATTAACAAGATTTTGTCTGAGTCTGAAAGGATTTGCCATTTTGAATCCTGGATTTGTTCAATTGCTGGCGTAAGACAAGATTCTAAGTTTCTGCTTTCTACTGAGGAAGGTCTGTTGTGGAAAGCACTCTTTATGGTGCAGCATGTAACTGTACCAGGTTTTCATACCTGTGTTGTTGTTGTCCCTCCCTACTGTGGGGGAGGGGTAATCCATGCTTTGATGTTGAATCTGCTCTTTCAGCTTTTGTCCCAGAGTGGCTAACAGAAGTAAGGAGATGACTCATTTTAATTGAAAGTTAATTACTGATATTTTGATTTTGCTTTTTCAGGTTCCGTTCCAGGAAACCCAAGGAGTGCTTGCTTGGTGACTAACAAGAGATGACTCATTATGCTTAAAAGTTAACTGTTGATTTTACTCTTTCAGCTTCTGTACAGGATTGACTTCTAATAAAAAGTCTTGAATACTGAAAACCCTAAAGTGATAAACAAGGTCATGTAACTCTTGTGATTAATAAAACTTTTCCCTCCTATTACCAAAGTCTCAGGTTTGTAGGATGACAACTGGAAACTGTTTTCTGCCAGCAACACTCCACATTTTTTTTGGACTTGAATATTTTTTTTTCTGAGCCTATGGAGTAAAACTGCAGCTACATAATATATTCCACATGGCATAACTAAAAAAAAAAAAAAAAAAAAAAAAAAACTGTCTATATGATATATGTCTTTGTGTCTGTCTTGGCCTCTAGAGGTTGAAAATTTGGTATACATGGTGCCCACAGACGTTGAAAAAAAAAAGTCTCCAGTTATGAGAAAAAAACTAAAGGTAATGGTTTGATTGTCAACATTGTACTACTGAACTAAGCCATCGCCTTCATAGAGATTGAATATTGTTGTTTCTGTTGTTTTTCTGATATTTATGGCAAAACTTCCCAGAAATCTAAATTCAAGTACAAGTTTGGTAGCCTGCCATTTGGCTGATACAATGAAATTTTGTGGAACCTCAGTAGAGCTCCTGAGACACTTGACAAAGTTTCTTCCTTTCCTCCTGGGAAAGGCATTAGATGAATTTGTTCTATTTTGTTTATCTAGTAGAGTAAAACAAGAAGGGAAGCATTGTCCCTTGGGAAAACGGGTAACACCTTGACCTGATATGAATGTAAATTGTCAATGGTGATTGTCACCTTGTAATATTGTATACTTCAATTGTTTAATATCTACAGAAATTGTTTCTGGAAATATAGGGACAAAAGGTCTCAACAGATTGGAACTGTTGAGAGTAAAACTTTCCTACTAAGGACTGAATAGACTTGGAAATACACCTGATATTTACTAAGTTTTCTTTGACATAATACTGGTAACTTTTTTGCATTTTGTTCTGAATCCACAAAGTTTTATTGTTTTGGTGACCAGGATCTGCAGCAAAGTTGCATTTTTTTTCCAGCAAAGCTAACTTGAGTTTGCATTTTATCTCCCCTTGATACCAACACAGCATAAAATAGTGATAGTAATCTTTTACTACTTACCTCAGAGTCTGTTTTTGCATAACTTCCATAGGGATTTTGTCTGCTTAAACTAAAAAAAATTGGACATAAGTTTCATTGTGTGGCTTTGAGTGGAGATCTTCCAGAAAGTTGAAACAGAGCTTAACCAAGTAGAGGAGAACCTGTTTGCTTTTTTTGTAGGGTTTCAGCGACCTCCAAAGAAGGTAAGAAAGCTTGCCTCCATTGGCAGGACTGGACAACCCAGCCAACGAAATGTCCCTGGTACCCTCGAGAATAGGAAAGCCCAGGTGGAGTCTGATGAGACCAACTTTGTTCCTGAAGCCTTCATTGACCAGATGCCAATGGTTTGCTCTGATCCTATATGGAGTATTCCAACAAAGCCAGCTAAAATTGTTGTTTAGTTGTTCTGCCCTGTGATTTTATGCAAAAATAGGTTTAGTTTTTATGCAAAAGTAGATTTAGTTTGCAAACTTTTGCTATGCTATTAAAAGTTTGGGATCAAGGTTGAGAAAATGTGTGTTTTACATAAGTTTAGCCAATTTTAAGACTTTTTTCCCTGTGATTTTGATATATTTGTTGTCTTGTTTTAGCTAATGCTCCAGATTTTTTTTTCTTTTGGCTAGAATAATGGACTATTTTCCAGTAATGGAAAACTCTCATACTGGACATTCATGGACAATGCTGCTGACTAATTGTTGCTTCTTTTACACACATTGTAACCCTGAAAAAAAAAAAAACTGTCTCCTAAGATTACACCCTGAGATCTGTGTCACCATAGATATGGTGGAATAAAAATTAAAAGGGTTGGATTGTAACAGGGTGGTCCCCAGGAAAGGAGGAGGTTCCAGGTTCCCTGCCCCACCCAAATGGAGGGTGGAGCTGAGCAGTTAGAGAAGAGGCTGCAGAGGAGACTGAGGAAGGAAGCAGGATGGAGCCAGAAGGAGACCTGGAGGAGGCACATGGAGCCTAGAGACACGTGAAGAAACTGCACTTGTCTTTTGGTCGTGGACTGGGTGACACAGATGTGGGTGAGACCAGTGGGGAGGTGACAATGGCAGCTTTTATTTTGATTTTGCTTTTTTCCTTCCAGGCTTGTCTGGTTGTTTCTGACACTTTTCTGTGGGTCCCCCCTGGAAGATGCTTATGACTTGTGGCAGGGTTTGGGGCCTTGCTCTGTGCCAATCCCATATGGATGGAGTTTTACCCATGAGGGGATGGGTAACTTTGGGTGCTTGATTTAGAATCTATATTCTTTACCTTTCTTGAGTTGTTTCCTAATTGTATTAAAGTTCCTTCCCATTAAAGTATCATGTTTTGGAGAGATGCGGTTCAACATGACGGAGAGGAAACGCTGTGAGTAAGATCTCCCATAAAAAAAAAAAAAAAAGTTAATAGGGAGGAAAAGCAGCAGGTCCCAGTGAGAACTGGGACACGGAAGATAAACGGTCGACTCCAGCAAACTACCTGAAGAAGAAAGTTGCCATAAAAAAGGGGTAGAATGGAGGAAAGCTCAGAACCCTGCTACCCTCCCCCACCCACAAAGTCAGCACTCTCCGACCAACAGAAAAGAGGATAAAAACAAAAAACTAAAACAACCAACAAGAACAAACTACGCAACAAGCAGGACTGTGAATGGAAAGGAACTATTTCAGCACCACACCCCATGAACTGGAGCTGTGGAGAACCCTGCAGGATTCACCGTGGAGGTGAGTGAACGGCTCCGGGTGCCATTAGAGAAAAACAGAGACTTTCGGAGACCTGCACACAACCCCAGGCCAGCCGGTAAGCTTGTGCGGGAAAGAGACGCACTTGAAAAGCAAACGCGGATCACGGCTGCCCAGGTCCCTGCGCCTGCAACCTAGGCTTGCGGGGAGATGTGCGGGGGTCCTCACTGAGGTGAATGTCCTTCCCTGAGTAATCAGAAATCAGGCACCCGGGCATGGGAGCAGGGTGCAAAATGAGCCATTTTGGCGGACACTGAACTGGGCTACAGCCCACGTCCTGGACCTGAGGGCTTTGGAACTGAGACCCTGGGCACGAAATTCAGGGCATGGGTTCCCCACAAAGGTGGGGCCCAAGGCAGCCACAGCACCCCAAAGCCATTGAGGCTTTTCCCACCACTCCCACTCTGTTCCCCATCCCACCAGTTGAAAAAAAAAAAAAAAAAAAAAAGCTCCCAAGGACACTAGGAGAGATCTCTGGTGCCACCTAGTGACCAGAAAAAAAATCACCAACACCCCATATAACAGGGACCTTTCTTCAGAAAAGACTGCTTGAAAACGGCAGAAGGCTCCCGGAGGAGCCAGTGGTGAGTAGGAAATTTTGCCCACGCCAGGCCCCTTCTGAGCAGCAGTCCAAGCACAGAGGGGGGAGCGGGCACCCATGGATGGGGCAGACCGGGTGCACAGAAGAGTGTGCCCGAGACCTGGAGCGGGGGAGTGCATCCCGCATCACCATTTTAGAACAGGGACATTTCTTCAGTAAAGACTGCCTGAAACCAGCAGAAGGTTCCCGGAGGAGCCAGAGGCGAGCAGGGAATTTCGCCAACACCAGGCCCCTTCTGGCGTGCAGTCCGAGCCCAGAGGGGGAGTGGGAACCCACTGCCGGGGCAGACCAGGCATGCAGTGGAGAGTGTCCCCGCATCACCATTTTAGAACAGGGACCTTTCTTCAGTAAAGACTGCTTGAAACTGACAGATGCCTCCCGGAGGAGCTAGAGGGGAGTGGAGAAGTTCACCCAAGATGCCGGCCAGTCCCAGAAACACAGTGTCCCAATGCATATGACAAATTAGAAAACAGAGAGTAGGGAGTAGAAGAACCACACGCAACCTAGCAACTCCTCAGGAAAAAAAGCACACCACAAAAAGAAAACCACCCCCCAGATTGCAACAACAGTAACTTGGAAGAACTTCTGAGCCTTCCAGAAAGAGAATTTAAAATTGTTGCGATTAAAAAAGTGACAGACGTCAGAAAGGAAAACAATGACAACAGAAAAATAATCAACAATCAGAAGAATGAAATTGAGTCTCTAAAGAGGGAAGTAAAAGAAATGCTGAGATCAAAGAATTAATGGAGGCACTAAAGAACTCTGGGGAAAGCAATGAAAGCAGAATAGATGAAATGGAGGAAAGAATAGGTGCTCTTGAAGACACAGAAATAAAAAGAACCAAAACAAAAGGAAAGAGAAGTACGAAGGAAAAAAGACCAAAAAACGACTTCAGGAATTATCTGACTCCATGAGGAAAGGAAATATAAGAGTTGTAGGAATACCAGAAGGAGAGGAGAGATATGCAGGAACAGGGAAGATATTCAAGGAGATAATTGAAGATAACTTCCCAAACGTGTAGAGGAGATGGGAATTGATATACAAGAAGCAAGAAGAACACCAAACTTCCACGATGAAAGGAAAAAAAAAAAAAAAACAGCAAGACACATAATAGTAAAGCTCCCAAGAATCCAGGACTAGGAAAAAATAATGAAACTGACAAGAGGGAAGAAACAGATAACATACAAAGGAAAATCAATCAGGCTGACATCAGACTTCTCCGAAGAAACACTATGGGCAAGGAGAGAGTGGAGGGACATAGTCAACAGACTCCAAGAAAACAGATGCCAACCAAGAATACTCTATCCCACAAAGCTCTCCTTCCTCTATGAAGAAAGAATAAGGACCTTCCCAGATAAACAGAAACTCTTGAATTTCATTACAACTAAACCCCCACTCCAAAATATACTACAAGGAGTCCTAAAGCCAGAACATCAGAGGGAAGAATAACAACAAAATAAGGCCAAAAAAAGTAATTAAAAGAATAAATAAATAAAATCAAAGGAAAGACAAACACAATGGCAAATACAGATGCTAACATATCAACATTAACCCTAAATGTAAATGGACTAAACTCTTCAATAAAAAGACACAGAGTCGCAGTCTGGATTAAGACACAAAACACAACCTTTTGCAGTCTCCAGGAAACACATTTAGCTACAAAAGATAAAAATAGACTCAAAGTTAAAGGATGGAAAACAATCCTACAAGCAAATGGAAGAAAAAAGAAGCAGGGACAGCTATACTTATATCAGATAAAACAGATTTCAAACTCAAAAAGGTAAAAAGAGACCACAACGGTCACTACATTATGATCAAGGGGACAATAGTTCAAGACGAAATAACACTCATTAACATATATTCACCAAATGAAGTAGCACCAAAATATATAAGACATCTATTGACATCTCTGAAAACAGACATCAGAGAAAACACATATGTAGTGGGAGACTTCAACACACAACTAACAGCAATGGATAGATCAATGAGACAAAAAATAAGTAAAGACACTAAAGCTCTAAATAAGAACCTAGAGTGCTTGGACTTAACAGACATCTATAGAACACTAAACCCCCCCAAAAAAAAAAAAAAAACAGAGTACACATTTTTCTCAAGCACACACGGATAATTCTCTAGGATCGATCACATTCTGGGACACAAGACAAACATCAACAGATACACCAAGATTGAAATCATACCAACCATCTTTTCTGACCATGAAGGCATCAAACTAGAAATAAACCATAAAAAGAAGGTAAGGAATTCTCCTACCTCATGGAGATTGAAAACCACACTACTAGAAGACAACTGGACTAATGAGGAGATGAAAGAAGAAATTAAAAAGTTCTTTCAATTGAATGACAAGGACACCAATTTCCTAAATGTATGGGATGCGGCAAAAGCAGTAATAAGAGGAAAATATATAGCAATAGAGGCTCACATCAAGAAACAAGAAAGAACTCAAAGAAACAACCTAATCTTGAAGCTCAAAGATCTAGAAAAAGAACAACAAAAAACCCCAAAACCAGAAGAAGAAAGGAAATAATAAATACCAAAGCATAAATAAATGAAATTGAAACTAAAAAAAAAAAAATCCAAAAGATCAATGAAACTAAGAGCTCATTCTTCAAAAAAATCAATAAAATAGACAAAACCCTAGCCAGGCTCACAAAGGGAAAAAATGAGAAAGCACAAATAAACAGGATCATCAATGAAAGAGGAGAAATCACAATGGACACAGGAGAAATCAAAAGAGTAACTACTAAGAACAGTTATATGGAAACAAGTTCAACAATCTAGAGGAGATGAACAAATTCCTACAACTCTATAATCACCCAAAGCTAGATAAAGAAGGAATAGAACACCTAAACAGACCAATTACAAGCAGCAAAATTGAAATGGTAATCAAAAACCTCCCCAAAAACAAAAGCCCAGGACCTGATGGATTTACAAATGAATTCTACCAAACATTCAGAGATGAATTAGTGCCTATCCTTCACAAACTCTTCCAAAAAATTGAGAAGGAAGGGACAATACCAAACACGTTCTATGAAGCCAATATTACACTAATACCAAAACCAAACAAGGACAACACAAAAAAGGAAAACTACAGGCCAATCTCCCTAATGAACACTGATGCAAAAATCCTCAATAAAAATTTAGCTATCAGAATCCAACAATGCATCCATAAGATAATTCACCACGACCAAGTAGGATTCATTCCAGGGACACAAGGATGGTTTAACATCCGAAAATCAATCAACATTATCCAACACATCAACAAGAAGAAATATAAAAACCATATGATAATATCAATAGATGCTGAGAAAGCTTTCGACGAAGTGCAACACCCATTCATGATAAAGGCCCTTGAAATTCTTGGGATACAAGAAACATACCTCAACATCACAAAGGTCATATATGACAAACCAACAGCCAGTATCATTCTCAATGGTGAGAAGCTGAAAGCAATTCCATTAAGATCTGGAACAAGACAAGGATGTCCACTCTCACCACTGCTTTTCAATATAATACTGGAAGTCCTAGCCAGAGCAATAAGACAAGAGAAAGCCATACAAGGAATCCAAATAGGAAAAGAAGAAGTCAAACTATCACTATTTGCAGATGATATGATAATATACATAGAGAACCCCAAAAACTCCATAGAAAAACTAATTCAACTCATCAATCAGTTCAGTAAAGTGGCAGGATACAAAATCAACACGCAAAAGTCAGTAGCCTTCCTATACACAAACAATAAATCTGAAGAAGTAGAAATAAAAAAAAAATCCCTTTTATTATCGAAACCAAAAAAATCAAATATTTGGGAATAAATCTAACCAAAGAGGTAAAGGACCTATACAAATAAAACTATTAAATAATGTTAAAAGAAATAGAAGAAGACACAAAAAAATGGAAAGTCATCCCTTGCTCATGGATTGGAAGAATAAACATTATTAAAATAGCCATCCTACCAAAAGCAATATACAGATTCAATGCTATTCCAATAAAAATTTCAATGTCATTCTTCAAAGAAATAGAACAATTACTGATGAAATTCATATGGAATCACAATAAACCCCGAATAGCCAAAGCTCTCCTGAAAATAAAAGGGAATGGAGGCATCACACTCCCAGACTTCAAACTATACTCCAAAGCCATCATCATCAAAATTGCATGGTATTGGAACAAAAACAGACATACAGACCAATGGAATTGAATAGAAAATCCATAAAACCCACAGACTTATGGTCAACTAATCTTTGACAAAGGAGCAAAGACTATGCATTGGAGCAAAGAAAGTTTGTTCAATAAATGGTGCTGGGAAAACTGTGTCGCTACATGCAAAAGAATGAAGCTTGACCACTACCTCACACCATACACAAAAATCAACTCAAAATGGATTAAAGAACTAGACATAAGACCTGAAACCATAAAATACATAGAAGGAAATATAGGCAAAACGCTACGTGATATTCACATCAAAGTCATCTTTACAGACACATCACCCAAAGCAGTGATAGTGAAGGCAAAGATAAACAGCTGGGACTGCATCAAATTAAAGAGCTTCTGCACAGCAAAAGAGACAATAACAAAAACAAAGGGAAACCCACCAACTGGGAGAACATTTTTGCACACAACACTAATGATAAAGGACTGATCTCAAAAATCTGCAAAGAGCTGATGAGACTCAACAAAAACAAAGAAAATAATCCAGTGAAAAAATGTGCAGAAGAGCTAAAAAGAAACTTCTCTGAAGAGGAAATGCAAATGGCCAACAGGCATATGAAAAAATGTTCAACATCACTTGTAATCAGGGAAATGCAAATCAAAACTACCATGAGATACCATCTTACACGAGTGAGAATGGCACATATTAAAAAAAAACTAGCAACAACAAATGTTGGTGAGGGTGTGGAGAGAAAGGAACTCTCCTGCACTGTTGGTGGGAGTGCAAACTGGTCCAACCACTATGGAGAGCTGTGTGGAGATTTCTGGACCTACTAAACATAGAGTTTCCATATGATCCAGCAATTCCACTCCTAGGTATTTACCCAAAGGACACAGAAACATCAATTCCAAAGAGCACCTGCACCCCTATGTTTATAGCAGCACTGTTTACAATAGCTAAGCTTTGGAAACAGCCCAAATGCCCAAAAATGTATGACTGGATCAAGAAGATGTGGTCCATATACACAATGGAATATTACTCCATATACACAATGGAATATTACTCAGCATTCAAAAAAGATAAACTCATGGCATTTGCAGCAACATGGACGGAGTAGGAAGGGATCATGCTCACCAAAATAAACCAGAAAGAAAAAGAAAAATACTGGATAGTCTCACTCATAGCAGGAATTTAGAAAACCTAAATAAGGGACCAGGAAAAAGACTAATTATAATAAAGTAAAAATCAAAATCAACAAGCAACCATAAACCAGAGATACACTATGGGAGTTTGATGAGCGAAGGAGGGTTTAGTGTCAAAATAAGGGGGGTGTGAATTATATGGGGAATATAACCAAAATGAAAATGCATACATTGTGCAAAAATTTAAAATGATGTAAAAATAAATAAAATGATAAAAAGCTAGGCAAGTAGGGTGTGAAAGTACACACCCACATGCACACACCCCAAGCTACAGACCCATGCCTTCATCAACATAGATATAAAAATCCTTAATAAAATGTCACCAAATTCAATCTAACAATGTATATATAGTTGTTTATCAGTTAGAATATATTCCAGATATATAAAGCTGGATTCATATTTTAAAAATATTTATGCAATCTGTCAAGTTAGTTGTCTAAAGGAGAAAAATGTATGATTAAATCAATTGATAGATTAAAAAAATGGTGAAATCAAATTGAGTCATGATAAAAATTCTAATTACAGTAGGAATAGAGGGAAACATTACTCAAAATCAGGCACTTGCAGAAATCTACAGCTAGCATCATATTTATTGAACACATTAGAATAAACATGCTAATGTCAGGGAAAAGCAAGAACTTTTTGTCTCACCACACCTATTAAACACGTTTCTAGAGTTCTTGCTTCTGCAATTAGATGTGAGAAATAAACAGAATGAAAAATGGAGAAGACAAAGTAAATCTGCCTCTATTTGCAGACAACATCGTTGTCTGCATGGAAGACACCATGGGATGCACAAAATTGATATGGAAACTCCTAGAACAAATAAGACAATAATGAACAAGTGGAAACCCATATAAAATGCAATCCTTATTTTAACAATTAAATACTGAGGCATAAATACAATAAAATATGCAAAGGGTCTGTTCAATATAATTTACAAAATACTACTGAGAAAAACCAAATAAGACCTAGTGCTTCATGGATTATGGTGTTCCAAGAGTGGAAGACTTAACCATAGTAATGCCAACTCCTATGTTTGGGAAGTTATACATCTCTTTAAATCGATAGGTAGGCTTAACATACATATACCTATACAAATATGCACCATTAGTTTTTAACAAGGAGCAAAATCTCAGCAATTGAGGAAGAATAGTCTTTTGAATAAATGATGCTGGAGCAATTGAATATGCATAGGCAAAAAACTCCTTAATCTTGTCCTAAACCTCACATCGTATATGAAAATTAACTCAAGTTGAATCATCTTTCTTAAAAGTAAAATATAAAAGTATGAAACTTTTAAACATCATAGAATATATTAAACTGGAAATCAAGTGCACTATATATAAAATTGAATATTGATAAATTGGACTCCAGAATATTAAATACTTTTGCTCTGTGGATGACTCTGTTGAGAGGATGAAAACACACATTACAGACTAAAAGAAAATATTTACATACATAATAAAGGACTTGTATCTAGAATGCAAAAAAATCTCTCAAAACTGGGCCTCCCTGGTGGTGCAGGGATTATTACTGAATTTGATCCCTGGCCAGGGAGCTACCCACATGGCAAAGCAGACCCCTCCTGTCTCGCCTGCTGCTCCTCTCAGCAATGTGTTTCAGTACATAGATTTGTTCTGCTCCCCACTCTCTCTCTGATGAATCCTCCTACCTCCCACACCTCTGGCTTACACCTCAGTTCTTGTATGCATAAATAAATAAATCTTTTTTTAAAAATCCCTCAAAACTTGACAGAAAAGACAAATAATTCAGAAGAGAACGGGCAACGAAATGCACAATTAACTGAAGACGCTATACAGATATCATACAGATACATGATAAGAGTCAATACCATTAACCATTACATAAATTCAAATTAAAACCAAAATGAGAGCTACTACTTACCTACCAGAATGGTTAAAACATGATAACATTCAATGATGGTGAGGCTACAGTGAAACCAGTTCTCTCACACATTGCTGGTGCGCAGAGTCACGGCTAGACGGCACCCCGAGCGGCGTCCACGTCCTCCACCCCAGCTCTCTGCAGGAGGACGGCCCCGATCACTCTCTCCTCAGGACTGAGAGTGTCCACACTTCACCTCACCTTGGCCGACATGTCGGTCACCGCAGCCAAGCCAGGAAAGTCTCATGACACTAGCTGGAAACAACGCGGCCTCTCCCCGCCCGAGACTGCTTGATGCTCATCCCTGCTTGTGAGAAGGTGAGCAGCTCATCCTGGCCTGCTCTTGGGATGTATTTTCTGTCTCTCAAGATGTTCCACATAATCTTGCACACATCCAAGTTTTTACAGATTTGTTTCATGAATCTACACATACTTATTAGTAGTATTCTTCAAAATGATATCACAAGTCAGATTTATAACTAAGGATTTGATAAGGTAACTCTAGCTCAATTATTTATTTGGCTTTCCAAAATACTTGTTTAACAAATAGTTAAGATTTATTTATTTATGCACACAAGAGCTGGGGTACAGGCCGTAGATGGTGGGGTTGAGAGGATTCCCCAGAGACAGAGCAGGGAACAGATCAGGCCAACTGACAAAATACACTGCTGAGGGGTGCAACAGGCCAGTCAGGAGAGGTCTGAGGCACATGGCAGTCAGCTCCCTGGTTGGCTGGGGATCCAACTTGTGCACAGTGGCTGGCAGTAGTTTGAGAGCACTGTGTTTAACCCCTGGGCCACCAGGGAGGCCCCTTACCTTTAGTTTGAGATCAGAAGTGTGACTCCTTCATTTCCCCCCACTTTTAATCAGGAAAGCTTTGGTTATTTGGGGTCTGATGTGTTTCCATATGAACCTCAGTAATCTTTGTTCTATTCCTCTGAAGAATGCCATCGGGATATTTATTGGGGTTGCAGTGATTCTAGAAGGGGCTTTGGGTTGGATAAATCCAGGCCCTTTGGACAATGTTGATTCTTCCACCCCATGAGCTGGGTCTTTCTTTCCATTTCTCTACGCTTTCTATTATTTTTTTCCACAATGTTTGATAGTTTTCCTTGTAAAAGTCTTTCAGTTCCTCTGTTAAATTTATTCCCAGTTATTTTTTTTTTTGCATGTGCAATTGTAGGTGGCATGACTTTGTTAATTTCCTCTTCTAGTTCATTATTTGTACTTAGGAAGGCATATGTTTTTCAATGCAGAGTTTGGTGGCATTACATACACTCACTCTGTCGTATAACTCTTATTTCTGAAACCAGGGTGTCCCAAAGGCTTACATACACCCCCAAAATAGACCTGCGTTCTTTCTGCTCATTGCTTAACCCTTTGCACTCCGCTGTCCCCTCTCAGGGGACATTGGAATTCTAGCATATCACTCGGATGTCCCCTCTCAGGGGACATTGCAATTTATTAGTGATTATGGGGAATTGAGTTATTTCAATGCAACTTTTTGAGACATGCATGTTTCCCTGAAGTTTTATCTTGAAATGGCACAGGAAATTAAATAAAAATATCGTAAAATTACTAAGATATATACAAGAAATGTCACCGGGTTTTGTGTCGGACGAGAATGTGAGATGCGTGCTCACGATGGTCAGAACACTTCAAAACACCACTTGAAAAGAGTGATAAGGGGAGTTTGTAGAAGAAAGGTCGGTTTTCAAACATAGTGCACACTGTGTAGTGAGATATATAATTAAAAATAAACAAGTCTACATCTGGAGGAAAAGATTTTCAAAGCTGAGGTCATTTTGGTTTGAAGCTTCGAGCAGTGCACAATGATCTAACGAGGAGAAAATCGGAAAAGTGATTCTTTTCTTAGTGAATAAATTGTTTGGTGAAAGCTATTTTGGTAAATATCATCTTGTCAGCTAGTAATAACAATTAGAAATTTTCAACCCATGCATTTATTCATATTTTTATTAGAACAATGGCAAAGCGTCCAACCACGAATGAGTCTCATGACACAAGTAGTAGTAAAGATGAGCTCCACTAATCAGCCCACAATGCATATTGGGGAGTGTTACAAAATTTATCATACTGTACAAAATTATAAACAATAAAATATTGTTTTTTTTGGGCATATACATTCCTCGATGTCACCCAATTTATGTAAGTACAATATCATTCTAATATGTTACTTGGTTCCAAAATTATAATAAATAATACGAGGGTCTGTAAATGCACGTTTCCGCCGCAAACTAGCGTCGAATAGCTGGTAGCCAATGTCCAGAATGGTTCGGAGTGCAAAGGGTTAAAAGTCAAACTATTCTTTGTCTTCTAGCCTGGCTACATTACCAAGACGAACATGTTCTTCCCGAGCAGTTCTGCTTCTCCAGAGAAAGAGAACCTCGCAGCCCAAGACCGGCCATCCACCTCGGTCTTATGGGTACACTCCCTTTCATCCAGGGGATGAACTTAGGGGTGGGGGCGACCAAGGGAGATGGCACAGACCTGCAAGTAGCACACACCTCTTGTCCCCATATCCGAAGGATAAGCACCCCACAGAAGAATGGACCCATAGCCTCCCTGCTCCATAAGTCTCAGACCGTGAAGCTGTCCACAGCCACTGCAGCAAGAACTCCATCCCCAGCCAGGGAGCTGACCCACAAGGCGCAGCACCTCTCCTGTCTCCCCGCGGCTCCCCTCAGCAGTGGATTTCAGTGGATCTGCCTGTTCTGCTCCCCACTCGTCTCTGGGGAGTCCTCCCCCGCCCTGGTCCACTCCCTGCCCCTGGAGCTCAGGGTTCCTCAGGGTTCCTGTAGTGTCCTCACCGCTGGAGCATGGACAGTGTCTCTGGGCTGTGCTGATCCTGCACGTCCTGACCCCGGGATGTGGCTGAGCTGGGCAAGGTCCCCACGGAGCACGGTGGAGGCCATTCCTGGGCCTCCGCCCACCCATCCAAATAAGCCTCACCCGCCACACCCCTGGACGCCCCAACACACCTCTAGGGGGACGTGACGCGAGTCCCCTGAACCCCTCACCTTCAGAGCAGAGAGTGACACTTGCTGCAACAGCCCACATTGGTCACGTCACAGCAACAGACACTTCCAGGGAACGTGGCACTAGCAGAGGAGCGTTGTCTTAGCAAACCCTGCAGGCCTCTTTGGACCAGGTCTGAGGTGAAGGCTGAGGGGCCCGATGCCATCTTTAATGGGCGCTCAAGGACACCTAGGAGCCTGCAGCATCGTGGAAAGCGGCCTGCGGCCTAGGGGTGAAAACCTCAGCAACCTCCCACGGCGCATTGAGGAATATGGCCCGTGGCCCCGACACTCCAGGTGGAGTTTAAAGGGACCAATGTACCTCCTGATTCAGTCCTAACCCCTGAATCAGGGAAGATGCTCTCAGGGGACAGACACCCCGACAGTCACCAAACTGGAAACACAGGATGGGGGCTCTGGCCATAGAGATGTTCCTGACGGAGGAAGCTGCGTAGAGGGCACGGACAGGGAGGAGCGGGCGCCCAAGTCCCAAATCCATGATCAGAGAAACAATCCCCGACGGAGGGGCCCCAAGCCCAGCCCTGCAGAGAGGACGCTGAGTAGCCTACACAGGGCACGACTGCAAATCCACAGACAGAGGCTAGGTGTGGACATGCAGGCGATTAACGGGGGCAAACTCAGCGGGCCTCGGAGCCTCGGGAGAGACCTCAGGCCAAGCACTTCAGCAAGAGACACGCCACAGAGACCCCCACCACCAGCACCCGCTCCCTGCCCGCCACAGCCATGGGAGCCCCTGCTTCTCGGCCCCAGCAGCCACCCCTCGGGACCGTTCTGCTCAGGGAGCTTTCTTGTCCTTACTCCTGTAGTAAATCTCTGGCTCTTCTGAAACTCTGGGCTCCACCTGGAAGTACTTTCGTACCAAAGACAAGAAATGAGGAAGAGCACACCCGAGGCCTCAGACTCCGGGCCTGCTGCACAAACTCTCCGCTCGACATCACCACGGAGCCAAAGAAAGACCCCAGAAGGTGCCCGGGGCCCCTGAGGGGGGAGTGGTAGCGAGAGTTACATCAAGGACATCATCAGCCACCACCTAATACACCGACCACTCACCCCAAGGTATGAACTGACTCAGACAAAGACCACATTCAGGGCACGGCCAGCAATGGCGGAAGGGATTATGTTCTGAACAAAGAGTGAAGGAAGAAGACCTGGATTACATCATCACCTCCAGGAGGAATACAGGGGAATGAAGAAAGGATCAGGGGAAAAAGACAAAACTAGCAGGCAGATGACAGAGCTGAGATGCCAGCAGGGGATGGGGCAGAACAGGGGCCAGGAGGGGAGGAGCAGCACCAGGGCCTGGGGTGACGGGTCTCAGATGCGGTGCAGACAGGACATTTGCAAGAATTATACAGAAGGGGAGCAATCCAATAGTGCACAAAGATGAACAACAATTTAATAAAAAAAAAATAACAGGCAAGAAACCTTTCCTTTAAAAAAAATTCAGGGGCCTCTGTTGGCGCAGGGGTGAAGTCTCAGCACTACGAAGCTGTTCTCAGTACTGCAGACACGAGTTCGATCCCTGGCCAGGGAGGTGCCCCACGGGCACAGTAGACCTCTCCTGTGGCCCCACTGGCCCCCTCAGCAGTGGATTTCAGTAGATCCACCTGTTGTGCACCCCACTCTCTCTGTGGAGAATCCTCTCACCCCCTCATACCTCCGGCTTGCACCCCAGATCTTGTATGCAGAATTAATCTTCCAACAAAATTCCCTTATTTTGTAGAACTGGGGTGTAGACCAGAGGTTCGGGGGTGAGAGGATTCACCAGATACTGAGTGTGGTGACAAACAGGCAGAACCACTGAAATACATGGCTAACGGGAGCAGCGTGTGACACAGGAGAGGCATGTTGTGGCCATATGTGGGGCGGCTCCCTAGCTAGGGCTGAAACCCTGGCCAGAGCAGGTAATAGCGCTGAGATTTAAACCCCAAGGCCACCAGGGAGGCCCCGAAAATCCTTCATCATGAAAGGTAGGTAAAGACAGCCGCAGACCTCAACCTATAGCCAAGAGCACACAGTTCAACATTTCCTTCTAGAGGAGGACATTTTGGTGGTGAGCAATTCCAGCATCGGGGGGCACCACAAAGACTTAGAGTACTGGACAGAATGTGACGACTAAGTTAGAAAACCCAGAGAGACCACTTACCCACGCAACATGCAGTGTGCCATGTAGACAGACAGCTGCTGTGGACAGGCATAGCATCGCCCAGGAACTTAAGAGGATACTAGAAGCAACGGCAACAGGAACAACGACATCATCACTGCATGAACTTGGGAGAACAGAGTGAACCAGGTAACTCCAAGCAATTAAGATTGAAACTATGTCAGTTCCCATTGATCTCAGCTGCATGATGTGGTTTGAGCTCCTAACTTTGAATATTTTTAAAAGATTTTTATTTATTCAAGCATACAAGAACCAGGGTACAGGCCAGATGTGTGGGAGGGTGAGAGGATGCACCAGAGACAGAGCGGGGAACAGAACAGGCAGACTGACCGAAATACAATGCTGAAATACACGCAGCGGGCCAGACAGGAGAGGTCTGCCGCACCATGGGGTTGCTCCTGGCCAGCCAGGGAATCAAACTCCCACCACAAAGGCCATGGACAGCTTCACAGCGCTGCGCTCAACCACCTGCACCACCAGGGGAGGCCTGCCTGTCCACTCTTGACATTCATAGCATTTCCTTCCAGTGTGGAGTTTGTCATGCCTAGTGAGGGCTGACTTCCTGAAAAGTTTTCCCACTCTTCACAATCATAGGGATTTTGTCCAGTGACATCTCTGATGTCCAGTGAGAGCTTGCTTACTGGAAAAAGTTTTCCCACGCTCTTGACACTCATAAGGCTTCTCTCCACTGTGATTTCTCTGATGTTTACTGAGGGATGATTTCTGGCGGAAAGCCTTCCCACATTCTTGACACTCATAGGATTTCTCTCCACTATGAATTCTCTGATGTGTAATGAGGTGTGGCTTACTAGAAAAAGCTTTCCCACACCCTTCACAATCAAAGGGTTTCTCTCCAGTGTGACTTCTCTGATGTCTAATGAGGTTTGACTTACAGGAAAAAGCTTTCCCACACCCTTCACAATCACAGGGTTTCTCTCCAGTGTGAATTCTCTGATGTTTACTGAGGGATGATTTCCAGAGGAAAGTCTTCCTACACTTGACATTCATAAGGCTTCTCTTCAGTGTGAATTCTCTGATGCTCACTGAGGTAACACTTACTGGAAAAAGCTTTCCCACACCCTTCACATTCATAGGGTTTCTGTCCAGTGTGAATTCTCTGATGTCTAATAAGGTGTGCCTTACTAGAAAAAGCTTTCCCACACCTTTCACAATCATAGAGTTTCTCTCCAGTGTGAATTCTCTGATGGAGACTGAGGGATGACTTCCTAGAAAAAGCTTTCCCACACTCTTCACAATAATAGGGTTTCTCTCCAGTGTGAATTCTGTCATGTTTATTGAGGTTTGATTTCAAGAGAAAAGTCTTCCTACACTCGACATTCATAAGGCTTCTCTTCAGTGTGAATTCTCTGATGTTTACTGAGGGATGATTTCCAGGGGAAAGTCTTCCTACACTCTTGACATTCATAAGGCTTCTCTCCACTGTGAATTGTCTGATGCTCACTGAGGTAATATTTACTGGAAAAAGCTTTACCACACCCTTCACATTCATAGGGTTTCTCTCCAGTGTGAATTCTCTGATGTCTAATAAGGTGTGCCTTACTAGAAAAAGCTTTCCCACACCCTTCACAATCATAGAGTTTCTCTCCAGTGTGAATTCTCTGATGGAGACTGAGGGATGATTTCCAGAGGAAAGTCTTCCTACACTCTTGACATTCGTAAGGCTTCTCTCCAGTGTGAATTCTCTGATGCTCAGTAAGGTGAGCCTTCCTGGAAAAAGCTTTCCCACACCCTTCACATTCATAGCATTTCTCTCCAGTGTGAGTCCTCTCATGTAGAACAAGAACTGACTTACAGGAGAACACTTTCCTGCACGCCTGACATTCATAGGGTTTCTCCCTTGTATGAGTTCTCTGATGGACACTAAAAGCAGGTTTCCACCTGAAAGTTGTCTTACACACCTGACACGGGTAGCGCTTCACTCCCGTTTGAGATTGTGGATGTAAAGTGAGGGCAGTCTTCCATGAGTAAGTTTTCACATAATCGTTAGAGCCAAACAACTTCACTGCAGTGAGATTTCTCTGGTATCCCCTCTGTAAGGAAATCTCAGCGGTGCCCCCACACTCATCAGGTTGATCGTCTGCTTGTGTTTTCTGATGTTCAGTCAGAACAGAGGTTTTAGAGGCCGCTTCACCATATCTCTTATATCCCAAATTATTCTTTCCTAACTGGGTACTCTCACACGGATAGGTGTGAAATGTTTTTCTGAGACTGGCCCCACTTTCACAACATTTCTGCTGCTTATGTTCAAGATACCTAGGAGGATTCAAATGAACTGGAGTCATCTCCGCTGCTCTCCCCTTTTCATTACAACTGCAGGGAGTCTGTCTTCCTTGGGTTCTGTCTCGGACAACGAAAGGCACCTCATCACGGGTGTCCCTGCACTCATTGCATTTACGGACAATCCCTTCCAGAAGGGCTCCTCTAGGTGTAAATACTATTTCTTCACTCACGACTTTTCCTTGTTCACAAAATTCAAAAGGCTGTTGAAAGTTCTGAATCACCTGGTGACTAAGGTGCTCAGGATACTTGATGGGTTCCCTCATTCTACTAAAAACCTCCTCGTTCTCTCTAGCATGCCCTTCATGAGGCTCACCAGGGATCATCATGGTCCTATGTATAGTAAAGTCCTCAGGCATCATCGCTGAATTGTTTTCATTTTTGATACTATGGTTCAAACAATGAATTGAGTGCAAATTGTTTTTTTCCATTAAGTCAGTTCTCTCGTTGGATGGTATTTTGCTGCTGTTGGTAAGAACTTGCCACACATGTCTGCCCTGATTTGCAGGGCTGTCCTGAGTCAGGTGATCCACAGTATGGACATCTAAAGTGAGATAAAAATGACCATGTCTCTAAAAAGGAAGCATTTTGAGTGAATACTACCAAGCGGCACGAAAGTTCCTATATTACAAAATAATTTACAGGTATTAATTTTCTGATTCATGTGTTTTGCCCATAGTAAATTATGGGGAGAATAGATTTTTTGGTATTTTTTTACTTTAGCATAGGAGATCTGGGGTGTAGGCCAGAGGTGCAGGAGTGGGGGTGCTGTAGGGGAGTGTGCTGTAGGGGAGTGTGTTGACCAGAACAGGCGGACTGACTGAAATACACTGTTGAGGGGAGCGGCAGGTGAGACTGGAGAGATTTGCTGTGCCAAAGTCGGTGAACTCCTTCACTGTGGATCAAACTCAGGCCATAATAGTGAGAGCTAAGAGACTTAATCCCTAGGCCTCCAGGGAGGCCCCAATTAACAGATTTTCTAATGCCAAACCAGGATAACAAAGCAGTAAATCTAATTTCACAATGGTTTTATAAAATCATAAATATTTGCTAAATATAGTCTTTTAACTAGAGTTGTCGATTTCAACCAGAAGCATTTCACCCAACATAGATCCTACACACCTTCTTTCTTAGACTGACCCTGTGCAACTCTTGAGGGTACTTTCTGAATAACCAAGCCCTGCAGAGGCCATGGCTTTCCCAGAAACCCGTGGACTGAGAGACCCAGTCATTGCCCAGGCACTTTAAGCAAGAGGCCTGCTGAGACACAAGGACTCTGCTTCTCCATTTCCTTAGTTCTTCTTTCGACTCTGGCCCTGGCCACGGTCACCTGCAGAGGTTCTCAGAGGCATGTGCTTCCCTCCATGGAAGAGACCAGTCAGTTCATATTTAAATATCATATCACATTAAGGCTCAGAATCCTAATACATGCAGCAAACTCCGCCTCATCATTGTGTCCCACGTTCCTGCTAAGTGATAGGAAAAAAGTTCTGCATCCATCCTGTGCTATCAGCGTTAAAGTCTTTTCTCACATCCTTCTGAGAGCAACACCCTGGTGGTCTCAACGCACTCCCTGGAACCTGTGTTTCTGCTTTGTTCATAGCAGCTCCAGTTTCTATGTTGTGTGTGACTCTCAGCTACATCACACTGTCGTAGATTCCTTTACTTTCCTCCCAACGATTCCCACGAGAAGGTGGAATTGCACAGGTCACACTGCTCCTCAAGGTATGAGCCCCCACCTGAAACTCTTAGTGCCATGGCTTTAGAAACCACCACCTCAGGTTCCCCCTCCCATGTCACAGAACATCCCTTCCAACGCTGAACAATTCTGGGTCCTCCTCAGCCTCACAATTACTATGAGGGCGGTCACAAGGCTTGCCCTGAAACACTACTCATGTTCTAAATAACTCTCCAGTCAACGCCTCTCTATCCCTTTTGAGTTAGTCACCTGCTCAGTGACATCTCCAATAGCAATACATAGCCTCTATCCCAGACTGCAGAGGGAACTATAGATATGACATGTCAGTGCAACCCATTCACCTCACCTGAGCTCTGAAAGAAAATAATTAATCTCTATAATGATGCGTATGGAGCACACACAAAAACAACATTCTCCACTCTGTTTAACTCATGCTGGTCAAAGATCTCTGTGGCTTTACCTCTCTATTAATAAATGTATTTATTACATATTCTTTCCTCACAAAGTGTATAACTTCAGAATGTAAAGATCATTTCTGTGAGTACTGTTGCTCTCCCCGCTCAGAAAATTTACCACTGGCTAAACTTCCCATAAACATACAGAAAGAATAAAAAAAATTCCTCAACAGGAACCTAAAGAAAACAGTCTATGAGAATACACTAAGAGAGAGAATAGAGATATGTGATTACTGCAGAATCATCCCCATGTATCAGGGACTGCATACTGGTTTAAGAACATAAACAACCATTTTTAAAAGAGCAGGACGAAATTCACAAGAGAGTAATATTTGGAAACTGAATAAAGAATCAGTTTGATATATGCAGACACACTCTTCAAGATTGGACACTGAAAAAGCACCTCAGTGTGGCCAATATCACTGGCCACACTCCCAGCCTCCTCTCAGCCTCCCGGCCTGGCAAGCACTGACTGACCTGAGAGGTCCTGGTTTGGGGGATCGTCCACAGTCCCCGGCTGTAATCCCTGCTCCGACCTGATGCTCTCCTCAGGATCGGTAACACAGTGCCCTGTGATGAGAAACAGTGTTGGTCTTCGATCAAGTTCAACTTCAGTCTTTGAAAACTAACAAATGCAGTGTGAAGAGCTGTGCAAAAGAGGCCAATCTGAATCTTTCCAAACGAAAACCGAAACACCCACAATGTACACTGCCTGCCATGTTCAACCTCACCAACACTCAGTTTCATAAGCAAGTGCACACTTATCAGTGCAGAAGACACCATTGCACTAGAGTGTTACACTGGAGCTTCCTCACCTAGGGACACCAGGTGATTGCAGGTCTCCAGCATCACATCCCGGTACAGGGTCCTCTGAGCTTCACTCAGGTACCGCCACTCCTGCCACGTGAAGTTCACAGCCACATCTTCAAATGACACCATCCCTTCTGAGGGAACATTTCTCATCTCAGGGCCGGCAGCCTGGGTCAGACAGAGCAAGTGCAAACAAATCTTATTTTGTGGGTCTTCGGTCCTGTATAGAATTCGCAGTTGAAAGAGCCTCGCCTCTACATTCACCCCTTTGGTCCTACAAGTAAAATTATAGCTTACCTTATATATTTGAAGTGTCTATGATTGTAAGAATAAAAGGATGAATAAAATTGGCTCCTTGAGGAGCTGATAGCCTGGCTGGCAGGTGTAACAGACATACACCCGGAATCATGTGCTAAAGGAGCTTCATAACAAATGAAAAGCATGTGCAACTTTGTGCCAATATTTTACTCCCGTGACCTCAAAGCCTGCTATCTCCAACTCACAGTAAACGAAAACTGAACCCGAAAACAGGATGTTCAAGCAATGAGGTGGGAAAAAGCAAAGGTAAGAGATGTTCAACTACAAGCAAGTATAAACCAGAGATGCACTATGGGGGGTGGAGAGATTAGGGTTAAAATAAGGGGGGTGGGATGTATGGGGACTATAACCAAGATGAAAAATGCATAACTTGTGCAGAAATAAAAAATGATGTAAAATATATATAAAATAAAATTTTAAGAAAAGATGTTCAGCTGACAGAGTCAGAAGAAGACAGATCAGGTCATCACTTCTAAAATGGAAGGACAAAGGGGAGGAGAACTTGGTAATAACTTGGTGGCTGAGGTACGAGGAATGTTTTCCTAATATGCTGTCTGCATGACGGGCTGGTAGACACTGGAATTCCACACACAACTGGACATGTGTCTGGTAGATCAGGAAGTCTAAGGTGAAAACAGAAATTTGAGAATCAGGTCCTCCCAGGTGGCACAAGAGTTTAAGTCTAAGCACTATGAAGCTATTGGCAGTTGCTGCAGCAAAAATTCAATCCCCAACCAGGGAGCTATCCACAAGGCGCAGCAGACCTCTCCTGTCTCCCCGCTGCTCCCCTCAGCAGTGTATTTCAGTCAGTCTGCCTGTTCTGTTCCTCGCTCTGTCTCTGGTGAATCCTCTCACCCCCTGCACCTGTGGCCTACACCCGAGCGTTTATATGCATACATAAAATAAATATTAAAGAAAATAAAGAATATGGGAATCTCCAGGATATTATTGATAGTTTTCATCACCGTAGGGGAGAACACGTTGACCAGAACAAAAGGTATTGAAAGAACAGGAAAAACAACTAGAAGAGACAGATATTTCTTTTCGAGAAAGAAAAAAATAGATCATAGCAATGAAAGAGTTTTGAAAAATAAGATACACGGTATAAGAAAACAAACATCTTATGAAATCCGTAAATTTATTCCATCATTTCCTTTCCTGTGTAGTAAATCCTGTGCACCTCCACATACATATAGAATAGGAACCCATTAAAATAAATTTCCATTTGTATTAGCTAAAAAAGGATTCAGAGGATTTTTCCTCAACACAAATCAAGTCCTTGACAGCCACAGGCGACATCAACATTCCCAGTGAGAGAAGGACTAACAAAGACGCTCAGTGTCCCCTATTCAAAATGGGTTTGGGTGACGCTACGTAACAACAACAACAACAAAAAGACAACATACATAAAAATGGTCATAACTAGTTATAATTCATTCTTGGAAAACTAATGAAAGCCACAGGAAAGCGACTCTGGAAAGGAAAACCCAGTGAGCAGACTATAACACACACCCATGTTCACACACACAGGAGCTCCTGTACGCTGCCAGTGAAATGACAAAACAGTAAGCAATGCATGTAGCGGAACCAAGGGCAGAGACTTGCTGGAATAAAGAAACCTGGAGGGTTAAACAATGAATAAAACAAATGCAAAGACACAACAGCATCCAGGACACGATGAGCCTGATGCACTGACAGGAACTCTTGCAAGGTAACCCGGCACATCCCAGTTCTAGGAAAACAAAAATGCATTTACTTACAGGCTCATTGATTAAAACACTAATACGAGAAATAAAACAACAGCAAAGAAAGAGAAGGTGGATGGCTCATGTCTGCGCACAGAAACTCACGGGGACCTCCCAGCAGGAGTGGGCTCAGGATGCCATAAAAGGACCATACGATGAAATGGGACAATACAATCCCCTCACGCTTTCGACCCTGTTCAAAATGGAAATGTGCAGCAATGAGTAAAGGACTGGAATACACAGCTCTGCAAATCACATACCCAAGCGGGTCCTAACACATGAACGTTCTCAATACGATCAGTCACGAAGGAAAAATGAATCAGAAGTACAAGAGATGAGATTTTACGTCCGCTGGGATCGCAATGATTTAAAAAGAAAGAAAAGAACAAGTACTGGCAAAAATTTGGACCTGGCTCCCTTGCGCACTGTTGGGGCAAACATAAATGATGCAGCCAGGAGGGAAGACAGGAAGGTGATTCTTGGGAAAAGGGAAATCAGAATGACAGGAGTACCCACCCCCACCCCAGGGTGTTCACCAATAGCAGGGACAGCAGGAACGGGCAGAGACGTTTGCTCACCTACTGTCACTGCACCACCAGTCATTACAGCCCAAAGCAAAATCAACCCAAGCCCCAGGTGATGGATTAATGGATAAATAAGACTGGAAAATACACATAAGATATTATTAATGAGCCTCACAATGGAACTAAACAATGACACACACTACAATATGAATGCACTCCTGTACGATACCTATGAAATGACAAAACAGTTAACAATGCAATAAAATAAGAGATTCACCAAGAAAACAAGGTGTAATAAGACTCCATTCATACAGGTCTGAGTTGTCAAACTCTTGAAAACAGAAAGCAAATGGTGGATACAGGGGCTGAGGGACAGAGCAGTTGGGAGCGAGAGTTTAATGAGTACAGTATTTTATTACTGGGAAATGAAAAAATCTGGAAGGTGGTGATGGCTGTATAACACTGGTAGCCAGAGAGCTACCCACATGGTGTGGCAGACCTCTCCTGACTCTCCCACTGCTCCCCTCAGCAGAGTATTTCAATAGATTTGCCTGTTCTGCTCCCCACTCTGTCTCTGGTGAATCCTCCCCCCTCCCACACCTCTGGCCCATACCTCAGTTTTTGCATAAATAAATTCATCTTTTAAAACATGAATGAATGAATGAATGAATGAATGAATGGAGGGCCACGTTTTCTAGGAAAAGGAGAAAAAGAAGCAACAGTCATGCTGGGCAGAAGAGCAGCCACTGCTGCTCCCCACAGTGCAAAGTTTTATAAAATGAAACACTTGCATGGTCACAGGTGACAGAAGAGCTGGTAAAATTAGGTTGCAAAATATATTCATTCTATCAATATTCTATAAACATCTATCAAAATTAAAAAAATCTACCATTAACCGTAACTTCAGCAAGAATCATATGTATGACAAATGCAAACGCACCTACTATACTCCAGCCTTGATGACAGAAACCTGAAGCTCTTTATTAAAAACTACATTGAGCATCACTGACATAAACTCCCAACAACCAAAGGTCAAATGATGAACATCTGCGCTACCTGGTTTTACTCAGCGAGTGTCTGTGTCATGACCCTTGTTCAAACGTGTCCCACTGACCCCTGAGTACTTTCTCCCCCTGAACTCTGAGGTGTCACCACACCCTGGCCAGTCGGAGGCAGAAAGGGGAGCAACCTCATCACTGAGAAAACACATCCATCAGGTTTGGCTAAGAATGAGAACTGTAATGTGAAAGAAAGTGAACACACACACTCACACGCATGCACGCATGCACGGCGGTGCTGTTGTTAGCAACCATTAAGATATCAGGTAATACTGAAGAGTAACTTGCATTGGGTGAGACTAAACTTTGGATCAGAGTAATCCCTTTCTTGTGGCGGGAGACCTGGGCTGAGAAGGATCTAATTCCACACGGGAGGGCACAACACAGGACGAGGTTTGCATGTTGCATGAGCAGCAGGTGCCATTGGGACGGCTACAGGCGCAGTCAGGTGGGAGCCGAGCCTGTGGTACTAGGCCTGGGCAGGAGGCCCATGCGCAAGTGTAACTGGCAGAAGTGGCAAAACACAGTTGACTGACTCACTAAGGAGAAGTGCAGACTGAAGACGGGAGACCAGATCGGAACACAGGGACTAGCTACATTCAGAAGCACAAGATACTCAAGCATTCAGGGACACAGAAAATAAATCATCAGAGAGACCATGACAGAAACAAACACAAAGAAATTTGCATCTTCCAAAACACTGGAAATGGAGGAAAACTCACCAACACATACGACGAGGTCAGCATTGCCGATACCCTCCAAAAAAAAGACAGCATAAAAGGGAAAAATAGACCAACACCACCAAAGAACAGAGAAGCGAAAATCCTCAACAAATTCCAACCGAGTTAATACAGCAACATGGAGTCTCCCTGGTGAAGCAAGGAGTTAAGGCAAAGCACTATGAAGCTATCCACAGCCCCTGCAGCATGAGTTCGTTCCCCAGTCAGGGAACTCACCCACACGGCACACCTGACCTCTCCTGTCTCCTTGCTGTTCCCCTTAGTAGTGTATTTCACCAGATCTGCCTGTTCTGTTCCCCACTCTGTCTCTGGTCAATCCTCTCACTCACCACATGTCTGGCCTGTACCCCAGCTCTTATATAGATAAATAAATCAATCTATAAAATTCCAAATGGGTTAAATATTTGGTGATGTACTTGACAGAAAATATAGGGACACACTAAGGACAGTTGCCCCAAAGTGCACTAGGGAACACAACCCCAACACCCAGGAAAACAAAAGCAAAAATCAACAAGTGGGACACCACTAAACCTAAAAGCTTTCATACCTTAAAAGAAACCAGCCCAAAAACTGAAAGGCAGTCTACAGAACAGAAAAAGTATCTGCATGCTACACATGTGACAAGGGGTTCATTCCAAAATTTATAACATCCCCAAACAATGCGAGAAACCAACTGATGACTCAATTAAAAATGGACAAAGGGGGGCCTCCCTGGTGACACAAGGGGTTGGGACGCAGCCTATGAAGCTCTCCAAAGCCTCTGCAGCACAAGTTTGATCCCTGGCTGGCAGGGAGCAACACGCATGGAGCAGCAGACCTCTCCTGACTCCCCACTACTCCCCTCAGCAGTGTGTTTCAGTAAGTCTGCCTGTTCTGCTCCCCACTCTGTCTCTGGCGAATCCTCTCACCCTCTGCACCTCTCGCCTGTACCCCAATTCTTGTATGCATAAATGAATAAATCTTAATTAAAAAATGGACAAAGGAACTACATACACTCTTCTCTAGAAAGGGAATTCTGACATCCTACAGACAATAGGAATGTTCACCTTAACTTATTTTAAGAGAAATGTAAATTAAAAGCACACTTAGATGCCACCTCACCCCTTGAGAAGGCCCAAATGAAAATGAATGGATTTATACAAAACGGGGGGTGAGGGGTGAGAATTTTATGGGGACTACAACAAAGATGTAAATGATTACACTGTGCAAAAATGAAAATGATGTAAAATTATGTAAAATAGTATTTAAAAAAGTGAAACACTAAAAAAAAAAAAAAACAAATATGGAATGAACAATGCTGGAGAGAACACAGAGAAAAGGGAGCTCTCACCCACGGCTGGTGGCCATGACATTCGGAACAGACCCTGTGGATGAGGGTGCAGAGGTTTCTTAAAATAAAATAAAAAAAATAAAAACGGAAATTCCATAGCATCTGCAATACTTCTACACATTATCCTCACGGGAAAACTCAAACATAAAAAGATTTATCCCATCCATGAGCAGAGCAGCTGTGTTTCCAACTGCCCAGTCATGGCCCAAACTACATCCCTTTAGCAGAGGCAGGGCAGGAAGTGTGGAGCACACGCAGGGGAGCACTGCAGGGCTGTGAGGAAGGAGCAAAGGGCCACACTGAGGATAAAATGGGTGGGCAAGGAGGTGATATTGTTTTTTTTTTTTTAAATATTTATTTATTTATGCATACAGGAGCTGGGGTACAGGCCAGAGGTGCAAGGGAGGAAGGTGAGAGGATTCACCAGAGACAGAGCAGGGAACAGAACAGGCAGATAGACCGAAATACACTGCCGAGGGACGCAGCAGGCCAGTCAGGTCTGCTACGCCATGTGGGTAGCTCCCTGGCTGGCCAGGGGATGGAACTTGTGCTGCAGAGACTACAGACAGCCCCATCGGTTGCATCTCAAACCCTTGTGCCACCAGGGAGGCCCCGGGAGGTGCTATTCTTGAGTGAAATAAGCCAAAAAGTAAAGACACATATGAGATCGCTTGACTCATCTGTGGAAAATAAATACCCAAAAAACATTTACAGCCAAAATACTTGAATAAAACTTGAACAGGGTCATTTGAAGGTAATGATGACCACCAGAGGGAACAGGGAAATGGGTGGAGAAGTTAGGGAGGGAGGAAGACGGGGGACGGGCCAGAGTGTTTTGCTAGAGGGGGAAACTAGGGGTAGGGCAAGACACATTAGGATTGTAGGAAAAAACTGGCAACTATTTCAGCAGAAGGCTTTTAGTGCTACACATGTCAATGACAGATCGAGGAGGGAAAATAAGTAAAAGAATAAGAAAAAAAGTATAAGAAGCTTTAAAACAATTAAAAAAAATGAAATTTCCCAAAGGTCACACATGGTGTTCTCAAACATGGCAGGAACTTTTGGAGAGTGTAACTGGACTGGAGAGCATCTTAGGGTGTAGTGAGTGTCACTAGAAATGCATTCAGTCCACACCAAGGAGAAATGCGCAGGAGCAGTGGAAACAACGGCCAGAAAAAAGGACTCTGAAGAGTCTACTGGGCACCTTCGGTTTGCAGGCCACCTGAGAGAAAGGCAGGGGCAGGTATGTAAGGATCCCCCATTGGACTCAACGGCACACATGCCAAGACTGATGCCTGCATGAAAGTCTCCGAGAGTTGTGCAGGACACAGTGTATGATTTTAGCTACTGCACAGAAACCTTAAAAATTCAGTTGGGGCCTCCTGGGGGGCCCAAGGGTTTGAGCGTTGGGTTGTGAAGCTGCCCACAGCCTCTGCAGCGCCAGTTGGATCACCAGCGAGGGTCCCACATGGCGTGCATACCTCTCCAGCCACCGGCTGCTCCCCTCAGCAGTGTACTTCGGTCCTTCTGCCTGCTCTGCTCCCCGCTCTGGCCCTGGTGAATTCTCTCACCCTCCTGTGCTTCTGACTGTACCCAGTGCATTTATAAATAAATAAACAAACCTTGAAAAAAAAATCAGTTCTCCTTTCTAAAAGACATGTGGCTCCTTCACCCCCATTCTGCACTCAGGTCCTCAGGCCCCATCCTCCCCCTCCTCCATCACCCCGCACCGGACCAGCGCAGAGCTGGGAAGTGTTTCTGTCCAGCGGGGTGAAGAGCCACAGTCCACACCTTCAGCGTCATCAACCGCGACCCAGGCACAGACTCTGACTCTGCGTTGCGTGAGCACCAGGGCAGAGCCCCATCTTCACACATGCTGGACATGTGAAGTGCCTGGATCTACGCCACACCTTTCTCTGGTGAGGAATGTGTCCCTGGAGAAAACTATGTTTCTAATTTACGTGTCCGTTGAGTTACTCCCATAAAGTCAATGCACCCCAAGCTGAAGCAAACACAGCACTCACCAGAGATTGGTCCATTGTCGCTGCTCTCACAGAGGCATGAGGGCTCTGGAGGCGGCGCTGGGAGGGGCGATGGGGTCCAGCACAGAGGACGGAGGCAGCTGCACGGGGTCCTGGAGTCTCCTGTCCAGAGCCCGCCACACGCTGCCTGGAGACACCAGAGAGTCACTGCGGGTGACGGCCGTGTGACACTTCTAGCAGGGGCAGGAGAGGCCCTGCGAGTCCATTAGTGGCAGAACTTGGGTTTAGGGTTCACCATAACTTAGTAAAAGGTGACACTGCCCACTGCCTGATCAACAGTCACGCCAAGAACAACCGTCTCAAAGCTGAGGAGTCACTTCAGAGTGTGGATACGATTTCCAACGAGACGACGCCCCGAACGCACTGTTCTGCCAGGACACCCCGGCAGTGGCTCCGCGCCGCTTCCCGCCCTCCTCTCCGTGGACACCCCAACAGGGACACAGTCCCCCTGGGTGCTCACCTCCAGGATGGAGGCCTAATGCAGAAGCCAGCAGGACGCCGCCTGGGGGCGGGAATGCGAAAGGAGCCTGGAAATTCAGACAACAAGCCTCTAACGCAGCAGAAACCCCCCCCAAACCCGGGACCTCCCCACCCCCACAGGGGCTGCCTCCATCCTGGCAACCTGAGCAACGTCACCAGCCCACCTTGGGTCCATGAATCTGGCCCCGGGCGCAATACAACCCCGCCCAGAAACTCAGCTGGGCTCTCCTCTCCCTCACCGCCCGACTTTCGGGGGGCCCAGAGGAGTCAGCGCGCATGTGCACAGGCGGACCCGCGCTTCCCCAGGGCCCCCGCCTTGGGGACCCCGTCCCCCAGCCCCGGGAAGACCCCGGGCAGCGTCCGGGGTCAGGGCCGGGCGGCCGCGCCGGGGACACCCCGGAAAGGCCGGGACGTTCTCCCCAACGGCCCTGCCCCGCCCCCACGCGCGCTCCGGGGGGAATCGGCTCCAAAGCGCCCGACTCCACGCGGCCGGGGCCCCCGCTCGCCCGCGCCCCCTGCTCCCCAACCCCCCGGCGTCTCCGCTCACCCGAGCCCGGCCTCCCGGGACAAACCCGCGCTCACCTCGGGGCGCCCCACTGCTCGCGGAGGCGCCAGAACATTCGGACGGACGGTGGGGGGGTTACAGGGGGTGCGCCTGCGCAGATCGCGGAAGCCCCGCCCAGAAACCTCCGCGGGAACCACGGGGGCTGGAGACTACATTTCCCACAACCCCTTGCGCAGCCCGTCGGGCCGTCGTCGGGGTGGGGCTGCGGCCTGGAAGTGGGAGGAGTGGAGGTTGAGGAGAACCGGCAGGTGGGCGAGGCCTGTGAAAACTGCAGGGCCCATAACGGGTTCAGGACTCTGAGGGAAGAGAGCTCAACAGGGCCGCCCTGGGGCTGAAGGGGTTAAGCACCGCGCTGACTGACAAGCTATCTGCCCCCTCCACAGCAGGGAGCCTCCCACAGGGCATGGCTGACCTCTCCCTTCTTGCCCACTGCTCCCCTCAGTAGTGTATTTCAGTCAGTCGGCCTGTTCTATGCCCCACTCTGTCTCTGGTGAATCCTCTCTCTCTCTCTCTCTCTCTCTCTCTCTCTCTCACACACACACACACACACACACACACACACACACACACACATTTGGCCTGCACCCCAGCTCTTGTATGAATAAATTTTAAAAATATACATAAGAAGTTCACATATAGTCTAAATAAGACATTCAGCTACCAAAACACATTTCATCAAAATCAACATTCAGGTATTTAAGAAGCATCTTGACCTTCTGATATCTGGATCACAGAGTCGGTGTTCAACATAAAGATGCTTTGCTTAGCTAATGTGAATGGACAAGAATTCTACGCTGTTATGAAAAGCTTACCTGCTCTTTCATCACACGCTTGTGAAGATTTTTGTTGGCAACAAAGTCCAATAATATTCATGGCTCCATTACTACCATGAAGAAACATGAGGATATTAATAAACTGTTAGTTTATTCCCTGAAGGAGAAAATGATGAAATGAGTTGAACTTCAGCACGTTTCCATGTCTAACTTGTATGCCCACAATGAAGTCCACCACTCCTCTGGGTGATTTAGATCAATCTGTTCAGTCAGACACAAAGAGCATATCCATTTAGATTTTCATCATCCATGATACATGACACCATCATAAATGTACCCAAGCAATTGAGATGTAAAGAAACTCATCAACTGGAGAGGGTCCCTTAGATGTTTGACACATGAAAGTCAAACACTTGACTCCACCTACATACCAGGAGAAAGCCATAGAGTGAAATGATTTAGGGCTGAATTATGTTCATCAGGTCTCTTCACAATATCTCAAGTATGGTTGATTAAAAAAAGGACAAAGAAAATAACTATACAGGGCCCCAAACCATCGTCTTGAACTCTAATTTATTTTTTAAAGATTGATTTTATTTATTTATGCATACAAGAACAGAGGGGTAGGCCAGAAGTGTACGGGGTGAGAGGATTCCCTAAAGACAGAGTGCAGAGCAGAACAAGCAGATTGACTGAAACACACTGCTGAGGGGAGCAGCAGATAAGTCAGGAGAGGTCTGCTGTTTCATGTGGTCAGCTCCCTGGCCAGGGACCAAACGATAGCTTCATAGTGCTGTGACTTAACCCTCTGCACCACCAGGAAGGCCCTCAGACTTTTCAGTTATTCTAATATTTAGTATTTTAATGTTGGCTTATGCTCCATAAAAATTTTCTGACTTAAGGAATGTAAAGTGTTTCTCACTTCCTACTGTATTGCAATATCTTAATATGAATCTAAATTGCATTATTAATTACTTAATCATATCTTCACTTCTTTCAAGTTTCCAGTATGAAAACCTGGTTGCTTCAAAATTCATATTTGGACAATCCACTCATCACTTTCCATTTACAGTTTCTCTTGGTTTGCACTCTCTGATGTTTAGGATGATCTGACTTCTGGTTAATCACTTTGACACTTCTGGTTAAACTTCTGGACTTCTGGTTAAAGACACCAAAGTTGGGACCTCACTGGTGGCACAAGGGGTTAAGACACAACCTATGTAGCTATACGCAGCCACTGCAGTACGAGTTGGATTCCAGGTCAGGGAGCTACCCACATGGTGCAGCAGACCCCTCCTGTCTCGCCTGCTGCTCCCCTCAGCAGTTTATTTCAGTCAATCCGCCTGTTCTGTTCCCCACTCTGCCTCTGATGAATACTCTCACACACCCCCACCTCTGGCAGATACCCCAGTTCTTATATGCATAATAAAATAAATATTGAAAAAAAGAGACTAAAGTAAAAAAAATTGACTTCACAATTTTAACATTTCTCTCTGATGTGAATTCTCTAATGTAGAGTAACACTTGACTTGCGGTGAAAGGCTTTGCCACATTCTTCACATTTGTAAAGTTTCTCCCCAGTATGAATTCTGTGATGTTGACTTAAATGTGATGGATGGTAGAAGGCTTTGCCTACATTCTTCACATCTGGAAGGTTTCTCCCCTGTATGAATTCTGTGTTGTCGAGTAAGACATGACTTATTGTTAAAGGCTTTGTCACATCCTTCACAATTGTAAGGTTTCCCCTCAGTATGAATTCTGTGATGCTAAGATAGTTAAAGGCTGACAGTTGGTTAAAGGCTTTCCCACATTCCTCACATCTGTAAGGTTTCTCCCCAGTGTGAACTCTCTGATGTCGGGAAAGGTGACACAGCACAGGAAGGTGTTACCACAATCAGGACATGTATAGGCTTTTCTCCACCATGAATCCTTAGATGGTTAGTCAGCTGTGGATGCCAATACAAGGCTTTACCATGCTCTTCACACTTGTGAGGTTTCTCTCTGTGATGTTCAGTAAGTCTTAGGCACCATTTGGTAGCTTTGCCATATCCTTTACAATTGTAGAGTTTCTCATGAAGTACACGATGCTGGAAAAGTATTGAGGACTCCTCAATAGGATCCTGTGTAGATTTTTCATCTTCCTTTATAATTCTCTGATGTTGAGAATGACATGACTGAAAGTTTATGACAGTGTTTTGAATAATCATTAGCATTATGTACTAGGGGACTTCCCATATGTTCCAACATTCTTCTCAGAGATTGTGTCTTGTTAAAAATGTCACGTGGATCTTTGCTAACAGAAACATATTTATCTCTACCTGCAACAGACGTAAAATGGAGTTTTACCCAGCATGGTTTACACGCAGGATCACTTTGTACAGGAGGAATTTTGTTATGGATAATTGTCCCTTATTGAGAATCTTCATTTTCAACAACTGTTGTTCCCTTCACATGCCTCTTGACATGTCTGGTCTATCAATAATTGTAAATTCTCAAAGGTGCCCATTCCATCTCCTCCCAGTCCCACATATAGCAACAAATCTTCTGTGCCTGACTGTGGCATGGAGACCTGGTTGTCTTGAGAAGACAGGGCAGGAAGACAACGAGGAATAACTACCCCACACACAGAACTCAAGACAAAATACTTTAAATATTTAAGACATAAAATAAATACCATATAAAGACCCCTGACATGATTTTGGATAGGTAACATCAGCACTAGACAGCAACACACATGCTTATGAATAGGTAACATCCTTAGGGAAAGGTAAATTCATAGCAAATACAGATATAACCCTATAGTAAAAATATTGTTTCTGCTTCAGAATTTGGAAATATGGCACAAAAAAAATCATAGATTCATGTTATAGAATACAAATATCATGAGATATAATTTGTGATGTCAGTAGGGGTAGAAATGTTAAAGAGTGGAGTTTTGGTATGCAGCTGAATTTACATGGTTTTCACTTTAGAAAAGACTGTCATAACTATTCAACATGCTATGGAATGCCCATGAGAAAAAAAATACCGTAAAATACGTGGAAAAGAAATGAAAACAGAGACTGATGTTATGTGTACATAGGTTGGATGACAATGCTTTACAATGTTTGTAAACAATATTACAAACCAATATACCTCCATTAACATCAAAATGTCTGAAAGTGGAAGGAAATCAACAAGAAAGGAGAGAGGAATTAAAGCATATAAGAAAAGGTCAAAAAATATACAGTGATGCAGTAGGTTGGAAATGGGGTATAAAATGGCTGAGAATACTGCATCCGCAGTGGCACAGCGGTTGAGCGCTGGGTCGTGAAGCTGCCCGCAGCCTCTGCAGAGCTGGTTAGATCTCCGGCTGCCAGCAAGGGTCCCACATATTGTGCAGACCTCTCATGCTGCCCACTGCTCCCCTCAGCAGTGTACTTTGTCAATCTGCTTGTTCTGTTCTCCGCTCTGGTTCTGGTGAATTCTCGCACCCTCCCGTGCTTCTGACTGCACCCCGTGCTTGAATAAATAATAAATAAATCTTAAAAAATTAAAAAAAAATAAAATGACTGAGAATAGAGGAATCATTCTTTAATAAAGTTAACGCCTCCCTTTCAGTAATACTTTGGTGTAAATAAAAGTCCACAATACAATGACAAATGTGTCTGAATGAATTAAAAATAACACCAATTCAATCTTGCCTATATGACACTCAACTTAGCCTTCAGCGCACTATGTGGAATGTAAGGATGGAACTAGATTCTATGAAGACTAATCATGAAAATGGAGCCGTGTAGATCACTCTAATGATATGATCTGAGTCTAAAGCATCACAGAATGAAAAGAATGACCCCAGAAAATAACAGATAACTACCTCTATTGAGAAGTCATTGTAATATTACCTATACAGTAAGATGAGATCCTGAATGTGTGCCACAAACAAAGACAGAACTCAATGCAGAAGATGAAAACAATAAAATCAAGGAGAGGTTCAAGGCCCAATTGCAATTGGAAGGAAAATAATGTTATCAATTCAGGAATCAGAGTTGACAAACGGGTGAAAAATAATTCAAAATGAAAGAAGTGGTATATAGACAGGATGAAATACTAGTGAGCTATGAAAAAGGATACATCTGGACATGTGCAACAACAACAATGGAATGCTGGTGGAGGATTATGCTCAGTGAAAAGAATCAGAAGGAGAAAGACTTACTGGATGAATTCACTACTATTTGGACTTTGGAAAAACAAGGCAAAGAAACTGACATTACAAAAAAAATTCTAGAAATAGGACTGCAGAATGAGGGTACAAAGAGGGAAGGACAGTAGGTGTGGGTACAAAAGTGGCAGGGGATTCAAAGATTTATGGAGAATCCCACAATGCACTGGTGGTGGGTATGGTGGTGACAGACATCTGAGGATATGAAAATCTATTCCCTGAATGACGAAGAGTGAGATAAAACCATGGTTCCTTGATTCCAAAAAACTAAGCAATACTGAGAAAACATTGCAACAAAGCAAACTCCCCAAAACTTGTCATTCAGAAAACAATACTAAGAGGTAAATTTAAAGCATTAAACAATTACACTAGCAATAAGAGAGATCTCAGTTGAGCAATGTAACTTCACACCTCCAGGAATTAGAAAAAGAACAATTTTAGCTCCATATTGGCAGAAAGGAGGACATTGAAAATAATAAGAAATACATAAATAGAAAATTATGACCAAATAGCAGGTGCTTCTCTATGAAAGGAAGTCTGGATTTTGAAAGATCAACAAAATGGACAAAACCTAAGTTCAATTCAGTAAGAAGGAAAGACAGAGGACTCAAGTGTCAGAGAGGAGACGCCCCCAGGGAGAACAAGACTAAGACTTCTCTTCACATCCCAGGGCTCCATTTTTTTGCTCTAACAAGATGACCAGCTCAGGTGTAGACACAGCAAGATCTGTTTATTAGGACAGGTGATATGAGATGGCCTGAAGATTCTCAAATTCCCAATACAGTATTGTGTTCAGTAGAGGGGACAGTATAGAAGGTTCTGGAAAAGGATCACTGCAAATACTTTTTCTGACAGCACCTTTACCAGAAATCATTGAAATTTTCATATCCTAAGAACCATTTCTACACCTCTGAGTCCTAGCAATGTGATAGAGAAGCTGGGATTTTGCTTGTAGCCATAACACTTAAGTCACATATTTTCTTGAATGAGCACTCATACAGAGAGAAGGTTGCCGATCATCCTAAGACAAGAGAAATTTAAGCCATGATGAAACATCATGAGACTTTCCAACAAACCCACACCGTTTTTCTTTAAAACAGGGACTTAAAAGTATCCAACAATCCTGGGCATCCCTGGAGCACATCCACACGTGGTACAGGAAACACTGAGGACAGGTGAGGAAATCTACAGGGATATTCTCCTCACCCAAGGACACCACATTTCTGTAGTTCTCTAGCACCACGTCCCTGTACAATTTCCACTGTAGCTGGTCCAGGCCCTCTTGCTCCTTGTGTGAGAATTTGATGGCCACATCTCTGAAGGTCAAGGGTTCCTGAAATCAAATTACACAGTTAATACATGGCCACCAGCAGAGCTCTAAATAGGACACAAAGTAAAAAGAGAGTTGTGAGGGGCCCCATGGTGGCACAAGGGGTTCAGTCTCAGCACTATGAAGCTATGACAACCACTTAAGGACAAGTTTGATCTCTGGCCAGGGAACTGACTCACATGGCACAGCAGACCTCTCCTGTCTCGTCCGGTGCGCCCCTCAGCAGTTTATTTCAGTAGATCTGCCTGTTCTGCTCCCCACTCTGTCTCTGGTGAATCCTCTCACCCCCCCAAACCCTCACCTTTGGCCCATACCTCACCAATTTATGTATAAGTAAATAAAATAAATCTTTAAAAAAAATGGGGAGACCTGGTTCTGAGAAAGAAGAATGCCCTTACGCAGTGACATCCATGTTTACACAGCAACAGTCTAATGCACCCACTGAGCCCAGAGGATCACATATGCCCACAAAACCACCGTGGACGCTATAATTTCAGTGATGTCAAATCCGACCCAGGACACATATCTGTACAACAAGGAGGCAGGACAATTGGAAAATTCATAGTAGAAATGGAGATGAAAGACTGAAAGGAAATTGTAGGTAATGATCAAATACTAAGCAAAGCGACAACAACAAAAATGATCATTTTTAAAGATAATTTTTTATGCATACAAAAACTGGGGTACAGGTCAGAAGTGTGGGAGGTGAGAGGAGTCACCAGAGAGACAAAGTGGGGCACAGAACAGGCAGACTGACCAAATTACACTGCTGAGGGGAGTAGCGGATGAGACAGGAGAGGTCTGCTGCACAATGTGGGCAGCCTCCTGGCCTGCCAGGGATCGAACTTGTGCTGCAGAGGCTGCGGACAGCTTCACAGTGCTGTGCTTAGCCTTTGCCCCACCAAGGAGACCCCGTTCCCACAGCTTTCATTAGACTCATGTATGAACCAGATATAATTCTCTGAGCTTTTAATATACTTTATCTTTTATGTGACCATATCCTCAAACACCCACGATATTACAGACCAGGGTTTTCCCTACAGATCTGAGCTAAAATGAATCAAAGAGGACCCTAAATGAATGAACACAGCAGGTTTTATAGCCTACAAGAATGGTTTGGTTAAAAAAAGGAAAGACACAGGACACAGTATACAATGTTATGTTTCAATTAATAAAAATGGGACCACATACACACTACATGGATGAATGTAGTCTTGTCAAAGAATTCAAGATTATTCAAATACTATGAAGGAAACCGAGCTGTGGGTGATACTATGTACATACTTCAAACCCACTATGTAGACATACAATGTGGAATCCATTAGAATAAAAACTACTGTTTTTGAGTGTAATTTCTCAAAAAATGTTACATTATGTAGGTTCAACTATTTTAAAATTTTACTACAATTCAATACATGATAACATTTTTGGTTCACTTCTCTGGAAGTATAAACAAGCTATGAGAGAGAATGTGTGTGAAATGACTGGTATTTCCATTGACATTCACACCGAAAGGAATGAAATAACTGTGACTGTATCATTAAAGTGAAAGAAGGAGGTGAGGGGCCTGAACCCTGAAAATTAAAAAACTCTATTAAAGGAAATAAAAGACACAGAGAAATACAAAGATGGCCCATCCTCCTAGGTGGGGAGAATGAACATCATAAATGGCCTTATTGTCTAGAGCAATTTACAAACTTATGCAATACCGACCAAATACCAAGGACGTTTTTTATAAGGATATAGAACAATCCCCACATTTATATGAACCCACAGAAGGTCCCAAATACAAAAAAAAATCTTGGGAAAAAGAAGAGAATGTACGTATCACATTTCCTGACTTCAAAATATATATATATAATGCCAACAGTAATCACAACATTATTTTACTGGAACAAAACCAGAACTCAGAGCAGGGAAGGCAACTAAAAACCCAGAGAGCAAATGATATACATATGAAGAGTTCAATCTTGGACAAATGAGCTAATATCATACCATTCAGACAAGACAGCCTCTTTAATAAATAGTACTGGGATGGGCCCCCTGGCGGCCTAGGGGTTAAGAGTCAGTGCTATCATGGCTATTCCAGGCCAGAGAGCTGATCCACATGTGGCACAGCCGACCTCACCTGTCCCTCTCACTGATTCCCCGAGCAGTGTATTTCAGTGGCTCTGCCTGTTCTGCTCCATACTGTGTTTCTGGCAAATCTTCTCAAACCCTGAACCTCTGGTCTACACCCCAGTTCTTCTATGCAGAAATAAATAAATACATATTTTTAAAAAATGGTGCAGGGAAACATGAATAATGACTTGCAAAAATAAGAACCAAGACCCATTGGAAACTCCATACAGGGCCTCCCTGGTGGCACAACATATGAAGGTATCCATAGCCACTGCAGCATGAGTTCGATTTCCAGGTAGGGAGTTACCCATATGGTGCAGCAGACCTCTCCTGACTTGCCCACTGCTCCCCTCACCAGTGTATTTCAGTCAGTATGCCTGTTCTGTTCCTCACTCTGTCCCTGGTTGTGATACATATTGAATCTTCTCATCCCCCACACCTCCGGCCTGTACCCCAGTTCTTGTATGCATAAATAAATAAATCTTTAATAGAAAAACTCCATACAGAAAACTAATTCCAAATGGATTAAAAGTTTGGACATAAGAGCCCAAAGCATGAAGCACTGAAAGAAAATAAAAGGGTACACTACGGGACAGCTGCTGCAAAATGCACGAGGGAACACAACCCCAACGCCAAGGGAAACAAAAGCAAGTTTCACAAGTGGGACAACACCAAATCTAAAAGCTTTTAGAACTCAAAATAAACCAGCACAGAAACAGAAATGCATCCTACAGAATTGAACACACACAACACATCTGACAAGGGGTTCATTCCAAAATTTGTAATGTTCCCACCCAGTGCGAAAAACCAACCAATGAGTCAATTGAAAAGGGCAAAGGAAATAAACACTTCGCTAAAGAGGAAATTCTGAGGTCCAACAGACATAGGAATGTTCACCTTAATTTATTGTAAGAGAAATGTCAATTAAAACCACACTGAGTCACTGCTAAGTATTCACACTGAGATTCCACCTCAACACTTGGGAATGGTCCAAATAAAAAAGAGTGAAATTAACAACGCTGGAGAGGGTGCAGAGAAAAGGGAGCTCTCACCCATGGCTGGTGGCCATGAGAGATTGACAGTCCCTGCAGATAATGGGGCAGAGATTTCTTAAAGAAATAAAAATGGAAATTTCGTATGTCATCAATACTTCCACAAGTTATTTATCCAGGGCCTCCCTGGTGGTGCAGGGGTTAACACGCAACCTATGAAGCAATCCGCAGCCACTGCAGCACCAGTTTGATTCCTGGCTGGCCAGGGAGCAACCCACATGGCGGGACAGACCTCTCCTGTCTTGCCTACTGCTCCCCTCAACAGTGAACTTCGGTCTGTCTGTCTGTTCTGTTCCTCACTATGTCTTTGGTGAATCCTCTCACATTCCTGTGCATCTGGACTGTACCCCGTTCTTGAATAAATAAATAAATTTAAAAAATAAATAAAAATTTAAAAAAGAATGAATTAAATCTTTTGGAAAAAATCAATCGACTTTATTAAAACCTGCATTAGGTTCACATATAGTCTAAATATTTAAATATTTATGCTCCATGTTGAAAATAAAAATGCAGGCATTTAAGAAGCATTCTTGTTCTTTTGAAACCAGGATCCCTAAGTTGGTGGTCAACAGAGTCATTACTTAGCTACTGTGCATATACAAATTCTATGCCCAGTACGGGACAGTCACCTGTTCTGTCATCATGTGTCTGTGAAGATTTCTTTTGGCAATGATATCAAATAATATTCATCTCTCTATTACTACCATAAAGAAACATCACAATTTTAATAAACTGTGCATTTCCTCAAGGAGTCCATCGTGATATGATTTGACATGTTCCTCTGTCTGACTTTAATGGCAACATTAAGGCCCAGAACTCTTCTTGGTGATTTAGATAAATGTTTTGAGTCAACCAGAAGCAGCATGTCCATTCATATTTTCCTGATACATGGCACATTACTGTCCTAAATTTACCCTGCAAGTTAGATATAAACAAATCCATCGACTAGGACAGCCTCTTAGATGTTTGAGGCAGCAAAAACAAACAAAAAAAAAATCAAACACCTGACTTCACATACACAACGGACAAAGCCAGAGAATGAACTGATTTAGAGCTGAATTATATTCATCACCTCTTCATAATATCTCAAGCATGACTGACAAAAAGTACATGGAAGGTAATTATACTGGTCCCCAACACATCGCCTTAGACATTTAAATGATACTAAAACATACTTAGTGATTTAATGTTGGTTTATGCTCCATAAAAATATCTGATTTAAATATCAGTGAAGTTTTTGAATTATTATTGTACTGCAATTTTTAAATGTATATTTAGAGTTGATTATTATATGACAACTTAATTTTCCATATCTTTACTTCTTCAAAGTATCATGCTAGCATGAAAATGGTGGTTGCAAAATATCTATTCGTACAAACCACTCATCACTTTACCTTTGCAGGTTTCTCCCCAGTGTGCATTCTCTGATGTGCAGAGTGATTTGACTTCTGGTTATACAGTTGGCCACATTCTTCACATTTTGAACATTTCACTCTTATATGAATTCTCCGATGTTGAGCAAGTTTTGCCTTCTGCTTAAAGGCTTTGCTGAATTCTTCACATTTATAAGCTTTTTCTTTCACATTTGTATGAATTCAGTGACGATGAGTAAGACTTGACTGCTGGTTAAAGGCATTCTCAAATTCTTTACATCTGTATGTTTTCTCAGCATTATGAACTCTCTGGTGTTCAGAAAGGTGACACAGGTAGAGAAAGGCTTTACCACAGTGTGGCCATGTGTAAGCCTTTTTTCCAGTATGAATCCTTACATGTTTAGTGAGCTGTGGATGCCAATAAAAGGCTTTACCACAGTCTTCATATTTGTGCCATTTCACTCTCTGATGTTGAGTGAGTCTTGAGCACCATTTGTTAGTGTTGCCTTATCCTTTACAGTTTCAGGGATTCTCCTGAAATGTGTAATGTTGGAGTAGTTTTGAGGACTCCTCAATATGATCCCAAGTAGATTTTTTTTTATCTTCCCATTTGCATTTCTGATGTTGAGTACTATTTGACTCAAAGTCTACACCTGTCCCATATTCACAATGTACTGAATGATTATTGCATGATGGACTATGGGACTGCCTACATGTTCTAACTGTCTTCTCAGAGAATATGTATTATTAAAAATCTGATAGAGATCTCTGCTTACAGTAACACCCTTATCTATGCAAGGAACAGACATAAATGTGGCTTGACCCAAGACATTTCACACACATGATCTCTTCTTGTGGGAAGAGTTGTATTCTGTGTCATTGTTCCAGCTTGGCTAACTTCATTGCAAAAAAATTTCTGCCCTTCAATGGATCTTTGGCATGTCTGGTCTTCCACTAATTGTAAATTCTCAAAGGCACAGATTCAATCTCCTCCCAGTTCCATATCTGGAAGCAAATCTTCTGTGCCTGACTATGGCATGAGGGCTTGGATGTCATGAGAAGAGATGACTGGAAGAAAGCAAGTGACTATTTACCACATTTACAGCACTCAAGACAAAATACATTAAATGCATAGTCTATAAAACTAATATCAAGTAAAGGACATAGGCATGATGTTAGAATAGGTAACACTATGACTTTGCTCCTCCTATAAAGCTAAAAGGATTCTAGACAGCAACACAAAAGTTTATGAAAAGTACTGTCCTTAGGGAAAGGTAAATACAAAGAAAATATACAAAATTGCATGATACAGTCCTGTAGTAAAAATATTGATTCTGCTTGATCATTTGGAAAGGCCACATCAAAAATACCCATGGAATTATGTTCTGGAATACACGATGTAGTGAGATGTTGTGATGGCAACAATGTTGGTGTAGGGTAGGAATGTTAAATAATTGATTTTCGTGTGTGCAATTGAAATTACATTATTTTCAGTCTAAAAGGTTTCATAGCTTTTCAATATGGCACGTAATGCACATTATAACAATAAAGACACCAGGAGAACACATGGGAGGGAAATGAACACGGAACATGATGTCCTGTGCACACAGGCTAGATGACAATACTGTACACAATAAATAGTATTATGAATCAATATACCTCACTAAGCATAAAAAATATGATGACATATTAGACAAAAATCACCAGACAAAAAAGGAGAAAGGAATAAAAGCATGTCACACAAAGTCAAAGAAACACAGAGATGCAATCAAGAGGAAATGAGGCATGAAAAAAGGCTGATCATAAAGAAACATTTTTAAATAACAATACCTGGGCCTCCCTTTCTGTAATTAGTTTGTTCATAAATGAAAAAAAAATTCCACACTGAAATGACAATGTGTCTGAATGAATAAGAAAACACCACCAATACAATGTTATCCACATCCCACCCACCAAAGATTTAAGTGCACCATGAGGAATGGAAGATGGAACTATATGCTGGGAAAAGTGATAATCAAATATGGAGCTGTGTTGAACACACTAATATCAGAATAATATAAACTGAGTCAAAACCATCACAGAATGTAAAGAAGATCACAACAATAGAAAATGACATATTTTGGGTAGTCATTAAAAATAGTCCACATGCACTAACGTGAGGTCGCTGAATGTGTGCAGACCACACAGACAGGACTGAATGCGGAAGATGAAGAGAATACAATTCTAGGAGAGGCTCCAGCCCCAATTGCAATTAGAAGGAAAATAATAGTGTAAGTTCAAGAAGGTGAGTTGACCAATAGGGTCAAATTTAAATCTGAAAGCAAGATGCAGTTCACATACACGATAGAGTAGAGAGAGCTAAGCTATAAAAAAGGATGAACTCAGGCTATTTGCAACAACAGGATGGAACATAGCAGGAGCATAGCTAATGTAGAAAATCAGGAGAAAGACATTTGCTTGATCGCTTCACTCCAATTTCAAATCTGGAGGGAAAAAGAAAGGAACCGACAAACCAGAACAATCTCTGGAAATATGACTGCAGAATTGTGGGTATTACAGAGGGATGGAGAGTGGGTGTGGGTACAGAGGTGGGAGGGTGTTCAAAGATCTATGGAGAAGGCCCACAAGTGCACTGGTGGTGAGTGTGGTGGTGGCAGACCTCTGAGAATATGAAACTCTACTCCCTAAATCAAATGTTACCTCGATTCAAAAAATTAAAGAATATATTGAAAATATGGAGATGAAACAAATTTCCCAAAAACTGTGGACTCAAAGGCATGTACTTCCCTTCATGGCAGGGAGAGACCTTTCTGTCAATTCTTATTTAAATGTTATATAACGCGCTGCTCAGAATGACAGCATATGCAGCAAACTCTCCCTCATCTTTTGTCCAACTTTCTCCTGCTCATCGAAGGGAAAAAAGTTCTGCATCCAGCCTGTGGTCGTCACTGTGAAAGGCTTTCTGCACATCCTTCTGACATCAACACTCCTTGGCTGCTACTGGAGTCACTGCAATACTTGGTACCTGTTTCTACGTAATTCATAGCAGCTCAAGTTTTTATCTAGTATTTAGTTGTACTATATCATCCTTTCACTGATGCTTTTGCTTTCTTCCAGATGATTCCCACAAGAAGGTGGAATTGCACAGATCAAACTCCTCCCATGGTATGAGCCCCCAACCTGAAACTCTTGGTTCCATGGCTTTAGAAACCACAACCTTAGGTTTCCCCTCCCATGTAAGAACATTCCGTCCCTCACTGAATGATTTCTGGGTTCTCCTCAGCCTCACAAAGGCTGACTGAAATCCACTGCTGAGGGGAGCAGCAGAGAAGACAGAAGAGGTCTGCCGTGCCATGTGTATAGCTCCCTGGCTGGTCGGGGATGGAACTCATGCTGCAGAGGCCACAGATAGCTTCACAGTGCTGTGCTTAACCCCTTGCACCACCAGGAGGCCCACATTTTCCTTTCTCACAGCTTATCACTTCAACAAAACAAAGAATTCTTCCATGATTACTGTTCTTATCCCCACTCATAGATAATTTATCACTGTCAAAAACTTCCCATGAACTTACTGAGTGAAAAAAACAAATGTCTGGGGCCTCCCCAGTGGCACAGTGGTTGAGCGCTGGGTTGCAAAGCTTCCCGCAGCCTCTGCAGCGCTGGGTCGATCCCCAGCTGCTACCCAGCCACTGGAGGAGGGTCTCATATGGCGCACAAACCTCTCCTGCTGCCCGCTGCTCCCCTCAGTGGTGTACTTTGGTCCTTCTGCCTGCTCTGCTCCCCGCTCTGGCTCTGGGAAATTCTCTCACCCTCCTGCACTTCTGACTGTACCCAGTGCTTGTATAAATAAATTAATTAATTAATTAAAAAATGCCTGAATAAGTACCTTAAAGAAAACAGTCGGTGAGAATAAACTAATAGAGAGAACACAGAAAATGTGACTACTGCAGAATAATTTCCTGCAGTATCAGTGACTGCATACTGGTGAAATCCAACATTGACAACCGTTAAAAAAAAGAGCAGGGGTAAATCTAGGAGAGAGCTTATGTGGAAACTGAATAAAGAATCACTTTGATAAATGCAGATAAACTCCAAGGTTTGGACACTGGAAAAGTAGTGCAGTGTGGCCAATATCACTGGCCACTCTCCCAGCCTCCTGCTAGCCTCCTGCCAGGCAAGCACTGACTGACCTGAGAGGTTCTGGCTTGGGGCTTCCTCCACAGTCCACGGCTGTACTCCCTTCTCCAACCTGATGCTCTCCTCAGGATCGATAACACAATGCCTTGTGATGAGGAACAGTGTTGGTTTGGTCAAGTTAAACGTCAGTTTTGAAGACTAACGAAAGCAGTGTTTAGAGCTGTGCAACGAAGTCACCTGGAACTTTTCAGAAATAGTGTGAACACCCACAATCTAGTCTGTTTGCCATGTTCAACCTCACCACCACCCAATTTCACAAGAAAGACCACACTTAATCAGTGTAGAAAACAGCACTTGAACTCGTGTTACACTGGAGCTTCCTCACAGAGGGACACCAGGTGACTGTAGGTCTCCAGCATCACATCCTGGTACAGGGTCCTCTGAGCATCATTCAGGTCTTCCCACTCCTGCCAGGGGAAGTTCACAGCCACATCCTCCAATGACACCATCTCCTGTGAGGGAACATTTCTCCTCATTTCAGGGCCGTCAGCCTGGGTCACACAGCAACAGTGTAAACACTCCTTCTTGTGCTCTTGTACAGGAGGCACCATCTTCCTACTCACACTGTGCTGTGAACAGAATTCTCAGGGGAAATAGTCTTACCTCTAGATTAACCCATTTGCTCCTAAAAGAACCACAATAGTTTACCATACAAATTTGGAAGTGTCTTTGAGTCTATAAATACAAGGATGAATAAAATCTCCTTGAAGAGATTATCACCTGGTTGTCAGGTAGAATAGACACAAACGTGGAATAACGTGCTACGTAGCGGTGTGAAAAGCCTGCTGAATGCAGACACGGTACAAGAGAAGAAAAACCAACACTTTGTAGTGTTGGGTTACACGTCACTGAAGACCCAAACACTTAGCTCTTCCTTGTAAATCACACTGTCATGAGGATGAGACAACAGCAGATGTCATAGAGTGAAAAAAAAAAAAAAAAAACACTCGCCATGATAACTGACCTGCAGAGAGCACGCTGCCAGGCAGAGTCCCCAGCAGGAAGGCAGGAGAGACAGTGAAAGTATTCTGGAACTGAAGTCAGTCAGCTTTTATGAACTGTGGGACATGTGAGCTGAATTCACCAGAATAGAAGGATATGTGGGGTCTCCCTGGTGGCGCAAGGAGTGAAGCACCACAGATCTGCCTTTTCTGCTCCCCACTCTGTCTCTGATGAGTCCGCTCACCCCCACACCTCTGGCCTGTACCCACCTCTTATATTCATACATAAATAAAAATGAATCTTTTAAATAAATCAAGCTTGAAGGGGAGTTAGGTATTTGGGGGAAATATACTCACTGGGCAGCAGGCTGAGCCACACAGCAGGACTGGAGTGGACAGGCCCAGCACAGGAAGGTGAGGGGCCAACGGCCTCCCCTCTTCACCAGGTGAGTATCATGGAGGACAAAAAAGACAGGGGGAGTTTATAGGTAAATTTCCATCTGGTAATTACCAAGAGGCTGAGCTGACCCAGCACGTGCATTAATCGGATGCAGGGGTGTGATCCTGTGTGGACCCTGGGGAGGACATTTGTGGCTCTACAGGCGCCTCTGTGACAGGAGGATTACATTTACTGGGCGCTCCTGGGAGTCAGACGGAGGGGCTCCGACAGGCGGGTGGAGGTTGCCCTTTTGTGAGACTCATTTCCACGAATAAGAGAACATCCCCGTGAGGAGGCGTCCAGGTTCTCACGTTGGAAGGATTTGTCCAAATCTCTCCATCCCTTATCAGAGGGGGAGGCGGCCCCTTAGGACCGCACCACCCGCACCCTTGTAGCTGGGCTTCCCACTGCCCCCCAGGGCTGACCCCATCCTCTGTCCTTTCTCTGGGGTTGAAGATGTCATTGCACAGGGGGCAGAGGCCATGTTGGTGGGTCACTCAGTGTTCCTGGGTCTTCCCCAGGTGTGCGAGGAGGTGTCCGTGTGTACTCAAGTGTATTTTCTCCCACTGATGCCCTTTATTCCGGGAAGGTCTCCATGGAGAACCTGCAGGGTAGATGAGATGACGTTTCCTCCTCCCAGGATCCCGGCGCAGACCCAGAGGAGTATACAGAAGGGGAGACAGGAGGTGCTTCAGGGCAAACCCGAAGGGAAGGGTTGACCCAGGTGGGGAGTCCTCAGCACGTGCTGGGGAATCCAGGGCGAGGCCCCCAATGAGCAGAGAGAAAAGGGACCTTAAAGGCATTACCCCAGGAGCGAGAGGAGGGAAAGCCGAGGGAAACGAGGAAAGGGAAGTTGCGCGACAGCAGCAGGTGGCAGTGTCAGGGGCAGACCCAGAGGCACCCTGAGACCCCAGACCCTGCGCACCCTCCACCGGCACTGCCATCTGCTGCGTGCGGAGCAAACACCCCCTCACGTGAAAGCCCTGCTGTGGAAAACAGGGTTGGGGTGCAAGGGAGAGGAGAAAGGACAGGGTTAAACAGTTTCCAAGGAACCAAAGCCTCCCGGGCCTGTGGGGTCAGTCCCATGACCCCCACAGTGATGACCCCAGCTTTGGGCACCGCCTGCCACATCCTCTCTGCAAGTCCCCCTCCAGGGGCTGTGGGGGAGCGGACACACCTGACCTGCCCTCAGGCTCCTGAGTTTTCGGGGACTTGCTGTCGGGGTCTCCGCCATCTCGCATGTCTGTCCTGGAACGGACCTGCCCCAACAAGGGGCCTGAGCCACGAGGGGTCTCTGTCCCCCCCACCCCCCTCTTTCATTCCTGCCCATGCTGCAGAGTGATCCCCAGACCCACTGCGGGGACATCCCTGGGGCAAACACCTGCCCAAGAGGGCGGCTTCTGCACGGGAGTCTCCAGCTCGCCAGGGAGGTCCACGGGAATGTGGAAGGGGAGACCCCAGCAGGCGGCACCTCCGTGCACCCCTCCACCTGCAAGGGAGCAGAATAGCCCCCCCATGCCGCTGTGGCCCAAGATTCAGTGCAGGACAGGCCCTTGAGAAAAAGCTGGGTCAAGAACACCGACCCCACCCCCTGAAAGCAGGAGCTGAATCTCCCCTGCCCAGGGCTGCCCCAGGGAGAGGGGAGCTCACAGGGGTCTGCAGGTCCATCTCCCCTGCCCGGGCTGGCGCCCCCGACCTTCCCCGTTGCTGTCCCCCCAGAGCCTGCCCTGCCCCAAGGGCGGCACCCACTGTGGTCCAAGGACCCGCCTGGAGTCTGCTCATCTCTCCCTGGAGAAGAGATGTGTGTGGGGACGGGACACCTGACGCCCCCCACTATTCGAAATTCCTTCCCGGTTCGTGTGCATCACAGGGTTGGGTGGAGGCTCCTCTGCACTTACCCAGCAATTTCTCTCCCACAAGGTTTTCTTCTAACGCCTCGGGAGCAGCACGTGGAGCCCCCGCGCCATCTTCTGGCCAAGACAGAGAGAAGCTGTTTGAACAATGAGAGCGAAGGATTGACATTTTTCCAGTTAGCAGAAGTCACCGAACAGATCTGAAGACCCATTGCTCCTCCCCACTGAACGAAGGTTTGCCCCGGTTGCCTGGCTGCTGCATGCAAGGTGGGTGAACTGCAGCGTGCCCTCAGCGAAGCGTCACCGGGTGGGTGGGGCTCAAAGGGCAGACTGAATTTTCAGGGTGTCCCTTCCTGCCCCCAGGGCTCTGATGGAAACTGTTTTTGAGCCACAGATCTTGGAAACAGCGAGAAGGATGGGACCAAGGCCAAAGTCGGAAAATGTCTTTAAAAATCTTTTTATGGGGACTCCCTGGTGGCGCAGGCGGTTGAGGGCCGCACCATGAAGTAATCCGCAGCCTCTGCAGCACGGGTTCAATCCCTGCAAGTCAGGGAGAAACCCACATGGTGCAGCAGACCTCTCCTGTCTCGTCCGCTGCTCCCCTCAGCAGTGTATTTCAGTCAATCTGCTGTTCTGTTCCCCACTCTCTCTGGTGGATCCTCTCACCCACCGCATCTCTGGCCTGTACCTCAGCTCTTGTATGCATAAATAAATAAATATTAAAAAATCATTTTATGGCGCCTCCCTGGTGGGGCAAGGGGTTGGGACGCAGGCTATGGGGCTGTCCACGGCCACTGCAGCGCAGGTTGGATCCCCGGCCAGGGAGATACCCAGGTGTACAGCAGACCTCTCCTGTCTCCCCGATGCTCCCCTCAGCAGTGTATTTCAGTCAGTCTGCCTGTTCTGCTCCCCGCTCTGTCTCCGGTGAATCCTCTCACCCTCCCAAGCATCTGGCCTGTACCCCAGTTCTTGTATAAAAATAAATAAATCTTTAAAGAATAAACAAATGGATAAATAAATAAATAAAAGGTGGACTGCGGTCCTCACTCTAACTTAACTTTAAATCTCACCCAACTTTCCTGAGAGTCTGACTAGCCTCCCAGTGATCATGCTCACAACACTGTCCCTAACTAAACTAAGAAACTAGTAGTTTTCACTGGCCTTGCGACTCTGCACACACAGCAAGCCAACCCTCCTGCAGAGTTCCTGGCAATGTGCCTTACTCCAGCATTTCAGGGCTCCCCAGGTGGGTGTTGCCCTAACTAGGGACACACGGGATTTAGAACAGCTCCTCTGCTAGGAACAAATATCCCACCGACATTCTTTTTAGTCTAACAGCACTCTAAAAATGGGTTGCTTCCCTGGTGAAATGTACTCTCATGTCACAACCCCAAAACTTGCTAGCTATTTTACTACTGCTCCTCTTGTTACTAAGCCTACCACTCAACGGCTGGTCCCAATGACTTTGCTACAGGGCAGGGAGAGGGGCAGCCCAGACCCCGCAAACCTGCCTGCTCTAAACAGGTTCTGCCATCCTGCTTTCTTCCCTCCTCAGTCTCCTCTGCAGCTTCTTCTCTCCCTGCTAAGCTCCACCCTTCCTTGGGTGGGGCTGGGAACCTGCAACCTCCCCCTTTCCTGGGGACCCCCGTTACAACTTCACTTGTGACCAAGGGCCCTTAGCTGCTGCTGTACTTCTCATTCTCCTCTTTAAATCTTAACATACACAATCTCCTACTCAAATTTGTTTCTTCTAACCTAGGGGGGGCGCCTCAAGTTTAAACTCCTCCTCCCAACAAACAGCTCACCCGTACAAGAGGAACAGCCTGTCCAGATGCCCCACCCTTGCACTCCAGATGCACCCCTCGCCTCCTTCCAGAACCACCAACAGACAGCTCAGGGACTCGTGTCAGGGAGACCATCTCCCGGGCCCTTGGAGGTAGGGCCAGCTCTACATCCCACTCCAGCAGGAAGCAGCTACGGAAAATGGACCTCCTCCCTTCAACTCCCCAAAAGATTTTGGGCTGGATATGGTCATGGGGGGATGATGGAGGACAAGAATGGAAAGACTGGAAAGGACGTGCCCCAAGGCCAAAACCTGACTCACACAAGGAGGTGGGGTCGAGGAAATGCACATGACCCTTAACCCAGCTGTGGAGGATGGACCCTCAGGTGCCAGTGCCTTGTCAGGAGGCAGGAGAGGGAGCAGGATCCGATGCTCTAGGGAGTGGGGCACAGGCCTGAGGGGAAGGATGTGGAGACGGGGCCCACCCCGGAATCCCTGGTCCCTTTCTAGTGCTGCCTGTTGCCCAACATCCGCAACAAGCAGCCGCTCCACGGAGGAGTGAGCCTCCCAAGGAGAAAGGGACTGTGGCAGGGCAGGCTCTGCACAGGCCCGGGGCAGCCGTCCCCCTGCCTGCCCGTGACCACACAGGAGCCTCTTCTCACCAGCTCTCGCCTCTGCGGGGCCGAAGCCTCCTGGCAGGTGGCCTGTACCTGCCAGGACGTCTCCACTGATCTCCCTCAGCGGAGGCCGCTCTCCTCAAGGCTGCCCACCTGCAACCATGCAGGCCTCTCTCAGCAAACCTGTCCCCTTCCCTTTCCCTGAGAAACCAGCCCTTTAAACACAACTAACATCTCCGTCTCATGGAGAAGCAACCTGGGAAACTCCTGGGTGCTGCTGAAACAGGGTCTGGGGAAACATTTCCCAGAGTGAACCCCAGGACCTCGCACTCCAAAAACCCCATCACCCCCACTCTATTCCCCGAGGCCCACGGAAAAAACCCGCAGTTCTGGAAGGACACTAGGAAAGATCTCTGGCGCCACCTAGTGCCCAGAACAAAATCACCACCTTCCTGATAGTGGGAAGCCAGGGATCCCAAAACCACCCTCAGGCGCTGAGAGGGGCTGGGCGGTGCCTACGGGGTAAGAAGGGAAACCAGGCGTGGAGCAAGACCCCATCCTGGGGCTGAGAGCCAGACGCAGGACCCGGGGTGGGGACGTGTCCTAGCAGCGGGCACTGCACAGGGTGACAGCCAGCGTTTTGGACCTGACAGCCCTGGAAATGAAACCTAGAGCGCAGCATTCGCGGGTGGGATCCATACAGCTGTGGGCACAGCGCCAGGTGAACGCGCTGCAGACACAGCACCCGGCTTGAACGACAGCCCCTGTGTTGAGGTGCCCCCCCCCTTTTCTCAGAGAACCACTGGGGAAAAGCACAGGTCACCAAGTGCAGGTCTCTGGCGCCACCCAGTGACCAGAACAAAACCACCGACGAGCTGATTCCCTGCTGGAACTGAGTAAACACAGAGGGCGGGAACCAAGGGGCAGAGCCCAGAAACAGGGCATCAGGGCCCTGGTGGCGTTTTGGCTCGCGGTGCTGGACTCGGTCCGGTGAACAGATGTCAGCAGGTTGACTCTGTGTTGAGGACTCTCCTGGCCAACTATATGGAACTTAAGTATCTGTGGACTTCTGCTATCTGCTGGAGGTGTGGGGGTGTCATTCTCAAATCCAATTCCCCCAGATACCAAGGGATGACTATAAAGTTTCTGGGGCTCAAAAGTCATACATGGATTTTCCACCGCCCGGAATCAGCACCCCAACCCCATGTTGCTTAAGGGCCAGTCAACTGTAAAAGAAAAAACAATCATGAGAGCTGAAAATACATGTGGTTCTGCTGGCAGGACAATCACAGACACTGCTACTACAACTGTAATTTGATGCCACCATTAAATAAAATGCTAAATTTCAATTAGAATTAGGGAAAATCAAGATGCATTTTACCTCTTCCCTGATTCCATACTCCCGTCTAATTGAAGGATAAAGGGCTGAGTTCAGTGAACAGGGAGTGTTCAAGGTGGGGAATCTGAGCAGGTTGGAGACCAATTCCAGCTAGATGTTGTGTCAGGGATCTCAGCAGGAGAGGACCACCTTGGTGAAGTTTTTCGGAGGGCTGAGGGGAAGTGGAGCCAGGTAGGAGTGAGGAAGACACAGACACCGTCTCTCGTGCAAGTATCTCCTCCTGAGGGTCTCAGCAGGTCTTTTTTTATACCTTAAGGCCAGCGGTGAGATGACATCAGCATAAGCATCAAAGCAGAACAGAGACCATCATTACATATTTTCTCATGAACATACAAAGACCCTCTTGATCTCATACTACAAAAGGACACTTCCTTAATCTGATTAAGAAAATCTACAGGGACAATGACTCCCTAGGTACAACACTTTTTCTAACGTTATCCATTGTCTAAGACAGTACAATGTTCAGTAACAATCAATCACCCTGTCAAGCCTTCCTAATTTCAGAGTGGACATGAAAGTCCATTGTTATGCTATATTACTAAAATCAACCCATCCCCTAGTACTCAATTCCTCTAGCCCATTATCAATTACTTCAAAGTGATCTAAAGTAACTCATCAATACTGTTTAGTTCGACAGAAATCTAACTTTCAACTAGAAATACCGAACCTCCACACAACCTGCACACTGTTAACTTTTCGCATACACCAGGAGATGTACTGTTGCCGCAAACAGGTACCCCCCGGGTTAGGCTATGGTTTCCAAGCACAGCTGGTTCAGGGCAGCTTGTTCTCCATAGTTCTCGGGGCAAAACATTTCTTTCCTAACTATATCTTTAACAATTTTTACTTCCTTTGTGACAGTTCATGCAAAAGAACAATAAACCAATTGTCACCTGGGTCCAAATTAGGTTTTCACAGGCCAATGAATAACTAACTTACTTCAGCATTAACCAGGAACAAAGAGGAGAGCTTTAGCAGGCTTTGCCATGGAGACTCCCTAGTTCAGATCTTCTTTGGGAAGTGCAAGAACTCCTGTCTCTGGGAAGTACAACTTTCCCTCTTCAGGGGAGCACAGAGACTCCCCACTTTTCGAAGTCTCCCCTAATGCCCTGACGATGTCAAGAGACAGCCTGAGTGGTGCAGCAGCCACAGAGCAGGCTGGGAAGGATGAGACCAAGCGATAGAATAAAGAGGGCTGCCTTCACTTCCTCATGCAAAGAGGAGGATACCAATGTACAGAAATGTCCGGAAAAACAGGTCCGGAGGCCCATGTCCGAGGCCTCAGTTCCAATGAACGAAAGCAAGAAGTCATTGTAAACAGGTGGGGGACACACTTGGAGGTCACAGGCCAGCTGATGAGAGAGAAAACCCAGGAGAGGTCTGAGGACAGAGCAGGGAGGCTCAGGACAGCTGAGACAAAGACTGACACAGCTGAGGCAGGTCCACTCCTGCTGGGCTCTTCCCAGGGATGTCCTTCATAAATGCTCTGGTGCAGTGGCACGCGATGAAATGTTACTGTGATCAAGAAAGACAAACTCACGTCATCTGCGGTAACAAGGATGGAGCTGGAAGGCTACACTAGCCGATGTAAGTCAGAAGGAAGAAGATAAATACCGGACAGTCTCACTGATATGTGGAATATAGAGAAACCAAAAAAAAAAAATCAAGAAAAAGACAAAACTAGCAAACTGACCACAGAGCTGAGGTACAGAGCAAAGGAAGGAGAGTGAGGGGGTTAGACAGGAGAGGAAACACAGTGATGGTTCACTGGTGATTTGGTAGTGGGAGAGCTATGGGGACTACTAAAGGGAAAAGAAATGCTCTGGTGCTGAGTGAGGCCTGGAGGCAGGGCATCTGAGAGCTGAGAGGAGATAAGAGGCTGCCTACACAGAAAAGCCTTCATGACTGATGCCTGAGGGGAAAGTGTGTGCAGGGGCCTGGGTTAGGGGACTGACGGAAAGTGTGATGTGGCAGGCAACGAATACTTGAAGACTGCAGGTTTGGGAAAATCACAACTGGAAAGCAACAAAAAGGGAGATGTGATCCAAGGTCCACCCAGGGGTTGTGGCACTCCATATATGGTTGGTTTAAAATTCTTCTAGCAAACGCCAACAGCTTGATAGCTTTGATATGCTCTAGAAGTGAATCAGCCAGACTTTTGAAAGTTCCCGTAAGAATTCCTCCCTCATTCTTTCTCATGTGCCATCCCCCTCATACAAGCTGTTCTCAGAACACAGATAAAGGCCCGTCAGCCAGTGAGGAGCCATATTCCAGACAACTCATGTAATGCTTACTTTTCTCCAGAACCTTCCATGTCTTAGATGTGCCTTTCATCTGTCTCCCCCTTATCCATTTACCCTTGGCATGGACTCCAGGTCAGCTCCTTCCCTCTAGCACCCATGCTGCCTCCCATCACCTCCAGCAATCCTCTTTTCTCATCCCTTCCCTCCCACTGCTTCTTCTCTAATGCATATAGTTCTAGCACTTCAGAGCCAGACTGATTCACAGCTGCTCTTCCCAGATACTCTTTGGTTCCTGAGGAAACCTAAATGTCAGTCCAGATTCCTTAGCCCAGCACACTGAAGATTGACCGACTTCTCCAGGCTCCCCTGCGAACTCCCACATACCAGGTGAGCAGCCTCAGAAGACCAAGAAAGACTAGGTCACAGGTCTTGTTACCACCAATAATCTCATTAGTTACTGTTCCTGCTGGTCCTTGATGATGGGGTCCCGAGTGATTCACCAGGCCCAAGGCAGTCTCAAATAGCCTTTGTCTGATTTCCACCCCTCAGTGTGCTCTAAAAGGATATTAGAACTTGGGGAATTCAAGACTGAGGACTGCTAAGCGTCCGCAGAATTTGTGGACATAGTCCCTATCAGCTGCTGTTATTAAGGACCCCTTGGTGTTCTTGACAATTGTCCAGTATATCCTTCTTTCAAAGCATTGATTGCCAGTGTGCACAGGTCAGAGACAATGGGACTGACATACATAGATGTTCTAGAACATAATTCTGGAGTTGAACCCCCATCAAATTTGAGCACAAATATTGATCAAGAAATGAATTAGCGCCTCCCCGGTGGCACAGTGGTTGAGCGCTGGGCTGCGAAGCTGCCTGTCGCCTCTGCAGCGCCGGTTCAACCCCCGGCAACCAGCGAGGGTCCCACATGGCGCGCAGACCTCTCCTGCCACCCGCTGCTCCCCTCAGCAGTGTAGTGCGGTCCTTCTGCCTGCTCTGCTCCCTGCTCTGGCTCTGGTGAATTCTCTCAACCTCCCGCGCTTCTGACTGTACCCAGTGCTTGTATAAATAAATAAATAAATCTTCACCAAAAAAAAAAAGAGTCTGCCCATCTCTTCTGAAAAAAAAAAAAAGTGATGAAAAGATTATGTATGAATGAAATTAAGATGTGATGCTACTATACAATTTACAAACATGATCAGGAGGAGAAAACAACAGAATTAAAACATACAGATGAATGACAGACATTGAGAATCTGTTTGAGAAAAATCTCATAGTTTTGAGGACAAAAATACAAATTAATTACAGACATAAAATGAAATTGTAATTAGTGAGCATAACCAATGGAAATTCAACATAAAAAATGTTGTTGTGCATTTACAGAAGAAAACAAAAAGCAAAGAGAAAACACTAGATAGATGACTGATTGATGATAGAGGGATGGATGTATAGATCAATCAATCGATCAATTGTAGGTCAATTGATAAACAAAGACAAGAGATATAGATGAATGTGGTAAAGTTTCTAAACAAAAGTTTTAGAAAGAATCTTCTAAAATTCTAGAGATCTTTCAGAAAATTGTGTTCCCTTGTAAAGAAACACATAAAGTCACACCTTCTTGTTAATATTAGATGCAGGACTCCCTCGTGGCGCAAGGGCATAAGACACAACCTATGAAGCTATCTGCTGTCATGCATCACAAGTTCGATCTCTGGCCAGGGAGCTTCCCATATGGTTTAGCAGACCTCTCCTGTCCCTCTGCTGCTCCCCTCAGCAATGTATTTCATCAGTCTGCCTGTTCTGTTTCCCACTCTGTCTCTGGGGAATCCTCTCACCCCTTGAGCTTCTGGCCTGTACCCCAGCTCTTATGGACATGTTTCATTTTGTGGCTTCGATGGGAATTCTTTGTGAAAGTTGAATTTGACCTGAAACAAGAAAAAAGAACCTGCTGCTTTGTTTGTAGGGTTCCAGAGACATCCAAAGAGGGTGAGGAAGCTTGCCTCCATTGGCAGGACTAGACAACTGGGAAAAAAAAAAAAAGTTCTGGTAACCTGGAGAATAGGAAACTCCAGGCGGAAACCAACTTTGTTTCTGAAGCCTACACGGACTAGATGTCAAGAGTTCACTCTGATCTTATATGGAGTTTTCCAGCAAAGTTAGCTAGAATTGCTGTTTGGTTACTCTGCTGTGTGATTTTATGCAAAAATAAGTAAATTGGTCTGAGAGTAGTTTTAGTTTGCAAATATTTTGCTGTACTATTGTATAAAATTGGGTCAAGGTGGAGAAAACTTGTTTTTAGAAAAGTTAAACCAGACCTCCCTGGTGGCATAGGGTGTTAAAGACACCATTATCAAACTATTGCCAGCCACTGAAGCATGAGTTTGATCCCCAGCTGGCCAGGGAGCTATCCACATGGCACAGCAGACCTCTTCTGCCTTGCCTGCTGCTCCCCTCAGCAGTGTATTTCAGTAGATCTTCCTGTTCTGCCCCCCACTCTCTCTGGTGAATCTTCTCACCCCCACCGTCATGGACTGAGTAATTTCCAGGAATGAAGGACTATCATACTAGACACGCACGGGCAATACTGGCGGCTGATTGTTATTCTCTAGCATACACTAAACTCCTGAGATTGGGGTTTAAAATACAAAAAAAATAGGGGGAGTCTAGAGGAAAACTTGTGCCTATAGATACTTATATACAACATTTTATTTACTTTTAAATTCTTGAATTACAACTGCTTTGGTCTAACAACTGTTGAGCAACATCTCATTCCTACTTCCTCAGGGCAGTGGAGCAGCATTTTATGACAGCAACACCAAGCCCTAGGCCCTTGGTCATAGATTACTGTCCATCGCAAGGGCCAACTTGGCTGGGACCTTAAAACACTGAACATGGGGGCCCCCTGGAGGCGCAAGGGCTTAAGGCACAACCTATGAAGCTGTCTGCAGCCACCGCAGCAGGAGTTGGATACCCAGGTAGGCCAGGGAGCTTCCTACATGGGGCAGCAGACCTCTCCTGACTCACCCACTGTTCCCCTCAGTGGTGTACTCCGGTCAATCTGCATGTTCTGTTCCCCACTCTGTCTCTGGTGAATCCTCTCTCTCTCACACACACACCCCCACACCTCTGGCCTGTATTCCAGCTCTTGTATGCATAAATAAATAAATATTAAAAAAAAACACTGAACATGGGGGAGAGGGTATGTTACTGTTTCATTACCTACAGGACCACTTTGGATTCCAGCAGAAAAGGACCCATCTTATTCCAGAGCTCCAGCCATTAGCCATCTAGCTGCCACCTGGGATGCCACCTATGTAGGCCACAGGAGGAACGAGGACCCTTCCCACTGACTGTGCTGTTCTCAGGAACCTCAGATAAAGACTCGATGCCCTTCAGGCTGCTGTACTCTGACATGATGGACATCATGTCAAACCCCCTAGACACCACCAACTCTGTTGTGTTTTGTTGTGACGCTGTTCTACTAAACTCCTATTCTGATGTCACGGACCTTAGAGACAAACTATAAGGACAACAGACGGTAAAGTTGTCAAGAGATCAGCTAAACACTGTACAGACCCAACTGTCTTAGCCCTGTGACTGGACCTGTACATCCATCTGTGTAACTCCATTTGTATATAATCAGACTCAGGCTACATGGAAACATATTAAGCTACAATTTCAAGGAAATGTAAATATGTCTGAGCAAATGCAACACTTGCAACAAAATACACAGGGGACATTTGTTAAATGCTTATCAGCAGTAGGAGGGAAATATGTTGTAAATTTAATGATGGGGGTTAGCCAATTTAAATAACCTGGACTATGTAAAAGCTTTGGGAATTATCTCCATGTTAATTGCACTAATCCTTATTTTTGCATATCTGTTACTTTAAATTCTCTTCTACAAAAGTAAAGGAAGAAGCATGTGGGAGTGAAAACAACTGAATGTTGCTGCCATAGTCATTGTCAAGGCTACACTAAAAAACAAAAAAAAAAAGGGGACCTCCCTGCTGGTGCAAGGGGTTGAGATGCAACCTATGAAGCTGTGCAAAGCCAGCGAACACGAGTTTGATTTCCACCCAGGGGGTTACCCACATGGCACTGCAGACCTCTCCAGACACCCCGCTGCTCCCCTCAGCAGTGTATTTCCATTAGTCCACCTGTTCTGTTCTCCAATCTGGTGAATTCTCTCATTCCCCCACACTTCTGGCCTGTACCCCAGTTCTTGTATGCATAAATAAATAAATCTTTTTTTAAAAATGGGGGAAGATGTGGAGACCCCTATGGCATAAAGTGCTGAGGCAAGGAAACTATCACGGTCATGGCTGAAAGACTGAGCATGGCTAAAAGATGGATCAGCCCGGGTCAGAAGATTGGCCATCCTACAGATCAGCATGTTGTGTCAGCGAAACCAGGCCTGTGAGAGAAACTAGATTAGAAGAGAGAACAGAATAATCTGATAATGCAGAACCTTGGCTGTGCATGTGTGCCAGAATAATGCTGAATACTAAGGAACAAAAGAATAATCCACTGTTTTGTAACTAACCTAGGAGGTGGTCTTTCTCCATAAATCTGAGTTGTTCTGGGTGCTCTGGACGACTGAGCCAGAATGAGAAGCCTTGCATCCCCTGTGTATGTTTTCTCCCTGTTGTTTGCTTTCTATTTAGTTCTATGCATTGAGACGTTGTGCCACTGGTGTTGGTGAGCATCTCTTTGGAGTGCTCCTCTAGGGGTGTCGGAAACTGTTCACCAGACTGAGACTAGCACTGGTAGGCCAAAACTCCACCAGAGTGTTGATGCTGTGTTGCTGGGCACTGTCCCTTACAGTTCCCTCCCTCTGTATTTACTTAGTTCCAACAGGGAATCACTTAGTTGGTGATTTTGTTCTGGTCATGAGGTGGCACCAGAGACCTGTCCTTGCTGACCTTTGCTTTTTCCGAGTGGTTCTTGGCTGGCCTTAGGCTATTTGTAGGTCTCCGTGGAGTCCTTGTCTTCCTCTGATGGCGCCCGGAGCCACTCGATCACCTCTGTGGTGATTTCATCACCGTTCTCCACAGTTCCCATTTGTGGGGTGAGGTGCCTGAAATAGTTCCTCTCTACTCAGTGTCCCACTTGATCTGTAGTTTGTTCTTGCTGTTTTTTTTTTTTCTTCCCTTCTTTCCATTGGTCAGAGAGTGCCTACTCAGTGGGTGGAGGAGGTAGCAGGGTTCGACTCTTTCCCTTTTTTTAAAAAAAAGAAATAATAAAACTTCTCTTTGGCAGAGACTAAAAGTCTCTCTCTTGTGGGGAAACTCACTGTGTATGTGAAAGGGGGAATCTGGTGAAACTTTTCTCAGACGTGACCCAAGAACTCCAACTGTGACCCCAACACCTCTCCAAAATATCACTCCTCACCAATGTCAATGTTACAAAAACAAGCAAAGTCAGAGAAACAGTCAGCAAGAGGCACATCAAAGAGAACTGGCTGTAACTGAATGAGGCAATATGGATTATGGAACATAAAATGTACATTAGGAAAACTAATGAAATTAAGCATGGAGTTTGGTAATTGTGTCAATATTGCTTCATTAGCTGTAAAAAAATACAAAAAAAAATTCATGTAAGATGTTAAAGTGGAAATGGTGTGGGATAAATAAGAACTGTACTATCTTTGCAACTTTTCTGTAAATTTAACAGTATTCATTAAATGTTATATATTTTTTTAATGTCCTCAATACTAAATAGGTTGTAAAAGGAAAAAACGATCTACTTTCCTGTTCCCCCAGGTTTTGTTATCCAGAGGCTGGAGAGAGGGATTCTGGGGAGCAAAGCTGGAAACCTCACACCCAGGGCATTCCCCCGAGTCTCCTCTCCTCTGAGTCCTGCTTCTCTGAATCCTCACAGAGCATCTCACCACCAGGATGCCGCCCTCCAGGACCCCCTACTCTTCCCATTTCAGAACCGGTCGTGTCCGTGCAGCTCCACCAGAATCCGAAACACTCCACCAGAATCGGGAAACAGTCAGACAACCCTTTTTATACCAGGGTTGCCCTGTAACAGTTTGGCTCAGCAAAGAAAGGGGGAGCCAAGATAAACTTTCTCAAAGGAAGGGAAAATTCATTGCACCCCCGGGTGAGCTTTGGGGTCCCAAGAAGGGGGGGGTCCCTGAAGTCGTGCCCGTTGTGGGGGAGATGTCATTTTATAGGGTGAGGAGAGGTTAGGCAGGAAAACTGGGTTGGCGGGGGGGGGACAGGTTTAGGGGGAGAAAAGTTGTTTTTTCGTGGAGCCGAGTTGTTTTCTCCTGCTTATGGCTTCAGTTTCGGTTTGATGGAATCAGGGGTACTGGTGTCAGGACCATCTTGTTGTTTGTATGTGGGCTTCCTCATTCCTGGTCCTTGCATCAACCTTTCATACCAGCCTTTTGTTGAAAAGGGCCAATGGTTCTTTCTTTGGCTACTTTCTGCTGGACAGCGGCGAAGACCAGGGTGGGGGCTCAGGGCTGGTTATGAGATAGTCTTTGCAGGGACGCAAGGATATGGGTGGAGAAGGAGTTGGTTAAAGGTGGTATGGGACAGTTATTGGATCCGGTGTTGGATGAAACAGAGTAAGCATGGGGCAAAAAGAAAAAATGAGGAGATTAGGATAAGAGGCCCTATGAGTGGTAATACTTTGCCCGAGGCTGTGTTGATCTGAAATTGCCAGGCATAGACAGAAGAAAGGGAAGTGGCTTGAAGAGATGGGATTAGAAACAGAGGAAGGAGAGGAGCCTCCCAGGTGGTGCAGCGGTGGACGGTTGAGCGCTGGATTGCCAAGCTGCCCGCAGCCTCTACAGCACCGGTTCAATTCCTGGCCTCAAGGCGAGGGTCCCACAAGGCGGGCAGACCTCTCATGCCGCCCACTGCTCCCCTCAGCAATGTGCTTCGTCAAGTCTGCCAGTTCTGCTTTTCGCTTTGTCTCTGGTGAGTTCTCTCACCCTCCTGTGCTTCTGACTATACCCAGTGCTTGCATAAATAAATCTTAAAAAAAAAAAAAAACAGAGGAAGGTGAATCAGAGGGCCTCTACTTTACAGGCTGAGTGGGATGTGGACCGGGGGCGCAGTGATGTGTACCCGAGTTGGGCCCATGTGCCCGCATGCATACTGCTTGTCCACAGGGACCGGTTTGACCCTGGACAGCTGATGCCAGGACGTGTTGCCCAAGACCTTGACAGCCGTTGGTGTACTCAGGATGATTGTGTGTGGACCCATCCACTTTGGCGGAAGTTGTTTTGGAGAGATGGCTTTCAGAAGAACCTGGTCTCCAGGGCAGAGCAGGTTGACAGGTGCATCAGGGGACAGAAGCACAGGTTGTGGCAGACAACAGTCTGGGTATTCTTGGAGCAGCTGTCTGAGCAAAGAGAAGTATGGAAAATATCCAGCCAATGTGTCGGTTGGACGGGGAGTTCATGGTTAGTAAGAAGAGGTCTGCCATACATCCGTTCAAGGCGGGGTCAGGAACAAGGGGCCACAGGGAGTGGCTCAGAGGTGCTCTAAAGCCAGTGTGAGCAGCTCTAACCAGGATTTACGCAGCTCAGTGGAGAGTTTGGTTAGGTGATCTCTGGTCAGACCATTCACCCGATCTACCTTACCAGAGGATTGCGGTCCGGAGGGAATGTGTAGTTTCCATGTGATGCCCAGGGAGGAGACCTGTGGAGTAATCTTTGAGATAAAGGCGGGTCCATTGTCCGACTGGTGATGGTGTCCACCATAGTAAGAAGTGGGTGTTATCTGCGTTAGGGAGTGGGACACCCTTGAGGCCTGGCATGATTGAGAGTTGAGGATTGGGAGAGGGAGATGAGATAAGAGGGTCTTTGACAAAGAGAGTAGAATCTAACAGACAAGAGGGTGATGGAGGGGAGAGAGCCTGTTGAATGAGCAGGCCCTTGAGCCTAGGTGGAGAACTAACGTTTACTGGTTGGCCCAGTGTGGGTTTTAAGGCCTGTCTAGCGAGACAAGCAGCTGCCACAAGTGCACGCAGGCAGGGCTGCCATCCTCTTACAGTGGGATCCATTTTTTTTAGAAAAATAAGCAACTGTTTGCTGGACTGGCCCAGGTTGGTCCAGAATCTCTAGAGCAATGCCCTGTTGCTCATCTGTCCATAACAGGAATGGCTTTCCCGGGTCTGGGGGAGAGAAGGCTCATCTCAGAGAGCGTTGTATGGATAAAGCAGAAAAAACGGGGTGTACAAACAAAGAAAAGCTTAATCATGATCACTGGGCCTACTAGGGGCAGCATCCATGGCAGTAAGGGAGAGCTTGTCCACGTTTGGTTGTACTGGCCCCAGCTTCGGCTGACAAAGTATCGATCAGAGGGGGCTTTGCTGGTCAGATGAGCAAGCCCATGAATGTGTTGAAAGAGGGGGAGACACCTGAGTACACACGGATTCTCACCAAAATCTCCCTCTCAGACATTCAACACTTTATTTTGCTTTCTTCCTTATGCAATTTCATTTTACTCATCCTGCTTTACATTATCTTAAGGCCCTTCAGAATATCCCTCTTTCATACATTTCTTTTTTCAAACACACATACCTCACCTCACTTGCATTTACCAGACTTAGCTAAATCTTAGTTTTAGAAGAAAATTGAACACCATCTAAACAATGATGAAAAAAACACAAATTTAAGGTAGATAGCCCCTGTAGCTTTTCGTTCCTGTACCCAGTGATTTAATTGGCAGAGACTGGTGTCCCAAGCCTGCATCTGTCGGGTGATATTAATGTTTCCAATTTGGCTAAGGTCACACTGTGGGGTTTGAATCCAGGGAGGAGGAGGGGTGGGTGGCCATCTGGAGAGGATTTTTAAAAGGAGAAATTCCAGCTGGGCTGACACTGTGTAAGAATCCCAAGCTGCAAAATCCCTCCTGCACGTACTCCATGACAAGCTGCAGCTTCGGCCCAGGGGACACTGGACACCTAGGTGTGCTCGCTGGGGGACTGAGATTGATCATAGCCTAGGCTTCGAGGAGCAGGAAGATGTGCGGATTTTCCAGCTGAGCAGGTCGTGGTCGAGTAGGGCTGCTCTGTGAATAACCTCTGCCCACCTTGGAGAGTCCCATTTGGATTCTAATATACTGGTCCCCGAGTCTTTCTTAAGGGGACCTAGAGAGCCTCTCTATCTGCTCCTTGGAATCTGCATGTTTTACCACCTCCCCAGGTGGACAAGCCTTTGCAAGAGCTCCTGCATCCTCTGCACCATCCGTGTGCCCAGGGGTGAGCAGCAGGTCTCTCCTACCAAGGGGACAGAACCTAAGATGGGTGAGAGAGTTCCAGGGTTCCCCGCCTCTGGCCCTGGGGCCACTGGAGGCTCTGCCCACACAGCCCCACACCCCTCTCCTGATCCTGTACCTGCTCACCTCTCCCCAACCCTTCCACACCATACCCGTCACCCACTCTTCTCCCCTCCAGGTGCTTCACCAGTTTTGTTGCCCGCCTGGCCCTTCACCTGCTCTGCTCCAGGGACGTCTGTGCTCCAGGGACATCTGTGCTGCCCAGACTTCTGTGCTGCAGTCCTGTGAGTCTCATGCTGCTCCTGGCCCCTCTGACTGGGACCAGCCCCTGGGCCTCTCCAGAGCCTCAACCTTCCCTGGTGTACTCCTGTTCCCCATGGCCACTGAGTGGTAGTGCTTTGGGGGTGGGTGTCTTCTGCCAGCTATGGTGCTATTTTCAATCTTTGTTGCTCTCCAGTTCCAATGCTGCACAGCAGCAACAAAATTCCAGGATAATTTCTAATACTGTATCTCTGGCCCTGATGATTGCTGAAGGGGCCACTGCACTGGAAGGCCAGCCACGTATTGGGAGACATCTTAGGGCGTTGCTGCAGGGCTGGGGAGCTGGACAGATTGTGTTGGCCCTGCTTTCCTGGTCCCTCTCCAGCTGGGGGCCTGTCTCAGTGGTGCTGCCGTGCTCCCCAGCGTCCTCCAGCTGGAGGATTGACACCGAGGTGCTGCTGTGCTTCCCGGCATCCTCCTGCTGGGGTCCAGCCACAGAGGTGCTGGTGTCCCCCCAGGCATCCTCCAGCTCTGGGCCTAGCATGGAGGGTCTGCCCTTTGGGGTGTCCTCTAGCAGGGGGCCTGGCCCTGTGGCTGTGGTGTGCTCCTGGGCATCCTCCAGCTCAGGGACCTGGCGGAGATGACCCTGTTGCCCGGGGTGGCATCCTTTCCCCTCTTTTGGACTTCTGCTTTCGCAGGATACCTGACCTTTGGGCATTCCCCAAAACTTCAGGCTGCGGGAGGGGGGCGGTGGGCATCCTTTCCGCTCTTTTGCACTGGGTGCTTTCGCAGGATAACTGGCTTGGTGTATTCCCCCAAACCTCGTGTCACCAGGCTCCCGGAAGGTAACGCACTTCGGCACCTGGAAAGTGACGCTCCGCGGCTGCTCCTCCCCCTCCTCCTCATAGTCCTCCTCCCCCGCCTGCTTCCTGGAGCGGAGGATCAGGTAGGTGGTCATGACCTCATCGTACTTATTAGCGTCAATGGCCTCCCGAATTTCCTGCCTCTGGTAGCCCAGGAGCTCCATACCTTTGGTTATGGCTGGGTCCTGGGGGCAGAGTGACGGCTTGCTGAAGGGCAGGAGTCCCTTGCTCGTTTCTGCTACCCAGGCGTGCTTCTGGATGCTCTCCAGGGGGCGGAGCCTCCAGGGGTCCCGTGCCAGCATTTTGGCCAGCAGGTCCCCGCTCTGGACTGTGAGGTAGGAGGTCAGGTGGACGTTCCCACCCAGGACGCGCTCCCTGATTGCCCTGAGGCTGGGCCCCCTGAAGGGCAGTGTGCAGGTCACCATTTGTTAGGGCATGATGCCCAGGCTCCACTCATCCACCTTGGGGCCTTTGTACCTCTGGCCAAGGTAGACCACGGGGTCCCTGTGTTCCGGGCAACAGCAGCACATGCTCAAAGCCAGGTTGAAGCCCTGGACGCTGATTCCGAAGTCTGCCAGCCTGACTTTTCCCTCTCGGGTCAGCACTCACCAGCCCTGACTGTGCTCACTGCCCTTGTGCTACCTCCACTGACAACTGACTCTCCTACGATATTAATAAATGTACTAGTACTAATAGTACTCAAGTATTCACTAAACCTCACTAAATACTGACAATGCTAACTTAACTCAACCAGCAATACTAACTTCACTCTCTTTACTAGCAATACTAACTACACTACAAATACTATGTGTATAAATTTCTATTTCCCTGTGTTTTCCTAATCTTAAAATCTGACTGTTTATTATAAAAATTGCTAAGTTACTTTGGACTTCTAATAATCTATACAGGACACCTAATGGTTGAGAAAACTTCCAAATTGCTTATCAGGTCTGTGTAAAGTTTTGTTAAAACTACTTAGCCTGCTAAAACTATAGAGTGAAAATTCAGCTCTTGCGAGTTAAATTCCAAACCTAAGATTTCTTTTTTTTTTTAAAGATTTATTTATTTATTTATACAAGCACTGGGTACAGTCAGAAGCGCAGGAGGGTGAGAGATTTCACCAGAGCCAGAGGGGAGAGCAGAGCAGGCAAACCAACCAAGTATACTGCTGAGGGGAGCAGCGGGTGGCAGGAGAGGTCTGAGCACCATGTGGGACCCTCGAACGGCAGCCGGGAATCGAACCAGCCAGCCACGCAACCAAGTGCTCAACTGCTGTGCCACCGGGGAGTCCTTAAAGTCAGATTTCTAGTGAGAGTCCAGGAATAAGCGAACTATAAAATCAGATCTTAATGTGTCTCTTCTCCTGTATATCTCATGGTACATAAAAAAAAGTTAAAGCCAACAAGTCACTCTTAAAAATATAAATTTGAGGGCCTCCCCTAGTGGCCCAGTCATTTGAGCATAGTGTTGTGAAGCTCTCCACAGCCTCTGCAGTGCCAGTTCGATCCCGGCTGGCTAACGAGGGTCCCACATGGCACTGCAGACCTCTCCTGTGGCGCCCGCTGCTCCCCTCAGCAGTGTAGTGGCAGGATAGGCACAGCACAGTGCAGGTTCTCTGATCTGGCAGACAGGGTAAAGGAGAGTCTTGGAGTCCTCAGTGGCGTTCTCAAGATTCTATTGAGCTTTACATGCATTGCAGCAACCAGGTACATGGCAGGCTGGGGTGCCAGGGGGCCAAGAGTCCGGCAGGCCTCCAAGCCCTAAGTCTTCACTCTGGGCTTCTCTGGCTTCTTTTCTCCCCTTCTCTCTCTGTCTCTTTGTCTCTCTCCTCTCTCCTGCTTCTGCTTCTCTTGGTGACTATCTCTCAGGACTCCACTCATGGCCCACAGAAGTAAAGAAGACAGTTTGCTACAATGTAACAACTGCAGGTGCCCCATCAGGCAGGGCAGTCCTGAAGGTGGGAGGGCAGAAAAGCCTGAAAACCATTTGGCCTACAATCAGTCTGCCACTCTGTCTCTGGTGAATCCTCTCACCCTCCCTAGCAACTGGTCTGTACCCTGGTTCATATATAAATAAATAGGAGGGCAGAGCAAAATGGCGGCGAGGAGACGCTGCGAGTAAGATCTCCCATTAAAAAAAAAGTTAATAGGGAGGAAAAGCGGCAGGTCCCAATGAGAAATGGGGCACGGAAGATAAATGGACGACTCCAGCAAACTACCCGAAGAAGAAAGTTGCCATAAAAGAGGACTAGAAGGGAGGAAAGCGCAGAACCCTGCCCCCCACCCACCCACAAAGTCAGCACTCTCCAACCAACAGAGAGCAGGAAAAAAACAAACTAAAACAAACAACAAGAACAAACTACGCAGCAAGTGGGACTGGGAGTGGAAAGGAAATACTTCAGCCACCACACCCCGTGAACGGGAGCTGTGGAGAACCCTGCAGGATTCACCATGGTGGTGAGTGAATGGCGCCAGGCGCCATTAGAGAACAACAAAAACTCTGGAGACCTGCACAGAGCCCCAGGCTGGCCAGTAAGCTTGCTCGGAAAAGCGGTGCGCTTGAAAAGCAAACGTGGATCAGGATCGCGGCTGCCCATGTCCCCACGCCTGCGACCTAGGCTTGCGGGGAGACACGCGGGGGCCCTCACTGAGGTGAAAGTCCCTCACTGAGTAATCAGAAACCAGGCACGGGAGCAGGGTGCAAAAGGCGCCATTCCTGGGGCCACTGAACTGGGCTACAGCCCACATCCTGGACCTGAGGGCTTTGAAACTGAGACCCGGGGCACGAAATTCGGGGCGTGGGCCCTCCACGTTTGTGGGGCACAAGGCAGACACAGCACCCCAAAGCCGTTGAGGTTTTCTCTACCATTCCCACTCTGTTCCCTGTCCCACGGGGTGAAAAACACAGCTCCCCAAGGGCTCTAGGAGAGATCTCTGGCGCCACCTGGTGACCAGAAAAAAAAGTCACTAACACCTTTCTTCAGAAAAGACTGCTTGACCAGCAGAAGTCTCCTGGAGGAGCCCGTGGCCAGCTGGGAAGTTAGCCCACCCCAGGCCCCTTCAGACAAGCAGTCTGAGCCCACAGGGGGAGCGGGCACCCACAGCCGGGGCAGACCAGGCATGCAGAAGAGTGTGCCTGAGACCGGACGCGCAGGGAGTGCGTCCCGCATTGCCATTTTAGAACAGGGATATTTTTCAGTAAAGACTGCCTGCAGAAGGCTCCCTCAGGAGCCACAGGTGAGTGGGGAAGTTCGCCCATGCCAGGCCCCTTCTGGCCTGCAGTCCAAACCCAGAGGGGGAGCGGGAACCCACCACCGGGGCAGACCAAGCACACAGAGGAGTGTGTCCCCACATCTGCATTTTAGAACAGGCACCTTTCTTCAGTAAAGACTGCTTGAAAGCGACAGATGGCTCCTGGAGGAGCCAGAGGGGAGCGGAGAAGCTCACCCAAGATGCCGGCCAGTCCCAGCAACACAGTGTCCCAGAGAATATGGCAAATTAGAAAACAGACAGTAGGGAGTAGAAGAACGACACGCAAAGTAACAACTCCTCAGGAAAAAAAAAGCACACCACAAAAAGAAAACCACCCCCCAGATTGCAAAGACAGTAACTTGGAATAACTTCTGAGCCTTCCAGAAAGAGAATTTAAAATTGTCGTGATTAAAAAAATCACAGAACTCATAAAGAAAAACAATGATCAGAAGAAGGAAATTGAGTCCGTAAAGAGGGAAAACAATGGTCAGAAGAATGAAATTGAGTCCCTAAAGAGGGAAGCAAAAGAAACGCAGGAGATCAAAAAATTAATGGAGGAACTAATGAACTCTGAGAAAAGCAATGAAAGCAGAATAGATGAAATGGAAGAACAAATAAGTACTCTTAAAGACACATAAATAAAAAGAATAAAAAGAAACAAAACAGAAAAGGAAAGACAAGCATGAAGGAAAAAGAACGAAGTAAGACTTCGGGAACAATCTGACTCCATGAGGAAAGGAAATATAAGAGTTATAGGAATGCCTAAAGGAGAGGAAAGAGATGTAGGAACAGATAAAATATTCAAAGAGATAATTGAAGAGAACATCCCAAATGTGAAGAAGGAGCTGAAAATTAATAAACAAGAAGCAAGAAGAACACCAACACCCACGACAAAAGGAAAAATACAGCAAGACACATAATAATAAAGCTCACAAGAATCCAGGACAAAGACAAAATAATGAAGCTGACAAGAGGGAAGAAACAGATAACATTCAAAGGAAAACCAATTAGGCTGACATCAGACTTCTCTGAAGAAACATTATGGGCAAGGAGAGAGTGGAGGGGCATAGTCAACAGACTCCAAGAAAACAGATGACAACCAAGAATACACTATCCCACAAAGCTCTCCTTCCTCTATGAAATAAGAATAAGGACCTTCCCAGATAAACAGAAACTCTGGAATTTCATTACGACTAAACCCCACTCCAAAAAATACTACAAGGAATCCTAAAGCGAGAACCTCAGAGAGACGAATAACAATGAAAGAAGGCAAAACAAAAGTTATTAAAAGAATAAATCAATAAAATCAAAGTAAAGCCAAACACAATGGCTAATACAGATGCTAACATATCAATATTAATTCTAAATGTAAATGGACTAAAATCTTCAATAAAAAGACACAGAGTGGCAGCCTGGATTAAGAAATAAAACCCAACCTTTTGCTGTATCCAGGAAACACATTTAGCTACAAAAGATAAAAATAGACTCAAAGTTATAGGATGGAAAACAATCCTACAAGCAAATGGAACAAAAAAGAAAGCAGTAACAGCTATACTTATATCAGATAAAACAAACTTCATACTCAAAAATGTAAAAAGAGACCCCAACAGTCACTACATTATGATCAAGGGGACCATACTTCAAGAAGAAATAACACTCATTAACATATACTCACCAAACGAAGGAGCACCAAAATATATCAGACAACTGTTGTCATCTCTGAAAATAGACATCAGAGAAAACGCATACATAGAGGGAGACTTCAACACACCACTATCAACAATGGATAGATCAACAAGACAAAAAATAAGTAAAGAAACTAAAGCTCTAAATAAGGACCTAGAGCATCTGGGCTTAGCAGATATCTATAGAACACTAAACCCCTAAAAAACGGAGTACACATTTTTCTCAAGTGCACATGGATCATTCTCCAGGATCGATCATATACTGGGGCACAAGAAAAACATCAACAGATACACCAATATTGAAATCATACCAACAATCTTTTCTGACCATGAAGGCATCAAACTAGAAATAAACCATAAAAAGAAGGCAAGGAACTATCCTACCTCATGGAGATTAAAAACCACACTACTGGAAGACCACTGGACTAACGAGGAGATCAAAGAAGAAATTAAAAAATTCTTTGAATTGAATGACAAGGAGGACACCAATATCCTAAATGTATGGGATGCAGCAAAATCAGTAATAAGAGGAAAATTTATAGCAATAGAAGCTCACATCAAAAAAGAAGAAAGAACTCAAAGAAACAACCTAATCTCGAAGCTCAGAGATCTAGAAAAAGAACAACAAAAAAACCCAAAACCAATAGAAGAAAAGAAATAATAAAAACCAAAGCAGAAATAAATGAAATTGAAACTAAAAAAACAATCCAAAATATCAATGAAACCAAGAGCTGGTTCTTTGAAAAAATCAATAAAATAGACAAACCCCTAGCCAGGCTCACAAACGAAAAAAGGGAGAAAGCACAAATAAATAGGATCATCAATGAAAGAGGAGAAATCACAACGGACACAGCAGAAATCAAAAGAATAATCAGTAACTACTATGAACAGTTATATGGAAACAAGTTTAACAATCTAGAGGAGATGGACAAATTCCTACAACTCTACAATCACACAAAGCTAGATAAAGAAGAAATAGAACACCTAAAAAGACCAATTATAAGCAGCAAAATTGAAATGATAATCCAAAACCTCCCCAAAACAAAATCCCAGGACCTGATGGATTTACAAATGAATTCTACCAAACATTTAGAGACAAATTAGTGTCTATCCTTCACAAAATCTTCCAAAAAATGGAGAACGAAGGGATAATACCAAACACCTTCTATGAAGCCAACATTACACTAATACCAAAACCAAACAATTACAACACAAAAAAGGAAAACTACAGGCCAATCTCCCTAACGAACACTGATGCAAAAATCCTCAGTAAAATGTTAGCTATCAGAATCCAACAATGTATCCATAAGATAATTCACCACGACCAAGTAGGATTCATTCCAGGGAAACAAGGATGGTTTAACATCTGAAAATCAATCAACGTTATCCAACACATCAACAAAAAGAAATATAAAAACCATATGATATTATCAATACATTCTGAGAAAGCTTCGACAAAGTGCAACACCCATTCATGAGAAAAGCCCTTGAAATTCTTGGGATACAAGGAACATACCTCAACATCATAAAGGCCAACTATGACAAGCCAACAGCCAGTATCATTCTCAATGGTGAAAAGCTGAAAGCAATTCCATTAAGATCTGGAACAAGACAAGGATGTCCACTCTCACCACTGCTTTTCAATATAATACTGGAGGTCCTAGCCAGAGCATTAAGACAAGAGAAAGACATCCAAGGAATCCAAATTGGAAAAGAAGAAGTCAAACTATCACTATTTGCAGATGATATGATAATATGCATAGAGAAACCTAAAAACTCCACAAAAAAACTAATTCAACTCATCAATCAATTCAGGTAAGTGGCAGATACAAAATCAACACGCAAAGGTCAGTAGCCTTCCTATACACAAACAATAAATCTGAAGAAGATGAAATTAAAAAAATCAATTTTATTATTGAAACAAGAAAAATCAAATATTTGGGAATAAATCTAACAAAAGAGGTAAAGGACCTATACAAAGAAAATGATAAAACACTGTTAAAAGAAATAGAAGAAGACACAAAGAAATGGAAAAGCATCCCCTGCTCATGGATTGGAAGAATAAACATTATTAAAATGGCCATCATACCAAAAGCAATATACAGATTCAATGCTATTCCAATCAAAATTTCAATGTCATTCTTCAAAGAAATAGAACAATTATTGAAGAAATTCATATGGAATCACAAAAAACCCCGAATAGCCAAAGCTCTAGTGAAAAAAAAAAAAGAAGGAAATGGAGGCATTACACTCCCAGACTTCAAACTATACTACAAAGCCATAATCATCAAAACTGCATGATATTGGAACAAGAATAGACATACAGACCAATGGAATCAAATAGAAAATCCAGAAATAAACCCACAGATTTATGGTCAACTAATCTTTGACAAAGGAGCAAAAACTATGCAATGGAGCAAAGAAAGTTTTTTCAATAAATGGTGCTGGAAAACTGGGTTGCTCCATGCTAAAGAATGAAGCTTGACCACTACCTCACACCATACATAAAAATCAACTCAAAATGGATTAAAGAACTAGACATAAGACCTGAAACCATAAAATATATAGAAGGAAATATAGGCGAAACACTACGTGATTTGCATATCAAAGACATCTTTACAGACACATCACCCAAAGCAGTGATAGTGAAGTCAAAGATAAACAACTGGGACTACATCGAATTAAAGAGCTTCTGCACAGCAATAGAGACAATAACAAAAACAAAGAGAAACCCCACCAACTGGGAGAACATTTTTGCACACAACACTAATGATAAAGGACTGATGACAAAAATCTGCAAAGAGCTGATGAGACTCAGCAACACCAAAGAAAATAATCCAGTCAAAAAATGGGCAGAAGAGCTAAAAAGAAACTTCTCTGAAGAGGAAATGCAAATGGCCAACAGACATATGAAAAAATGTTCAACATCACTTGTCATCAGGGAAATGCAAATCAAAACTACCATGAGATACCATCTTACACCAGTGAGAATGGCACATATTAAAAAAAAAAAAAAACTAGCAACAGCAAATTTTGGCGAGGATGTGGAGAAAAAGGAACTCTTCCACACTGTTGGTGGGAGTGCAAACTGGTCCAACCACTATGGAGAGCTGTGTGGAGATTTCTGGACCTACTAAACATAGAGCTTTCATATGATCCAGCAATTCCACTCCTAGGTATTTACCCAAAGGACACAGAAACATCAATTCCAAAGAACACCTCACCCCTATGTTTATATCAGCACTATTTACAATAACTAAGCTTTGGAAACAGCCCAAATGCCCAAAATATATGACTGGATCAAGAATATGTGGTACATATATACCATGGAATATTACTCAGCATTCAAAAAAGATAAACACATGCAATTTGCAGCAACATGGATGCCACTGTTAGAGATCATGCTCAGCGAAATAAGCCAAAAAGAAAAAGAAAAATACCGGATGGTCTCACTCATAGCAGGAATCTAGAAAACTTAAATAAGGGACCAGGAAAATGAATAACTATAAGAAAGTGAAAATCAAAATCAACAAAAAACTATGAACCAGAGACACTTTTTGGGGGTGGGGGGTGGGAGGGGAGGGATTGGCGTCAGAATGGGGGGTTTGCAATTGTATGGGGGAATATAAAAATAAAATTTATTATTTAAAAAAAATAAAACTCACAGTTCAATTTCACAGTGCCATATTTTCTGGGATGAATTTCAAAGAGGGAAATATATATATATATATATATATATATATATATATATATATATATTTTTTTTTTTTTTTTTTTTTTTTTTACTTTTCTTCAACTAAAGGACTTCTTCAGCTTAGGTTTTTAATATATTTGTGGTTATATAATATTTTAATTATGGTCTATCTGACAATTATTGTTCATAGCCATGTATTTCGGCATTAAGGACACTGAGATGAAAGTGTATCACATGTTAAATATCACACGTACGAGAGCTATTTAGGAACAGTGAGGAAAAACCTTAAGAGGAAGTCAAAATTCACACTAGTAGTTTAAAAGGGAAAGCTTCACATATTCATCCCCAGAATATGACACAATCATGAGTGAGATATTCATAAATTTTTAAGGCGATAAATATTGATCTTTTTTTTCTTTCACATTGAAGTGATAGTGACGTGTAGAAATCAGTCTATCATGGATGTGAACATTTTACCTGACTCCACACAGCAACACAGCTATATAAAATATTATATTATCAACATACTTATTATTTTAAATCACTGAAAAGGTTTTGGCAAAGGGCACAAAACAGCAGCTTCTGAATTTGTTTTCTTGTTTCCATTAAGTTAGCAAAAGTTGTTCCTCTAGTCTCATACAATAATTCTATAGCAGCACAATCTCCTAAAAATCCTGCCTCACCAGGGCCTCCCATCCGTCATCCCACCAGGGGTGGGGGGTGGGGGAGATGAGATTGTCGGGGAGGAGTGAGGGCAGGGCTGCCTCGTGTCCAGACATCCCCACTCACACACAGGCCTGGGGGAAGGAACAAACCCACATCCGGGGGACCCAGGGCCCTGGGACCAGCAGGGACAGCCACATGCACAGACCATCTGGCTCAGCCCCGGGGCGGCCTCCTCCCTGCACAGATGTGCATGAGTCTGAGGGGGACAGAGGGGCTGGGAGGGACCCAGGGTGGAAGAGCCCATCCTGCAGGAGGGACGTGTGGGTGTGACCCAGGAGGATACTCTGCGGGAAACATGGTCTCTGGGTCCTCAGATGTGGGGTGTCAGGGGCAGGGAGATGATGAGACGAGGGGATGGACCAGGAGTCAGCAGGGAGGCCACAGGGGCAGGAATCTGACAGAGGAGGCATCAGGACACGCCACACGGGGACGCCGAGCCCAGATCATTCAGTTCCAGGACAGTGTTGGGTCCCGGGGAGCAGGAAAACGGGGACCCGCACATCCCATCTCCCTGCACACCCGTCCCTGTGGGGCCTCCCCAGACCAGGGCTTTGCGGGAGGAGCACAGACAGGCTCTCCAGGTTGGGGAGGGGCTGGGCATGGTCACTTGTCCTCTGGGGCTGTGCCCTGGATAACCTCTGGTAGGTGTGCTGGGCTGAGACGCTGGGGCCTGGGCAGGAGGTGGGAAAGCAAAATTGAGGTGGTGGGGAGGGGCTGTCAGTCAGGCTATGAGATCAATCAGAGCATAATCCCATGTTCAGCCTCTCCACTCTACACCCTGAGAGTGGCTTCTGGCACATGCCTGTGACTGTCCTTGTAGGTGTCATCTAGACTCAGACTGGAAGGTTTCACATATTTTGTATTCTGCTCAATATTTTTACACAGATGACAGCTCCAGGAGTGACCAATATCACGTCCGTGACAGAATTCGTCCTCCTGGGGTTCCCTACGCAGGGGACCATGGGCTTCTTGCATCCGCTGCTCTTCTCCCTGGTCTACCTGTGCACCCTGCTGGGGAACGGGCTCATTGTCCTCATCACCACCCTGGACCGGCACCTCCACACCCCCGTGTAATTCTTACTGAGGTGCCTGTCCTTCTCGGACCTCTGCTTCATCACAATCACGGTCCCCAAGTCAATTGCCAACTCTCTGAGGCACAGCAGCTCCATCTCCTTCCCGGGCTGGAGCTACAGAGTGTCACTTGCTCACGCAGCCTGTATCTGAGGGCTTCGAAACTGAGAAACGGGACACAAAATTCAGGGTGTGGGATACCCACGATGGTGGGTACAGGGATGACACGGCACTCCCACGCTGCTGAGGTGCTCCACGACACCCCCACTCTTCCCCAGACCCAAGGACACTAGGAAAGAGAGATCTCTGGCGCCACCTAGCGACCAGAGCAAAATCACCAACATCCTGATAGTTGGAAACCAGGGATCCCAAAAACACTCTCAGGCTCTGAGAAAGGATGGGCCATGCAAATGGGGCTAAGAAGGGAAATAAGGCATGGAGCAAGATCCACATTCTGGAACTTAGAGCTAGGTGCAGGATCCAGGATGAGGGACGTGCCATAGCAGCAGGCACTGCAGAGTGACAGACAGCGTTTTGGATCTGATAGCCCTGGAGCGGAGACCTACAGCACAGAATTCAGGGCATGGGATCCATATAGTTGTGGGCACAGAGCCTGGTTTTCATGGGGCAGACAGAGCACCCAGCTTGAATAAGAGTCTCTGTGTTGAGGTGCTCCCCTCTGCCCCTCCTCCATTTCTCAGAGAACCACTGGGAAAAAGCACAGGTCCGCAAGTATGGTCTCTGAGTCAGTAATCAAAGCACTCCCCAAAGAAAAAAGTCCAGCCCCAGACAGCTTCACAAATGAATTCTACCAAATGTTCTGCAGTGAATTAGTGTCTATCCTACACAAACTATTTCAAAAAATTGAAAAAGAAGGAATACTACCAAATATGTCCTATGAAGCCAACATTGTACTAATACCAAAACCAAACAAAACAGCACAAACGAAGAATATTACAGGTCAATCTCCCTAATGAACACTGATGTAAAATTCCTCAACAAAATCCTGCCAACATAATCCAGCAATGCTTCAAAGGGATAGTACACCACGATCAAGTGGGATTCATTCCAGGGACACAAGTATGGTTCAACATATGAAAATAAGTGTAATCCAACACAGCAAGACATAATAATAACAGTACAAAACACAGTAAAATGGGCCTCCCCAGTGGCTTGGCGGTTGAGTGCTGGTCTGTGAAGCTGCCCACAGCCTCTGCAGCACCGGTTTGATCCCCGGCTGGAAGCGAGGGTCCCACATGGCGCAGACCTCTCCTGCCGCCCGCTGCTCCCCTCAGCAGTGTCCCTCAGTCCTTCTGCCTGCTCTGTTCTCTGCTCTGGCTCTGGTGAATTCTCTCACTCTCCCGCACTTCTGACTGTACCTAGTGCTTGTATAAATAAATAAATAATTCATAAAAAAACACAACAAGGCAAAATCAGAAAATTATAAATCAGAGACATCCTGCAGGGGAGGAGGAGGGAGAGGGATCAGAGAGAAGGAGGGAGGAGCACAGGGGTCTGAGGTGATGGTGCACGGTGCCTTGGGAAAGGAAATTCTATGGGGACTCAACATGAGGGGGTGGGGGAAAGCAAATATTGTTTAAAATAAAAAAAAATGCGTTGTAAAATGTTAGTGTAAAATAAAAAAAAATTAAAAAAACAGATAACATGAAAAAGTCATGAATTTCTGTCTGACTCCATTTATTGTCATAATATTTTAGGGATGAGGATGCATACCTAAACAATTAGCAGTATTTTAAATTTCCTTTCAGATTTTCCCCACTGCCCTCTAAATACTTCCATTAAATAAGATTTCATGTAACATTATATACTTTCAACTCAGAGTGCTAAATGTTAAAAAATTAGCTATGAAACAATAATTGCCCTATATACCCTAGGTCAGAATAATATAAAATAATAAATGCATAAAAGATAATAATCTGTGGAACATCTTAAATTAAGATTATCCCAGAACAAAATGGAATTCTGAAACTGAACCATAATCCAACTTTATAATTTATTAGTTTTTATTTATAAAATGAATAGTCTAGCTACTGTTCTCCTGAAATACAATATGCATTTTGAAGTGATACTGTGTTGTAAAACAGTGTTATCTCAATAAAGAAACAAAGTCACCATTGGAAACACACACAATAATAAATATTTCATGTTGAAATGCCAACACTTTGATGTATAGGTTAAATGGAATGTCAGTAAATTAAAAATTTAAGATTTAAAAAAACTTACTTTTTAAAATTATTTGACAGACACCTCAGTCAGGCGTGACGCACCCGCTGTCCCAGAAGTTTGTTTCCCACAAAATTCTCACCCTCACAGAGACAGGAGGAAAAGCAAACCTGACTTGATGTCTCGGTCACCTGCTGCCCTCTGCTCTGCTGGCCTCTAGTGTCTGGGGTCCAGGCCTCTGGCTCACAGACTCCAGCAGACAGGCCACAGGGCTCACTATCTCCTTCTCCTACTGCCTCCCAGGCCCTGCCTCCATCCCCAGGACCCCTTCCTCAGGGACCTCACCCTGAGGGGACCAGTTATCCCTTGTACCCATGGACTTCTTAATGGTGTCCCCAGTAATGAGCCTCCTGAGTCATCAGCACAGCCAGGGGGTCACAGGAGACTCCACAAGCAGGACAGTGTTTCACCCTCCTCAGGCTCCATCAGTATCCAGTGAGTGGCCATGGGGGCCCAGGTGTGGCCCTGTTATCATAGCCATGTCCACAGGGAACTGCAAAGTCACCATCATCCCCTGTGCTCCCTCACGGGGAAACCTGCAGAGGCAGTTGTGAAGAGGTTGGGGAAAGAGGAAGGGAAATAAAGTAGGATGGAGCTAAAGGAGAAAGGAAAGCGGGAAGGAAGACAAAAAGAAATTCAACATAACTGAATGATAGATGGGAAGAAAACAATCTTCTGAAGTAGAAATGGTTCCTGTCATCACAAATTTACCAGTGTGTGCTTTGGTTTATATTTTAATGGTCCGTTCTCAGCATCTACACGTCTCTTTGAATCTGAATAGCTACTGCTGGTGAGTGTTTCCTTTATCTTCACAAAGAGAGGGGCCATTGCAGTTGGAGTGGTTCTGGTGGATGGTACTTCATGTTTTGAGATTCCTGGGGTTTGATGTCATGACTATTGTGTCTTCAAATACATGGTAAGAGGCCTTTTGTGGGTGGCCTTCACTGTGTGAAATGCTTTGGAATTCAGAGTGATGCTGCCCTTATACCGCCTCATCCCTTGGTTTACGTAAGCACATACCCAAAATTCTTTGGGCCTCGATGTCCACACTCACATGCACATGTACAAGACTTTGGGTGCCAGCCACAGAGGCTAATAACAGGAGGGGACAAAAAGCCTGACTTTTACCTCATAAACCCTACAATACACCCCTTCAGGATTTTTTCACCTCTTCCTAGTGCCTGGCACAGCCACCCTGTGGCCCTGAGAGTGCCGGGCAGCAGATAAGCTTGCTTTAAGCCACCAAGGATGACAGGTCCATCCTTTGCACTTCATTTTCTGTGGTGGGCAAATTATTCTGTCCACCCCAGGTCCCAAAGTTCTCTGCCTTCTGGCAGGATTGTTTGCGCAAGTCAGACAGTGTCATCCTTGTCACTGGGCAAGCTACGGATGATGGATGGGGTCCCCTTTTTTTCCTGACAAGTCTGCTGCCTCAGGGGTATGGTGGGCTGGGCCTTGCAGGGTTTTCTTCTCCTCCCCACAAGGTCCGAGATGTTTCCCAGTGCTTGTCCTCCATCTCCCAGACCTTGTCCACCTTCTTTGCTCCTGCAGCATCTTTAGCTCTTCTTGGACTTTGGCCACCACCTGTCTCCAGCATTTCTGATGTTGTCTTTCACCCCATTTGTAGATGCCACTTGGTATGTCTGCTCTCGGAGTCATATCCTGCCAACTATGCCAATTGTTTTTCAAATATCCAAAGCCAAGTAGGTTCGTTGTCATGTCTCACAGATGCAAAGATAATTTTGGAGACTTCAGTAGATATTTCCCAAGCTTTTATATTGTATCAGGGAACAGACTCGGGTGTGCATGTACAATCTGTGTAGATAAAATGAAAATGTTGTAAAGTATATATTAGATGTGATGAAATAAAACTCCATAATTTGCATCACTCAAAATCACAAGGAAACAGTATGACAGAACTAATGCATCATTATTAGTTTATATTATATAATTATAAAAAATATGAATTAGACTACTGCTATTCCATGTAAGATGTGGTATTCTCTGGGGATTTAACAAAACACATTCAAGGTCAGCCAGTGTCAGCACATGCAGGCAAAGTTCAGGAGCAGGCATGGTTTAGAAACCCAATATCATCTGCCGACAACTCTGCAGGGAAACTGGGTGTCCTCCTTGGAAATATCTATGTTGGTTTCTTACCCACTTCTTGATTGGGGTGTCTGCTTTTTGTTGTTGGGCTGTGACATAACTTAGATGAATGAAAACCAGCCCCGTGTCAGATGCATGATGTGCACATATTTTTTCCCAGTGCAGGGGCCTCTTTTTATAGTGGTTTATGAACTCTCTAGTGTGATGGGGCACGTTTCTACATGCTCATTTCTCTTGTCCTTGGGGTCTTGGAGATGTGTCCCCAAGTTCATCTGGGGGTGGATGTGCAGTAGGGTGGCATAGTTCCGGGAGGAGAAACATAAGATCAAGGTCTTTCATTGGAAAGATTATTAACTCGAGAGATTTTCCAACACAGATTTTATTCTGAAATCTGAATGGAGTCAGTCTGGTCATTCACATACATTTTTTAAAAGAAGCATTTTCTGGAGGGAGTATGTTATGATCCCTCAGGAGCATTTGGAGACCCAGTGACCTGCTCCAGAGAAAATGCTTGAGCGAGGAGCATCCCCCCAGCTCATGTTCTCTGGGTGGGTAAACAGTCATGAGGCCTCAGGGTTTATAGCACAGAAGCTTCAGCAGAATAAAAATTCATAAATATTGCAGTGTTCTACTTTATAAAGTTTTACATCATATAAAAAAGATAGCATGGTTAGTGAAGTAGAAAAATAGTGAACTTAAGTGTTATCTAAAATAATGTCAAGTTGAAAACCAGGTAGAGAAATCAAGATACAATTTGGAAAACTCAGGGAACCTGAAAATGAACACCACCACAACAATGGTCTTAACATTAATTTTTGAAATACAAATGCACTGACTCAAAAATAATTCATCTACTTTAAAAAAAGAACACTGCATCACAGGAGTACAGTGGTGATAGGATCAAGTCAGACATCACAGAAAGTAACAGTCACATCCATGACAGATTTCAGCCCCAGACTCCTATTCCCTGGCCTGCGTCCAACTCCCACCTCAGGCAGATTCATGGCAAGTGTAGTTGCTACGCAAACTTTGAGCAGAAACATGAATGTCTCTTAGAGGAAGACGCCCCATCAGGAATCATGAGGGTGGGAGCACACATTCAGCTGTCCCCCTGCTCACCAGAAGGACGGGCCTCAGTGGAGACACATGCTGAGGGGGAAGCGAGTGCCCGGGTCCCGTGACTGGTGCTCCTGGGAGAAAATAACTTGCATCTTGTCACTGTTAGTAACTGTTGGTGACCTCTGAGTTCTGACTTCTTTCTGAGTCTGAAATGTGTGACTTCTTGCAAACTTTATCACATTTTTATTAAAGGTTTATTTATTTATTTATACAAGCACTGGGTACTGTCAGAAGCGCAGGAGGGTGTGAGGATTTACCAGAGCCAGAGCGGGGAGCAGAGCAGGCAGACTGATGAAGTACACTGCTGAGGGGAACAGTGGGCGCAGCAGGAGAGTTCTGCGTGCCATGTGGGACCCTCACCTGGCAGCTGGGGATCGAACTGGCACTGCAGAGGCTGCGGGCAGCTTCCCAGTCCAGTGCTCAACAGCTGCACAACCTGGGAGGCCCTTCATCACATTTTTTTTAACATGGCATAGATTTCGGGCTATGAGCTTCACTTGGGGAAGGGTTTTGTGAAAGACTGTATTAACTTACAGAACAAACTTCAAGGAAAAATATGAGAATATAAGTTTCTGGCAATGCAATAACTTTAAGAGAAAATTCTATCTGGAAATGAGGATGTGAGAGTTAGAGGAAAACCTGAGTAAAGTGGGGCTTGTAACTGAGACTGTGCTATCTCACTTGTCAGTGTGTCGGCCTGGACCGGGGCCAGAATGGCAGAAACGGTTCCCCGAAGTGCGAGTTGCGGGGTCCGGACACCTCTCCCTGTCCCGACGCTCCCGCCGGCCCCTCCGGTGCCTGCGATTCTGACTTGTTGCACGCGCAGGACAGTCCAGAAAATCCCCATCTTGTGCGCCTTTGGCTGAAACGTGGGTATTTGTGCCCCAAGGGCTCCGCGGGGCAGACGCGGCCCCGAGGGCAGGCGGGGGTCAGGGGGGTCTGCGCGGAGCCCGGGGCTGGCCGAGGCCTTGGGGAGGGACACGCGCTGCCCAGGGGACGGGCCGAGACCGTGGCCGGGAGGGTGCCTGGCGCTTCTCCCAACTCCGGGGATCCCCGCGGGCGTGTTTGGGGGACGGACGCAGCGACCCTGTCTGCCCTCAGCCTGGACCGTGACCCTGCCCTGCCCAGGGGTGGGGCTCAGTCTGCAGGGCAGGAGTTGGGGCGCTGCCTGCAGGGTCTCGGGGAACCCGCGTGGCCGCAGACACTGGGTCGTGTTTCGGCCCACAAGGGTGTGTCCGTCCCTCCCGCCGTCCTGGCGCGCAGCGTCCACCCCGGCGCCCGCGGGTGCGGCTCAGAGCACAGACTCAGGTGCACGTCGCCCCAGAGGCCCTGGGGGACAGGGGGCAGCGGGCGGGCGGGATGGGAAGGACCAGTTTGCCACCATCAGAGCCGCAGGGAATGACCTGGCAGAACCAATTCGGGATCGATTATTCTCACATGATGAAATGATAAAGAAGCACAGAGGAGGTGAGAGATTGAAAGTCGCGCACACCAGCACCTGTGCCTTGGTGGAAGCACGTTCACGTCACTTCAGACATGAAGACAAGCTCCGGAGCAGGGAAGGTTTAGACCCTGAATAAAATCTGCAAATGACTCTGCAGGGCCACTGAGCGTTTCTCCTAGAAAATGTCTCTGGGGGTCAGAGGCCACATTGGATTGGGGTGTCTCTTTCTGTGCTGGGTTTGTAGGTTTTGTGTATTTTGGACACTTGCTTTGTCAGGGGTGTGATGTGCACAGTTTTCTCCCAGTGCAGTGGCCCATTTTGGGGATGGCATCATCTGAGACACAGAAGCTCTGTAGTGTGTGGGGGTCACTTGTTCTTAAGTGCCCTTGTTCCCTGGTCCTTCGTGATGTGTCCCCAAGTTCATCTGTGGGGTGGATGTGCAGTGGGCAGTACCCAGGTGTGCTTTCTGGTAATTTAAGCCCTTGTCAATGCAGATTTTAATTCATTCCAAAATGTTCAACTGCACTAATAATAAGGAAAATAGAAATCCAAACTGTAATGTATTGTCACCTGTGAGAAGGGACCAAGCTGGAGACTGGACACAGCAAGGAGGTGAGGGACAGAGAGAAAGGGCCTCTCACCTCTGCTGGGAAAACAGCTTGGATATGTCTTCAGACAATGAAAACAGAACCACCACAGGTTGGACCAACCTCTGCAGGTATTTGTCCCAGATGTGCAGACTCTCTGATGCACCATGCACACCTGTGTTCACAGCAGCACTGACCACTGTTGCTGGCCATGGCCCCAACCCAATTGCTATGCACAGTGGAGTGAATAAATAAATAATGTGGGTCCACATGCAATGGAATGCTACACAGCTATCAAAAAGGTGAACTAGTGCCCTTAGGGACCAAAGGTGGACCTTGAGGTGCTTATGCTAGAGAAATAAGCCAAAAAGTGAAAGATATTGGCTGGTCTCACCCATCTGTGGATTATAATACAAAAAGGTCAATAACTGAGAAAATATAGTGGCAAACAGCAAAAGGAAATGTTGGACTGATTGCAAAGCTTTGCTCATTATCAGAGGGAACAGGGAGAGGGAATGGGGAGGAGATAGGAGTGTGGATGGACAGGGCGGGCACTGCAAGGCACTTAGTAGATTCTGAGTGGACACTTGTGCAGGTGGGGGAGTGAAAAGTGACCCACAGTAAACAGTGAAAACAGTAAAAAGTGTACATGAGTGTCCTCCTTTTATAAGAACATATAACAAATTAACGTGACGGTGTGATGAAACACTCATGGTAAAGATCCCTTCTCAGCAGACACTCACTGCATTTGTTCAAAGGAGAACTAGAAAATTAACAGGAATCTGACCAGGGAATGAGGTCATATCCAAGGGGTGGGGGCTGTGCTCTCATGCTATCACTGAAGCAAATATTACTGTGAGTGATTTTCTAGCACAGTTTTCATTCTGAAATTTGAATGGACGAGTCATGTCTTGTGATTAACTACATTTTATTATCATAAATAGTTTCATGGACAATATGTGCTCATCGGCCAGGAAAGTTTGGAGACACAGTGACCTGCTCCGGAGAGTAGGGACGTCACCCCAGCTCACGTTCTCAGTGTTAGGGAACAATGTGAGAACCTCCGTACGTGCAGTGCAGATGTGTAGGACTATAAAAAAAATCAGCAAATATTGTCAGGCTTTAGTTTGCATGATGTTTTACATAACAAAAAAACAGTTCCCAAGTATAAAAAAAGGGAACTTAAGTGTAATCTATAAGAAAATTGAGAAGAAGACCTAGTATAGGATCAAGATACAATATGGAAAACTAAAGGAACCTAAACACAATAACAAATTAAAAATTACAAATTTTTAAGAAGAGATGTAGTTCTTCAAAAATAATTCATAAAACTTTACTTTTGCAAACACCACATCCGGGGGTGCAGTCACACTGGCATCAAAACTGGCATCATAGAAATTGATATTCCATCCATTCCAGGTTTCAGTCACAGATTCCTATGAACCAAGGAAGGTTCCATCCTTCCACCTCTGGCAGAGTCAAGTGTGGTTTCCCTTTATCCTGTGAGCAGAAACATGACCTTCTCCTAGAGGAACATGTCCCATTAGGAATTGTGAGGGATGGGGTCCAACAATAAACTGTGCTCCCCTCCCCTCCACAGGGACAGGATCCCCCCAATGGAGACACAAACAGGCTGTGGGGACTGAGTGCCCAGGACTGGGGTCCCATGACCTTGTGCTCCCAAGAACAGACCCCTATTTACACTGCTTCATTTCATGTAAAGGTTGGTGATATGTGAGTTCCAGAACATTCTTTCCACAGAAAATTCATGTCTTTAACCATGAGCTGGATTCAGTTTATGAAATAAACACAGGGAGACGGTTGGCAAAGTATTTCAGGAAATTTTAGGAAGCAGGGTTTATTGAAGAATGTGAGAATATGAATTTGGGACAAAGGAATAATCCTAATTCAAGAAATTTATTCTTTATGAATAACATGTTAAGAGTGAGAGGGGACAAGCTGAATTAATGAGAGGTTATAATTTTAGATTTCAATATCTCACATCTTGGAGTACAGGCCATTGATCAGTCTCCCCACAGCCATTTTCAAGGCATGGTTACTCAGACTGTATATGATGGGATTAAAGGTGGGGGGCACCATCGTGTAGAACATAAAAATGACCAGGTCAGACGTGGACGGGGTCCCTGAGGTCGGTTTCAGATAAACAAAGCATCCAGTGGAGATAAAAAGCACCACAACCAGAAGGTGGGGAAGGCAGGTGGAGTAGACCTTGGCCTTCCCATCTGTGGATGGGATCTTCCTGACAGCAGAGAATATGTGGACATAGGAAATGACAATGAAAATAAGACAGCAGATACTCCAGACCACACTAATGAGAATGGGAACAAATTTGCTCATCAAATTTCCTGAGCAGGAAATAGGCAATAACTGGGGGACATCACAGAAGAACTGGTGGACCATGTTGGACCCACAGTAGGACAAGGAGAAGGTTCCAGGTGTGTGCATCACAGCATGGAGACCCCCACCCAGCCAGGACACAGCTGTCAGCTGCACACACCTGTCCCTGCTGAATTAGGACCTCATAGTGCAGGGGGTGGCAGATGGCAGCATAGCGGTCAAGGCTCATCACCATGAGCAGGGGCATCTCTGAAGCTGCTGACATAACTATCATGAAGACCTGGAGTACACAGCCTGGGAAGGAGATGGAGCTGCTCTGCCTCAGAGAGTTGGCAATGGACTTGGGGACCGTGGCTGAGAAGAGGCAGAGGTCCGTGTAGGACAGACCCCTCAGGAAGAATTACATGGGGCTGTGGAGGTGCCGGTCCAGCGTGGTGATGAGGAAGATAAGCCCGTTCCCCAGCAGGGCGCACATTTAGACCAGGGAGAAAGGCAGCGGGTGCAAGAAGCCCATGGTCCCCTGGGTGGGGGACCCCAGGAGGACATATTCTGTCATGATGATCAGATTGGTCACCTCTGAAGACATTACTGTATAAAAATGTGGGGAGGAAGAAATCAGTGCTGTCCAGTCTCCCCAGACTGAGTGTAACTGGGTGCCTCAGACAACAATCACAGCAGCTTCTCACCACCCCCACTCCTGGTCCTCCCGGGTCTCATCCCTTGTCATTCTCCAAGTAGCTTCATCCTGTCAAAGAATTGCATTTTCACCTTGAATGTGCCCTGATACATTTTCATATGAAAGTTTTTCATATGAAAGACAGAAAGATTTGAAATTTCAACTTACAATAACAAGACCTGGAAAACCCTCGCATATTTTCCAGTCAGTGGAAAGAACGACCAGTGGACCAGGCCCGCCTGTGTCTGTCCCTTCCTCCCGGGCCCTGCCAAGCCAGCCCGTGTGCCCACCGTCCGGGAATCCAATGTCAGCACGGCCTGGTGAGCAGCATCCTGTGCCACAACCTGCTCTACCCACCCCACGCGACAGGTCTCCGCCTGCTGTCAACAAAACCCCGACGCAGGGGGCTCTACCATCTGGGCTTTTGCTAGGAGATTAAGGAGACACTGACCTGGCTGTGCTCGACTCATTCACAGAGTCAATATTCACAACATGAAAGGTCTCAACTCATCAGGCATTGCCTCCATGTTCCTGAATTTCCATCCGAATCAGATATGCCATTGATCAACTGGGTCTGGGAAAGACAGTGTTAGCGTTTTAGCTTTAGCCTTGTTTGATCAGTTTCACTGTGTTTAATGTCTTGTCATTCATTCTTATGATTTCACTTAGAATTGAACACAAAGTCCCTTAGTGTGCTCATGGGCTGAGCACATAGTGGCCTGGAACCAGATAGTTGTCACATGTAGCAGGAAAGGGGCAAATCTATTAAAACCAAAATCAGAGCTACACCTTCAATTAAAGAGAAAAAAAAAAACATTTTCTCCACTGAAACTGCTCCCGACATTTGGCTGTGAAAACTGCACAATTACTGCACCAAGCAATAAAATACCCCTTTAGCTATCACTACTTTTATCGTGAAATAACAATTTCTACTTTGTTCTCAAATCTATATATTTTTTTTTAAATCTATGGATTTTTTTTTTAATTGTGGTCTTTTCATCGCTGAGGTAACATTGCATGACGGGGTGCACACGACCTAGGGGGTAACCCCCCCAGCCGCAGTGTCTACACACCCACCACCCCAGCACCACAGGCTTTACCCACTTTGGCTGCTGCCCCGTGCCCTGGGCCTGTGGACCTGCCAGGCATGTCGGTGACTGGGTCAGCTCTGCGTTCTGGTCCGGGCCGCCCAGGAAGGCCTCTGGGTCTCTTCCAACTCTGGCTTCCGTGACTTAGCACCATCCCCTTAAACCAAGTGACTCTCCCAGACACACGCCAGTACAGCCCCCACAACCTGCGAGGCAAGTTGTCTTTTAAATTTTGCTTCCTGCGAAGCCATCAAGTGGCATCCACAGAGGAGATGCCAGATTCTCAGCTGTGCGGCCGTGACGCTAGCTCTGAGGCCTCAGAAAACTCGGGGCAGGCACGTCTGACTCCAGAGCAGAGGCCTGAGGAGCTTTGACCTTTCTGCTGGACCGAGAAGGGCCTCAGGGCTTGGCTATTTGAGCTCTGGAGCTGGTGTCCGTGTGTTGGACATTGTCCAGATTCCAGCCCTCGGGGACCTTCCTCCAGTGGGACAAGTGCATTTTTTATTGTTGTTGACTGTCTTAATTGGCGTCGTCCTGCAGCACATCCCAGTGATAATTAATGCACTGAGGGTGCCAGAGGCAGTTCTGTTAGTCTTGACTCCTATGGAGACTGAACTCTGGTTCCTCCTCCTCAGACTCCATCAGCCTCCACTGACCTGCCATGGGGACTAGGTGCTGGTCCCATTATTAAAGACAGTGTGGGTCCACGTGGTGGGTGGGCCCAGCTCAGTGTCCATGGTTTCCATGACCCATGATGACCTCCCCAGACTCGAGGGCAGAGAGCTTTGACCTCAGCTCCTGGCATGTGGTCGCTGAGGAGAGGCCCTCCTTCCAGGCCTGCAATTCCCCCTGTCCACCAAAGGTTGTCCCCCAGTTCCCTACCTGGGGCTGGGCCTGGCTCTCCCGGTTGCCCTGGGAGGCTCCTGCCTGCAGGGAGGGGGTCCCCTGCACACTCTGTCGGGTGCCCTCTGGGGAGAGGACACCCCCTTTGCTCCTACTCAGCAGAGGATATGACTGCGGGAACAGGGCCAGGAGATAACGCTGGGCTGGTGTCTATATAGGGGTTCAGGGAGAAGGTTGTGAGGTACCTGATGGAGGAGCAACTGGGGCTGTTGCCCCCAGGTATCATGGGGTAATCTGTGTCATCTGAATGTTCTGTTCATGACTTGAGAAAAAGTATAGTTAGTCCTTCCTGCTAACCTCGGCTGTGAAAAGCTTCTCGACATCCAGGAACACATTCCCCACATTTAAGTCTCTCAGAAAACAGACTTGGACCACGTAGATTTGTGTGTCCAGCACACTCTGTGAGGGGAAAGTGACATGATGGAAAGTGTGGGCTGAGTGTGATAAGCGGAAGCATTGTCACCGGCAGCTCTCAGAGGTCCCTGGAGGCAGCAGGACAGAGTCCGCCCAGCTTATTAGATGTTAATGCTGAATAATGACATGATCACGCCCTGGACTCCACTGGCCCTGCAGGGTGAGCCCATCATGGGATGGGAACAAACACATCTGTGAGGGGGTCAGGAGGTGCCTGCGAAGCTCGGAGCATGGTCTGGAGCCTGAATCCAACCTGCCAGCGACTCTGCTGGCACCAGCGTGTCCTCCTTAGAGACTGTCTGTGTCGGCCTTGGCCCGTGTCTTAACTGGTGTGCTGCTCCCTGTTGTGGTGGGGACACACTTGTGTAATGGACACTTGCCCTTGCCAGGAGTGTGGGGTGCACGTGGCTTCTCCACGCGCAGGGCCTGTGCTCACAGCCGTTTCTAGTCCCAGGAACGCTCAAGTGTCGGGGGGCCACTTGTTCCTACATGCTCTTGTTCCCTTCTCCTTAGACTTGTGTCCCTGTAAACATTCTGGGGTCTGTGTCCACTAGGACATCACCCCATGTTTTCTATCTGCTATTTTATGGTTTTGGGTCCTATCGTAATTTCAATCCACAGAATATTGTACAACAGCACTAATGGTGAGAGAACACAAGTTAAACTGCAGTAACTTGTCATTCTCCCCTGCAAGCAGGGACCAATCAAGAGACTGGACACACCAGGAGGTGAGGGAGGGAGAGAATGGGCCTCTCACCTCTTTTGGGAAAATGGCTTGGAGATTTCTTCAGACAACAAAATCGGAACAACCACAGGATGGAGCAACCTCGGCTAGGTATTTGTCCCAGATGCCCAGACACTACAAGGCAGACCACGTACACCCATGTTCACAGGCACGCCATCCACCGTTGCTGTTCATGGCCCCAACCCAAGGGCTGTGCACAGAGGAAGGAATAAATAATGTGGGTCCACACTCAATGGAATACTATACAGCTATGAAAAACATGCAATCATGTATATGGGTCAACACGGATGGACCTTGTGGTGATTTTATAACGTGAAATAATAGACAGCAAGAGACAGATAGTGGATGGTCTCACTCATCTGGGAATAGAAAATACAGAAATCCTGTAGTACAAAATGTGGCAAAAGCAAATCTTGGACTAGGGAAAACATGTAGTTACCAGAGGTAACAGGGGATAGAGGGTGGGCATGGAAGTGGATGAGGTAGTAATGGGTGTTTTGTGGAGTGCAGGGGCCCTGTGAATACAGAGTGGGAAACTAACCCCCAAATGAAAGCCACCAAAACCCATGAATAAAGTGTTTAGTTGATGGTGGCAAGTTATAACTTCACATGACTTCATATTATGTCACTCATGAAATCAAATCCCCATCTCAAAAGACAGAAGTTTTGTCCAAGTGAAGAACTGAAAATATTTTGAAAAACAGAGGAGACTGAAATAAGGATCCCAAGGGGATAGGTCTTTACTCAAATACATTCATTGAAATGAATGCTTATTTGTGTGATTTTCTAGCACATGTTCAATTCTGAAATCTGAATGGACTTGGTTTGGTGGTTCTCATATATATATTTTAAAAGAAATGGTTTCTGGACTGAGTATGTAATGATCAGTCAGGAGACTGTGGAGACACAGCGACCTACTCCAGTAAAATACTCTTGAGGGAAGAACATCAACCCAGCTCATGGTCTCAGTAGAAGGAAGACAATAATGAGAAGCTGAGTATTTAGGGTACAAATGATGTACAAGAATAAATATTTACAAATTGTGTCATGCTGACCTTTACATAATATTCTTTACATAGTATAATAAATAGCTATTTCCAAAGTAGAAGAAAAGGGAAGTGATTGTCATCTTCCAGAGTCAACAAGAAGTCCTGGCGTAAGACTCAAAATACAATTTCAAAAACTAAGGGAACCCAAAAATAAGCCCTTTATTTGATGTGTATAAAAAATGATGTGTATAAAAAAACATATATTTGAAAAGTAAAAATGTAGTTCCTCAATAAATATCATACACTTTTTACTTTTATTGTAGTACTTAAACAGTGTAGCCCTGTTACAATCAAATCAGGCATCATAGAAATTAATATTCACGAGTTGTAGGGTTTAGCATAGACTGCAGATCCCCAAGGAAGTTTCCATCCTTCCATTTCTGGCAGAGTCAGCTGTGGTTTCCATTTGTCTTTTGAACAGAAACATGAATGTCTTATATAGGAAGACACCCCATTATAATTGGAAGGGTTGGGGGACCCCACTCAGCTGTCTCCCCTCCCCTCCACAGGATGGGGCCCTCAGTAGAGACACACACAGGCCGAGGGAACCGAGTGCCCCAGGACTGGGGTCCAGTGACAGTGTGCTCCCAAGGATAAACCCCATTTTCCACTGCTTGGGTTCACATAAATGTTGGTGATGTGTGAGATCTAGACCATTTTTTCAATGCTCTTCTTTCTATGTTTTCAAATGTTAGTGGGAATTCAGTTTATGAACATCACATAATTGGAGGTTTGAAAAATGATAGCAGTAATCAGGAAACCTTTACAGCTTATGGAAGAATATGAGAATATAAATTTCTGGAAAAGGAAAAATCCTAATGCAAGAAATCTGTACTTTATAAACGATAACATGCAGAGTTAAAGGGAAAAACTGAATAAATGAGGGGCTGTAATTTTAGATTGTGCTATCTCACATCTTATAGTATTGGCCCTTCAGCAGTCTCTCCACAGCCGACTTCATGGTTTGGTTCCTCAGACTGTATATGACGGGATTAAAAGTGGGGGGCACCACCATGTAGAACATAGAAATGACCAGGTCAGACATGGACGAGGTCCCTGAGGTTGGCTTCAGATAAGCAAAGCATCCAGTGGAGAGAAACAGCACCACAACCAGCAGGTGGGGTAGGCAGGTGGAGTAGGCCTTGGCCTTCCCTTCGGTGAATGGGATCTTCCTGACAGCAGAGAAGATGTGGACATAAGAAATGATGATGAAAGTAAAATAATCCACATCCAATGTCACACTAATGAGAACGGGAAAAAGTTCACTCATTAGATTTTTTGAGCAGGAAATAGCCAATAACTGGAGGATGTCACAAAAGAACTGGGGGACCACAGTGGACCCACATTAGGACAATGAAAATGTTCAAGCTGTGGGCATCACAGAGGTGACACCCCCACCCAGCCAGGACACAGATGTCAGCTGCACACACTTGTCCCTGCTCATGATAATGTCATTGTGCAGGGGGTGGCAGATGGCAGCATAGCGGTCATACCTCATCACCACAAGGATGTGAAACTCTGCAGCTCCTGAAAGAATCAGCACAAAGACCTGGAGGACACAGCCTGGGATTGAGATGGAGCTGCTGTTCCTCAGAGAGTTGACAATGGACTTGGGGGTCGTGGTTGTGATGATACAGTGTTCCGAGAAGGACAGACTCCTCAGGAAGAAGTACATGGGGTGTGGAGGTGCCGGTCCAGGGTGGTGATGAGGACGATGAGCCTGTTCCCCAGCAGGGCTCACAGGTAGACCAGGGAGAAGAGCAGTGTGTGCAGGATGCCCATGGTCCCCTGGGTGGGGAATCCCAGGAGGACAAATTCTGTCATGGCTGTGAGATTAGTCACCCCTGAAGCCGTCATCTGTATAAAAATATTGAGCAGAATAAACTATGACACGTGCAAGAACAGTCACAGGTGTGCCCCCGAGGTCACTCTCAGGGTGTGGAGTGCAGCAGGTCCATGTCTCTCGCTCTCGGTTGAGCCTTTTGTGTTCAGCTCCAGAAACGTGCCTTTATCACACAGGATCTGGGATCGGGAAATGAGGGACATTTCAGCTGATCTTAGGATTCTGCTCTGGTTGAATTTCATAGTAAACCGACAGCCCCTCCCTGTGGCCCCAGCCCCCCAGGCCCGTGTGCAGGTTTGTTCAGGACCATGTGTGAGTGGGGACAGCTGGACACAGGGCAGCCCCACCCACTCCACTCCTCCCCCCCAATCTCATCCTCTCCTCCCTCTGTGGGGGTGCCGGAGGGGTAGATCCTGGTGACTGTAAGATTTTTAGGAGAATGGAATAGTGTATAATTTCTGTAAGATATAAGAGAAACAATTCCAGATAATTTAATGAAAACAAGAAAAAAAATCAACTCAAAAAAATGTTGTAGCCTAGGTTAAAAGCTTTTTCAGCATTCGAGAATACATATTTATATTGACAAAATTAGAATTTACATAGCTCTGTTGTTGTGTGGAATTAAAAAAAAAGAAAAAAAATAAAAACAAGATCACATCCATAATAGATTTCCACAGGTGTCTCTACTTTTGTGTGAAGGAACTAGCAATATCATCATGAGAGACAGAGAACCATGCTACCCTCCCCACCCACAAAGTCGGCGCTCTCTGACCAACAGAAAGTAGGAAAAAAGAAAGAAAGACAAGAAATCGGAAAAACTACAGATCGGTGGGACACTGCGTAGAAAAGAACTATTTCAGGCACCGCACCCTGTGAATGGGAACTGTGGAGAACCGTGCAGGAATCGCCAGGAAGTGAGCGAACAGCTGCAGGCGCAATTGGAGGAAGACAAGGACTCCTCGGACTCCTCGAGAGACCTGCAAATAGCCCAAGGCCAGCTGGTAAGCTTGTGCAGAAAAAGGACGCACACTGGAAAAGCACACGTGTATCGGGCCTCCCCTGGTGATGCAGGCAGTTGAGTGCAGCACTGTGGAGCTGAACGCAGCCTCTGCAGTGTTGGTTCGATCCTGGCCGGTAGGCGAGTGTCCCACATGGCACGCAGACCTCTGCTGTTGTGCCCACTGCTCCTCTCAGCAGTGTATTTTGTCAGTCTGCCTGTTCTGCTCCCCGCTCTGTCTCTGGTGAATCCTCTCACCCTCCTATGCATCTGGCCTGTACCCCGGTTCTTGTATAAATAAATAAATAAATAAATAAATAAATAAATAAATAAATAAATAAATAAATCTTAAAAACAAATACGTGTATCACAACTGCCCAGGTCCCCGTGCCTACAACCTAGGTTTGTGGGGAGATGCAATGGAGCTGTCACTGAAGTGAATATCCCTCACTAAGTAATCAGAAACCAGGCACCCAGACATGGGAGTGGGGTGCAAAAGGCAGGAAATTTGATGAATGAACTTGTCCCCATTCTCATTAGTGTGGTGTTGAGTATCTGCTTTTTCATTTTCATCATAATTTCCTACGTCCACAACTTCTCTGCTGTCAGGAAGATCCCATCCACAGAATGGAAGGCCAAGGTCTACTCGATCTGCCTTCCCCACCTGCTGGTTGTTTTGCAGTTTGTCTCCACTGGATTTTTTGCTTATCTGAATCTGACCTCAGAGACTCTGTCCATGTCTGACTTGGTCATTTCGATGTTCTACACGGTGGTGCCCCCCACCTTTAATCTCATCATATACAGTCTGAGGAACCAAGCCATGAAGTCGGCTGTGGGGAGACTGATGAATGGGAGACACACCTAAAAGTAATCGGGAAGATGACTTCATGACTCGATTATGAGACACATATTTTAAAATTTAACATAATACTGGCCTTTATGTTTTTCTAATTTCATTGTAAAATTTAAAATATATGCTCATGTTCATATTTATGATGACTTCATATAGTCTGCTGCTCATATACTCTATTAGCATTGATCCTCTTTTTAACACTTAGGTGCATGGTGAGATTCCGTGTGTACTGGAGGGAACTTCCAGACACTCTTTGCTGGTCTCCATTTCTGTGATCCCGGCCGAGAGAGGTGATGTTTGGGTTTCATCTCAGGGGTCAGCAGAAGTTCTCTCACTGGGCAGCATCTCCAGTCTCTAAGGCAGCTTCCCCTTTCATGTCACTGACATTCTCAGTCACGTGATCAGGGACCTCGGGGAGGATAGAGGCCCCTTTACTTGGTGAGTGAGGCCTTCACATCATAAATAAGGCCTTTGGTCCAAGTGGATCTGAGTAGTCACGACCTTCTGTGGACAAAGACCTACACATGTGACATGGTGGAGACACTCCTGGAAGCTCTGGTGTGGGTGGGTGCTGCCGGCATTTATGATAAACACATTCAGTGCATGGTGGACACCAGAAATAAGAAAGTTAAGTTCATGTGCACTGTAATTACTAAAAACAATTACAAAAATGGATTGGGTGGGAATTTTTGAGAAGCAATAAGAGAACTTAGCAAGTTATGATGCTCTAATTAATAGCTAGTAGCCAACCTCATATCTAGTATTTCCAGAAATGTGTTAGGGATGCCATCCATGACCTCACCCCAAAATTTACAGGAGTGTTATCCCCATTTATTTCATCACTAGAGTGGGTGGGAATGGCAGGAAAATGCCCTGGCCGGACAGGTCATCAAGAGGAATCGTACATAGAATGTCTGCATTTTTTACGAACATGTTGAAATGAAAAAAACTCATCAGATTGACATACAATAAAATAATATTATCATTCAGTGTACATGTAAAGACAGTAAATAATTTGAAGGAGATTTCAATTTGGGAAGCAAAATACCCCCATGATTGTCACTTGCTGTCTGGCCTCAGCTCCTCTCCACTGACTACATCCACCTTTGCTTTCCCGGCTGTGATGTCCCACATTTGAAAATTTCACACCAAAATATTTTATGATGAAAATGTAGTTCCAATTGGATGTCAGACATTTAAGTCATTCTCACAGAGTTCACCTTGTGAGGCCGCTAGTCAGGCCTACCTTGCCTCCAGCCCAGGTGAGACCCATGTGGACACAAAGTAAATAAGGAGACAGCCAGGAACGGTTAGAAAGTAGCAACATCTCCATCTTTAAAAGTGTGGGATGACAACTTCATACTCTTCTTTTAAGTGATAGGCAATTTTAATTTTTCTGCCAATAAATGACTTTCTTCATATTAATTCTTGGTATTGTTATACTTTACAGGTATAAAGTTTTGTGATACAATAAGAATCCAATATATGTATTGAATTAAGAACCTGAATCAAGCATTATAAACATTCACTGAGACTATTCAAGTCATTGTATAGCATAATTAAAATATGTAAGTGAACAAAACATTAAACACCTCAAGTTTGTTGGAATTTAGACATTTAAAATTGTTGGACAACATGTTATTATACATTGAGAACTTTAGAGACTCCAAAAAAAACCCAAATTAAATTAAATTAAATAAACCACTTCTGTTTACGTGGAAGTTTACAAAATGAACACATGAAAACCGATTGCATTCTTATATGCAAAATATGAAGAAGAGAAGGTGAGAAGGGAGTCCTTTATATAATCACAAAATTGAGTACCTAGGAGTAAACCCAAAAGATGGAAAATTGTAAGACATTCTTAAAATAAATAGGAAATGCCCAAAAATGGAAAGATAAACCCTCCTTATGAATTGAAGAATCAGCATTACAAAATATCCATAAGAACCACAGCAATTTACACATTTAACAGTTACCCAATGAATATTTCAATGGTATTCTTCAAAGATATGAAGCAAATAATATTTGAATATATATAGAACCACAAAAGACACAGAACCCAAAATAATCCTGACAAAAATGAAGAAGAATGGAGGCAGCACATCCCAGACTTAAGTCTATACAATAAAGCTCTAATAGTTAAAGCAGCATGGCACTGGGACAAAAACAGACATGCAAAACAATGGAATATAACGAGGGCCCAGGAACCCACCCTCATCAGGATGGACAGTGACCCTACGGCAGAGGAGCCAGAGCAGGCACTGGAGCAGGAAAGTGGGGAAATGGCCCTGGGAGAAGCAGACAGACACACGCAGCAGAGTGAAGCAAGTCCTGTCCCACACCCTACAAAGAGTAAACTCAAGGAGATAAATGCCTGTTTCCATGTGTGACGTCACCATCGTCATGCAGCAATCCTAAGTATATGACATCATGAGAAGAAACCCTAATATTCTACTCCATTTTGTTAAGGTTAAAAGTAAAATTATTCAAACCTTATAACAGTTCTAATGTAAGTGCTGTGTCAGGAGTTGGGGTGGAAAAGAACCGCAGGATACACAATTTCAGAGACGAGTTAAGTTTCTCTTCCCACAGGGCTGGTGACCCCCGTGGTCACTCACTTCTGCTGGACATCCATTGTCTTTCTGCCCCACTCTCCCTCCCTTGTCTCCCTCCTGCCTCTCTCCGTGTCCCTTCCCTCCTGCCTCAGGCCTTTCCGCATCCCCTCACACCCATCCCCAAGGCCTCTCCATGAAGGTCACACGGGGGGCGACGGGCGACTCTCCAGCTGTCTAGACAGAGACTCAGGGCGCTGTTATGACTGATGGTGCCCACCACGGCGGACACAACAGGTGGGAAATGGAACCTGGACATGAGGATTTGTCAATTCATATCCACAGAGGTGTGAGCCAGACACAAAATCACATCTACACACCGAGTGTGATAATTACTCTCTGAGACACACTGCAGGACGCTCCAATTAACACAGTCAAGTAAACACACACTTTCCCTCTGGAGGACGGTCCCTGAGGTCTGGAATCTGGACCACGTCCAACACGCAGACACCAGCTCCAGAGCTCAAATAGCCCAGCCCTGAGGCCTTGCTCTGTCCATGAGGTGGCACAGGACAGGGTGGAACATGCTGTGTGTGCTCAGAGGCTCCCCACGAGCCCCGACCATGGAGTGAGAGGCCGGGACACACTCTGTCCGCACCATGTGGACAAACTCAGGATAGAGACTCGACATGGCAGCAGGATCTTTCCCCCCAGACTGCAAGTATCTGCACTTTGCAGGGGTGAATCCACTCACACTTGGAAGTTTTCAAATTCAAGCTTAATTCTAGACTTGAGAATGTGCCCTAGGTAAACTATTTGTTTTCTAAATCATGACAACTAATGCTGAAGGCGCCCATGTTGCTCAATGTCCCACTGCCGTGTCAGCCTAGGTGAGACTCAATGAGAGAAAACATTCTTTTTTTAATTTAGGATGGTCAACGATATTGACTTAATACATTGATCATATTAAAAGATTTTTATTTATGGGATATGTGACAGTTAATGTTAATACCTAGGATTTCAGCATCAGCACAATCAGTGTGTTTTGGATACTAAACAAAAACACAACAATTAATGGAATTAGACTGTAATGAATAATGCTAAAGGAAACTAAAAAAATAATATTTATTGTTAAATTCAGAATGTTAAGCATTTCTGTCCTAAACATCATGACAGATATAAGTCAAGTAGATACTCAATAACATTTACAGCAACATGTTGACGGCTTCAGGGCTCTGATTCTAGCATGAGGCTGGCAGCATCGTGTGACTATTTATGGACGTGAACTTGGGATTTTCCCCCAACTCCATCACTGAGGGATTGTTCGTAATATTGTAAAATAAAGTCACAATATTTAAACAGGGCCTGGAGGAGATAAATGTCAAATGTTATTTTATCATTTTAAATTTGTATATAAATCACTTAACAGATGTCAACATAATTAACAAATAAGTACCCTAATTTATTTCCTTTTTTTTTTAATTTCAGAAATTATTCCCACCAATGGGTTGCAATTATTTATATTACCATATTCTCCTAAAAATCCTGCCTCCCCAGGGCCTGCCCCTCCGCCAATCTACAGAGGGGGGACAGGGTGAGATTAGGGAGAGGGAGGGGATTGGGCAGGGCTGCCCTGGGTCCAGATGTCCCTACTCATGCACAGGCCTGGGGGGAGGAACAAACCCGCACCCGGGGGACCCGGGGCCCTGGGACCGGCAGGGACAGCCACACACACAGACCCATCTGGCTCAGCCCGGGAGCGGCCTCCTCCCTGCACAGATGTGCATGAGTCTGAGGGGGATACAGAGGGGCCAGGAGGGACCCAGGGATGGACGAGCCCATCCTGCAGGAGGGATGTGTGGGTGTGACCCAGGAAGAGACTCTGCGGGAAACGTGGTCTCTGGGTCCTCAGATGTGGAGAGTCTGTGGCAGGGAGATGAGTGGATGAGAAGATGGACCAGGAGGCAGCAGTGAGGGCACAAGGACAGGAATGTGACAGAAGAAGTGTCAGGACACGCCGCACGGGGACGCCGAGCACAGATCATTCAGTTCGAGGACAGTGTTGGGTCCTGGGGAGCAGGAAAACAGGGACCAGCACACCCCATCTCCCTGCACACCTGTCACTGTGGGGTCTCCCCAGACCAGGGCTGTGCTGGAGGAGGGACAGGCTCTCTAGGTTGGGGAGGGGCTGAGCATGGTCACGTGTCCTCTGGCACTGTGTCCTGGACAACCTCTGGGAGGTGTGCTGAGCGGAGACTCTGGGGCCTGGGCTGGAGGGGGAGCAGCAAGACTGGGGCAGTTGGGAGGGACAGTTAGTCGGGTTTGTTGAGAGGTTTGAGATTGTAATTCTTAAAGTTCAAAGAATTTAGGGTCAATTAAAATCTTCAAGCCTTCCCCAATTTTCAGGACATGATTGGACAGTGTGATCATGTCCCCTCACAGGAGATGGAAATGAAAGTTTGAACACAGCAGCACATGCAGATGAGGGTACTAGACTCCGTGGCACATAGAAGGAGTGATTACCGGCTAAATACATTGAATCATTATTCTATGCTGATAATGCACTTATGCTCAATATTGGAAGATATGACAAAGTTTCTTCCTCTTTATTTTTTCATACAGATGAATGCTGCTGAGGGGTGACCAATCTCACGGCCGTGACAGATTTTGTCCTCCTGGGGTTCCCCACCCAGGGGACCATGGGCTTCTTGCACCTGCTGCTCTTCTCCCTGGTCTACCTGTGCGCCCTGCTGGGGAACGGGCTCATCATCCTCATCACCACCCTGGACCGGCACCTCCACACCCCCATGTACGTCTTCCTAAGGAGACTGTCCTCGGACTTCTGCCTCTTCTCAGCCATGGTCCCCAAGTCCATTGCCAACTCTCTGAGGCACAGCAGCTCCATCTCCTTACAGGGCTGTGTCCTCCTGGTCTTTGTGCTGGTTATTTCAACAACTGTGGAGCTTCACCTGCTCATGGTGATGAGCCTTGACTGCTATGCTGCCATCTGCCACCCCTGCACTATGAGGTCATCATGATGAGGGACAGGTGTGTGCAGCTGACAGCTGTGTCCTGGCTGTGTGGGGGGGTCTCTATGCTGTAATGCACACAGCTGGCACCTTCTACTTGTCCTACTGTGGGTCCAGCATGGTCCACCAGTTCTTCTGTGACGTCCCCCAGTTATTGCCTATTTCCTACTCAGGAAATTTAATGAACAAACTTGTCCCCATTCTCACTAGTGTGGCCTGGAGTATCAGCTGTTTCATTTTCATCATCATTTTCTATGTCCACATCTTCTCTGCTGTGAGGAAGATCCCATCCACAGAAGGGAAGGCCAAAGTCTACTCCACCTGCCTTCTCCACCTGCTAGTTGTGGTGCTGTTTCTCTCCACTGGAAGTTTTGCTTATCTGAAGCCGACCTCAGGGACCCCGTCCACGTCTGACGTGGTCATTTCTGTGTTCTACATGATGGTGCCCCCCACCTTTAATCCCATCATATACAGTCTGAGGAACCAAGCCATTAAGTCGGCTGTGGGGAGACTGATGAAGAGCCAGTACACCAGCATGTGAGATATCATTGTTTTCCTAAATTAATTACACCATCTACATTCATGAACCCAGCAGTTATTTAGATTTTCCCTCTAACTATTACCATCACCATTTTAAAGTAAAATAAGACTTTTCATTTCAGATTACCTTTGACAAATTTTAACATTTTTCTATTCTTCAAAAATATATTTCCTGGGCCTCCCAGGTGGTGCAACGGTTGAGCACTGGGTTGCAAAGCTGCACATAGTCTCTTCAGTGCTGGTTTGATCCCCAGTTGCTGGCGAGGGTCCCCCATGGCACACAGACATCTCCTGCTGTGCCAGCTGCTCCCCTGGCAGAGTATTTCATCAGTCGGCCTGCTCTGCTCCCTGCCCTGGCTCTGGTGAATTATCTCACCCTCACGCACTTCTGCCTGTACCCATTGCTTGTATAGATAAATAAATCTTAAAAAAAATATTTTTCCTAAAATAATGCAGTCATTTTTCAAAACTCATATCTGTGTGACATTCAGTATATGAATCCTAGTTTTTTTTTAAATATTATGGCTGGTATGTGAAAGAATGTTCTAGATAGAGCTCAGTTATCTCCAAAATTTATGAAATCAAGCAGTTGTAAAGGGGGTTTGTCCTTGGGAGTACCTGGTCACAGGACCCCAGTTCTGGGCACTCGGTACCCACAGCTCCTGTGTGTGTCTCCATTGAGGACCCCGCCTTGTGGAGGGTATGGGAGGGGAGACAGAAAGTGGGGCCTCCCAGCCCTCAGGATTCGTAATGGGGCAACATCCTCCAAAAGAAATTCATTCTTCGGTTCAAAAGTCAAGTAGGAATTGCACTTGAAATGAATCTCCCACAGATGGGTGGAAGTTTCTTAAACAATGTGAATCTGGGTTGTTTCCGTAGCCTACCTATTGTAAACAGTGCTGCAATAAACTAGCAGTACAGGCGTCCTCTCGAATTAACATGTTTTTGTCCCTTGGATAGATCCCTAGGAGTGGGATTGCTGCATCATATGGAAGCTCCATTTTTATCAGTGTGAGGGATCTCCACACAGCTCTCCATAGTGGTTGGACCAGTTCATACTAACACCAGCAGTGCAGGGGAGTTCATTTTTCTCCACATCGGATGCCCCCTCATCGATAACTGGATCAAGAAGATGTGGTCTATACACACAATGGAATATTACTCCGCAACCAAAAATATAAACTTGTGCCATTCACAGCAACACGGATGGAGCTGGAAGGGATCATGCTCAGTGAAATAAGCCAGACAGAAAAAGAAAAATACCAGATGATCTCACTCATAGCAGGAACGTAGAGGATCCAAATAAGAGAACAGGAAAAAAAAAGTATTTATAATAAAGCAAAAATCAACACCAACAGGCGACTATAAACCTGACACACTACAATGGGGATAAGGGAGCAGGAACAGAATGGGTGGGAAGGGCACAGAGGACGGCAGTGATTCTCGCGGATGAGTGGGTGCTGGGATCTCACAGGGACTACACCTGAGATGAGAAAGCATACATTGTGCAAAAAATGAAGAATGGTGTAAAAATATATAAAAAAATATTAAAAATAAAAAAGAATCGGAGTCTATGATTTAAGCCTCTGTTTCATGGTCATTTTTGCGGCGTTCTGATTTGATTACAGTCCTTCAAAAGCATGTTTTTTTTTTTTTTGTGAACTATTTTTGAAGAACTATGTTTCGTTTGTTAAGTTTTATAATTTTTAAGACACTTGATGCTCTTGTGTTTATTTTTAGGAGTTCACATTTTAGGGGTTCACAAGGTTGTTTGTTGATGTCCTGCACCAGGTCTTCTCCTCCACTTTCTGGTACATCTGGGATTATGTCTCTTTCTACATCATATAAAGTGAAGCACGGCACTATCTGTAATTTTTATTCTCGGCAGTTTCTGTGCTGTCAACACTGGGGCCTCACGGCTGCTCACCCACCCTGAGAACATGAACTGGGGGAGGCTCCTACCTCATGCGTCCTCTCTGCAGTTGGACAGGTGTCTCCAAACATGCCTGACGGATCATAACAGACTCAGTCAGACAATAATTCTCTTATAACATGCATGGTAATGGCCAGACCGAATCCATTGAGATTTCAGAATAAAATATGTGTGGGGAAGTCTCCCAAGCTGCTCCTCTTTACATGAAAGACCCTGAAGGCAGGTGTCTCCCCCCTGGGCCTCCATCACTCTCGGACCACGGCCTTTACATACTTTCTGTCTTGGCTTTGAGCAAAACCTCCAGACTCTTTTGAGAAGAGGAATTTACCTCCCGAGTGGGGTGATGTGGGGTCATGTTAATAATTGCCATTAATCACGTCTTTGTTGTCTTGTTTTGGGGTTCCATTTCTGCCCCTCTGTGTGTGAGGTGCCCCCCTCACACTCCATGGAACACCCACGTGAACACCCTCCTACTTCCACAAGTCCAAGGACAGGGAACCCCAAGTGAAATAAACAAGTGGCCCCACAACACTAGAGCACTCCTGGACCTCAGAAACCACTGTGAGCACAGGCCCTGCATGGGGAGAAGCCATGTGCACCCCACATTCCTGACAAGGGCATTTCATCCATCCACACACGTGTCCCCACCACAACAGGGAGCAGCACCCCAGTCTAGACATATGCCAAGGCCTACATGGACAGTCTCTAAGGAGGACGCCCAGTGCCTGCAGAGTCGCGGGCAGGTGTATTCAGCCTCCAGACCCTGCTCCGAGCTCGCTGGTGTGTCCTGACCCGCACGCGGATGTGTTTGTTTCCGTCCCGGGATGGGCTCATCCTGTGGGGCCAGCGAAGTCCAGGGCGAGATCGTGTCATTATTCAGTGTTAAAGTCTAATAAGCTGGGCGGACTCTGCCCTGCTGCTTCCTGGGACCTCTGAGAGCTGCCAGTGACCACGCTTCAGCTCCTCACACTCAGCCCACACTTTCCGTCGTGTCCCCTTCCCTCAGCAGGTGCTGGACACAGGGATCCACACGGTGGACAGACTCGAGTCTGTGTCCGAAGAGATTAAATGTGGGGAATGTGCTCCTGGGCTGAGAAGCTTTGCTCAGTCGTGGTGAGCAGGAAGGACTGACCATTCCCTTCATTGGCTGAGACGTTTCAACCAGAAGAGTGGAAGTGAGTACATAGGATCCCCACAACCAAAGTCTTTGAATTTCTTGGCATCTGTGAGATGAGTAACGTGTTTTATAGATGCAAAAATTAAAAGAGGAATGGCTTGTGTAGGGCTAAACAAGTCCAAGAAACAGAAATCAGCTCCACAAGGCCACCCAGAACTATTGGGTGCACCGGACATCTTTTCATCTCTTCATCATATCGGGTACAACCTAGAGCAAAACAATAATGGCCCAATGAAAGGAGAAGAGACAGCAACCAATTGTTCATAGCATTTGCAAAGGTAAAGACAGACTGGGCCTCCATGTCAGTTCTGCCCACATGGGTTAGAGAAATGCACATAAGTGGGGTTTTCTTCCTTTTCATCTGCTCCTGACCCACTTGATCTCTGAAAGTCACCTAGCACTCTCTTCAGCAAATGTGTGCTGGCTTGTGGCCTCCTCCCTGCACAGACGTGCATGAGTCTGAGGGGGACAGAGGGGCCGGGAGGCACCCGGGGTGGACGAGCCCATCCTGCAGGAGGGATGTGTGGGTGTGACCCAGGAGGAGACTCTGCGGGAAACGTGGTCTCTGGGTCCTCAAATGTGGGGAGTCAGGGGCAGGGAGATGAGGAGATGGACCAGGAGGAAGCAGTGAGGCCACAGGGGCAGGAATCTGACAGAGGAGGCGTCAGGACACACCACATGGGGACACACAACCCAGATCATTCAGTTCCAGGACAGTGTCTGGTCCTGGGGAGCAGGAAATCAGGGACCCGCACACCCTATCTCCCTGCACACCCGTCCCTGTGGGGCCTCCCCAGACCAGGGCTGTGCTGAAGGAGCAGGGACAGGCTCTCCAGGGTGGGGAGGCGCTGGGTTTGGTCACGTGTCCACTTGGGCTGTACCTTGCATAACCTCTCGGAAGTGTGCTGGACGGAGACACTGGGGCTTGGGCAGGAGGCGGGAGCAACAGTACTGGGGAGGTGGGGAGGGGCTGTTGGTCTGGCTATGAGATCAACCAGAGCAGAATCCTATGATCACCAAAATGTCCCTCTTTCCTGATCCCAGATCCAGTGTGATAAAAGCATGTTTCTGGAGCTGAACACAAAAGGCTCAACAGAGTGAGAGACATGGACCTGTTGCACTCCACAGCCTCAGAGTGACCACTGGGACATACCTGTGACTGTCCTTGTAGGTATCATGTTTTACTCAGCTAGATGTTTTTACATAGATGATGGCTCCAGGGCTGACCAATCTCACGGCCGTGACAGAATTCATCCTCCTGGGCTTTCCCACCCAGGGGACCATGGGCTTCTTGCACCTGCTGCTCTGATCCCTGGTCTACCTGTGCGCCCTGCTGGGGAACGGGCTCATCATCCTCATCACCACCCTGGACCGGCACCTCCATACCCCTATGTACTTCTTACTGAGGAGTCTGTCCTTCTCGGACCTCTGCTTCCTCTCAGCCACGGTCCCCAAGTCCCTTGCCAACTCTCTGAGGCACAGCGGCTCCATCTCCTACTCGGGCTGTGTCCTCCAGGTCTTTGTGCTGATTCTTTCAGGGGCTGCAGAGTTTCACATCCTTGTGGTGATGAGCAATGACCGCTATGCTGCCATCTGCCACCCCCTGCACTATGAGGTCATCGTGTGCAGGGACAGGTGTGTGCAGCTGACAGCTGTGTCCTGGCTGGGTGGGGGTATCCATGCTGTGATGCACACAGTTGGAACCTTCTCCTTGTCCAACTGTGGGTCCAACGTGGTCCACCAGTTCTTCTGTGACATCCCCCAGTTATTGGCTACTTCCTGCTCAGGAAATTTAATCAACGAACTTGTCCCTATTCTCACTAGTGTAGTGACGGATTCCTTTTGTTTTGTTTTTATCGTTATTTCCTATGTCCATATCTTCTCTGCTGTCAGGAAGATCCCATCCACAGAAGGGAAGTCCAAAGTCTACTCCACCTGCCTTTCCCACATGCTGGTTGTGGTGCTGTTTGTCTCCACTGGATCCTTTGCTTATCTGAAGCCGACCTCAGAGACTCCGGTCATTTCTATGTTCTACACTGTGGTGCCCCCCACCCTTAATCCCGTCATATACAGTCTGAGGAACCAAGCCATGAAGTCGGCTGTAGGGAGACTGATGAAGGGGAGACTCACCAAAATGTAATGGAGAAGATTAGTTCATGACTCTATTATGACATATTTATTTTAAATTTTCACATTATTGTCCCCTTCCTATTCTTTATATAATTTTATTGTATAATTTAAAAATAGATGCTCATTTTTAAGATATATTTTCGATGACTTCATATATTCTTCTGCTCATTCACTCGATTAGCATTGATTGTTGCTCTTTTTAACACTTAGCTGCAATTTGTTATTCTCTGTACAAGGAAGGTCACCTAACTTCAGCATTTGTCTGCTGTTCTCCACTTCTGTGCTCTTGGCTAAGGAGTGATGGTTGGTTTTCATCTCAGTCACCAGCAGAATTTCTCTCATTGGGGCAGCATCTCCAGTATCTAAGTCACTTCCCCTTTCATGTTACTGACTCTTGCAGTCACATGTGGGAATAGGGGCTATTGGTGGGACAGATGCCCCTGTTCTTTGTGAGTGAGGCCGTCCTCGCATAAGGAAGACCTGAGGGCCCAAGTTGGAAACTGAGTGGTCATGACCTTCTGTGAACAAAGACCCACACATGACAGAGTAGAGTCCCTCCTGGAGGCTCTGGTGTGGGTGCCACCGGCATTTACCATAAACACACTCAGCGCACAGTGGACACCAGATATAAGACAGTGCCTGTGAAAGCTGTTAATTTCATGTGCAGTATAATAACTAAAAGTTTACTAAATTAGTGAGTAGGGTTTTTCAAGAAACAATAAAGGAACTTTGGAAGCTATAATGGTAAAAAAAAAAAATACTAGCTAGTGGACTACGCAATATTCTAATATTTCCAGAGATAGTTGAGGAAGGGCACTCACAACATCACACCACACTTTTCTTGTGTGTTTATCCCCATATATTTAATTTCCTAGAATTTCTGGGAATTTGAGGACAATGTCCTTTTGGCCACATTATTATGGGGTTCTCAGAGTGTTTGCACTTCCATGTGGAGTAGTTCAAACGAGAAACCTCATCGGATTTACATATCATAAATATGAAAATTTCACAACAAAATATTTCATGATAATATGCAGTTCCAACTGGATATCAGACATTTAACTCATTCTCAGACATTCACGCTCTGAGGGTGCTAATCAGGCTGACCTTGCCTTCAGCCCAGGTGAGGCCCATGTGGGCACAATGTCAGTTTGGAGGCAGCCAGGAATGGTTAAAAAATGGTAACATCATCTTTGAACGTCTGGGTTGACCACTTGCAACTGTTCTTTTAAATCATTGGCATTTTTATTTTTTCTGATGATAGATAACATACTTATTATGTATTCTAGCTACTGTCATAGTTTACAGGTCAATAAAAGTCATGGGATATCAAGAGAAGGTTATGGGATATAATGAGAATTCAATACACGTATTGAATGAAGAAGCTGAATCGGACTATTATAAACATATACTGAGACTATTCATTGCCTACAATTTGTCAGTTTTGTGTAACATAATTAAAATGTTTAAAATAATAAAACATTTAACAGTCTCTCAGTTGTATGGATTTGAACATTTCAGCACAATTAAAGCTGTTGTGGACAATGTAATATACACTAAGAAAACAAAAGATTCCACCGAAAAACAAATTAAAATAAAAAGCCACTTCAATGTAGTTGAAAGTGTAAAAAATCAACACACAGGGCCTCCCCAGTGGTGCAGCAGTTGACCATTGGGCTGCAAATCTGCCTGCAGCCTCCACAGTGCCAGTTCAATCCCCGGCCGCCGACGAGGGACCCTCATGGTGCACAGACCTCTCCTGCCAGTCGCTGCTCGCCTCAGCAGTTTACTTCATTAGTCTGCCTGTTCTGTTCCCCGCGCTGGCTCTGGTGAGTTCTCTCACCCTTGTGCGCATCTCACTGTACCCAGTGCTTGCATAAATAAATAAATAAATAAATAAATAAATAAACAAACAAACACAATGTTGTCAACTTGTGTTAACTTAATAAATAAACCAACCTTTAAAAAAAAAAAACAACACACAAGAATCAATTGCCTTCTATATGCACAAAATTAACTAGAAAAGAACTTAAGAAAACAATCCCACATATAATCATGAGATGAAGTACCATGGAGTAAATATAACAAAGGAGGTAAAGATGCCAAGAAAAGAGTAAGATATTGTTAATAGAAATGGAAAAAAAAAAGAGAAATGGAAAGATATTCCCTGCCCTTGGTTTGGGAGAATCAACATACCAAATGTGCATCTGACCCAATGCAATTTACAGATTCAGTGTAATCCCAATAAAAACTTCAATGGCATTTTCCAAAGATATATAAAAAAAATGCTCAAAGTTCGCCCACACCAGGCCCCTTCTGGCCTGCAGTCCAAGCCCAGAGGAGGAGCGGGAACCCAATGCTGGGTTAGACTGGTTGCACAGGAGTGTGTGCCCGCATCACCACTTTATAACAGGGACGTTTCTTCAGTAAAAACTGCTTGAAATTGGCAGAAGACTCCCGGAGGAAACAGAGGTGAGCTGGGAAGTTCACCCATGCCAGGCCCCTTCTGGCCTGCAGTCCCAGCCATGAGGGGGAGCGGGAACCCACCGCAGGGGCAGACCAGGCATGCAGAGGAGTGTGAAACCTCATTGCCTTTTTAGAACAGGGACCTTTCTTCAGTAAAGCCTGATTGAAACCGGCAGATGGCTCCTGGAAGAGCCAGAGGTGAGCTGGGAAGTTCGCCCAAGATGCCGGCCAATCCCAGCAACACAGTGTCCCAATGCATACGGCAAATTAGAAAACAGGCAGTAGGGAAAAGAAAAACCACACGCAACCCAGCAACTCCTCAGAAAAAAAGCACACCACAAAATGAAAATTACTCCCCAGATTGCAACGACAGTAATTTGGAAGATCTTCTGAGCCTTCCAGAAAGAAAATTTAAAATTGCCATGATTAAAAAAATGACAGAAGTCGTAATGGAAAACAATGATAAGGCAAAAATAATCAACAAACATAAGAATGAAATTGAGTCCCTAACTAGGGAAGTAAAAGAAATGCAGGAGATCAAAGAATGAATGGAGGCACTAAAGAACTCTGCGAAAAGCAATGAAAGCAGAATAGATGAAATGGAAGAACAAATAAGTACTCTTGAAGACACAGAAATATAAAGAACCAAAACAGAAAAGGAAAGAGAAGTACAAAGGAAAAAGACCAAAGAAAGACTTTGGGAACTATCTGACTCCATGAGGAAAGGAAATATAAGAGTTATAGGAATCCCAGAAGGAGAGGAGAGGGATGTAGGAATAAAGAAAATAATCAAGGAGATAATTGAAGAGAACTTCCCAAACGTGAAGAAGGAGCTGGAAATTGATATACAAGAAGCAAGAAGAACACCAGACTTCCATGATGAAAAGAAAAATACAGAAAGGCACATAATAGTAAAGCTCCCAAGAATCCAGGAGAAGGAAAAAAATAATGAAGCTGACAAGAGGGAAGAAACAGATAACATACAAAGGAAAACCAATCAGGCTGACATCAGATGTCTCCAAAGAAATACTACGGGCAAGGAGAGAGTGGAGGGACATAGGCAACAGACTCCAAGAAAACAGATTGCAAACAAGAATACTCTATCACACAAAGCTCTCCTTCCTCTATGAAGAAAGAATGAGGACAGTCGCAGACAAAGAGAAACTCTGGAATTTCATTATGACTACACCCCCACTCCAAAAAATACTACAAGGAATCCTAAAGCCAGAACTTCAGAGGGATGAATGACAATGAAAGAGGGCCAAAAAAAAGTTATTAAAAGAATAAATAAAATCAAAGGAAAGACAAACACAATGGCAAATACAGATGCTAACACATCAATATTAACTCTAAATGTAAATGTTATAAACTCTTCAATAAAAAGACACAGAGTCACAGGCTGGGTTAAGAAACAAAATCCAACCTTTTGCTCTCTCCAGGAAACACATTTACCTACAAAAGATAAAAACAGACTCAAAGTTAAAGGATGGAGAACAATCCTACAAGCAAATGGACCAAAAAAGAAAGCAGGAACAGCTATACTTATATCTGATAAAATAGATTTCAAACTCAAAAAGTTAAAAAGAGACCCCAATGGTTACTATATTATGATCAATGGGACATACTTCAAGAAGAAATAACACTCATTAACATATATTCACCAATCGAAGGAGCACCAAAGTATATCAGACAACTATTGTCATATCTGAAAACAGACATCAGAAAAAACACATACATAGTGGGAGACTTCAACACACCACTATTAACAATAGATAGATCAACGAGACAAAAAATAAGTAAAGACACTAAAGCTCTAAATAAGGATCTAGAGTGCTTGGGCTTAACAGACATCTATAGAACACTAAACCCCCCCCAAAAAAAAAAAAAAAACGGAGTACACATTTTTCTCAAGCGCACACGGATCATTCTCCAGGATAGATCACATACTGGGACACAAGACACACTTCAACAGATACACCAAGATTAAAATCATACCAACCATCTTTTCTGACCATGAAGGCATCAAACTAGAAATAAACCATAAAAAGAAGGCAAGGAACTCTCCTACATCATGCGGATTAAAAACCACACTACTGGAAGAACACTGGACTAATGAGGAGATCAAAGAAGAAATTAAAAAATTATTTGAATTGAATGACAAGGAGGATGCCAATTCCCTAAATGTATGGTATGCAGCAAAAGCAGTAATAAGAGGAAAATACATAGCAATGGAATCTCACATCAAGAAACAAGGAAGAACTCAAAGAAACAACCTAATCTCAAAGCTCAAAGATCTAGAAAAAGAACAACAACAACAACAAAAAACCAAAACCAGAAAAATAAAAGAAATAATAAAAACCAAAGCAGAAATAAATGAAAATGAAACTAAAAAAAAAAAAAAAAAAATCCAAAAGATCAATGAAACTAAGAGCTGGTTTTTCGAAAAAATCAATAAAATACACAAAACCCTAGCCAGGCTCAAACAGGAAAAAAGGGAGAAAGCACAAATAAACAGGATCATCAATGAAAGAGGAGAAATCACAACGGACACAGCAGAAATCAAAAGAATAAACAGTAACTACTACGAACAGTTATATGGAAACAAGTTCAACAATCTAGAGGAGATGGACAAATTCCTACAACTCTACAATCACCCAAAGCTAGATAAAGAAGAAATAGAACACCTAAACAGACTGATTACAAACAGAAAAATTGAAATGTTTATCAAAAACCTCCCCAAAAACAAAAGCCCAGGACCTGATGGATTCACAAATGAATTCTACCAAACATTCAGAGACAAATTAGTGCCTATCCTTCACAAACTCTTCCAAAAAATTGAGAAGGAAGGGACAATACCAAACACGTTCTATGAAGCCTACATTACACTAATACCAAAACCGAACAAGGACAAAACAAAAAAGGAAAACTCAGGCCAATCTCCCTAATGAACACTGATGCAAAAATCCTCACTAAAATTTTAGCTATCAGAATCCGAAAATGTATCCATAAGATAATTCACCACGACCAGGTAGGATTCATTCCAGGGACACAAGGATGGTTCAACATCCGAAAATCAATCAACGTTATCCAACACATCAACAAAAAGAAATATAAAAACCATATGATAATATCAATAGATGCTGAGAAAGCTTTCGCTAAAGTGCAACACCCATTCATGATAAAAGCCCTTGAAATTCTTGGGATACAAGGAACATACCTCAACATCATAAAGGTCATATATGACAAGCCAACAGCCAGTATCATTCTCAATGGTGAAAAGCTGAAAGCAATTCCATTAAGATCTGGAACAAGACAAGGATGTCCACTCTCACCACTGCTTATCAATATAATACTGGAAGTCCTAGCCAGAGCAATCAGACAAGAGAAAGACATACAAGGAATCCAAATAGGAAAAGAAGAAGTCAAACTATCACTATTTGCAGATGATATGATAATATGCATAGAGAACCCCAAAAACTCCACAGAAAAACTAATTCAACTCATCAATCAGTTCAGTAAAGTGGCAGGATACAAAATCAACACACAAAAGTCAGTAGCCTTCCTATACACAAACAATGAATCTAAAGAAGAAGAAATAAAAAAAAAATCCCTTTTATTATTGAAACAAAAAAAATTTTGGGAATAAATTTAACAAAAGATGTAAAGGACCTATACAAAGAAAACTATAAAACACTGTTAAAAGAAATAGATGAAGACACAAAGAAATGGAAAGACATCCCCTGCTCATGGATTGGAAGAAAAAACATTATTAAAATGGCCATCATACCAAAAGCAATATACAGATTCAATGCTATTCCAATCAAAATCTCAATGCCATTCTTCAAAGAAATAGAACAATTATTGATGAAATTCATATGGAATCACCAAAAATCCCGAATAGCCAAAGCTCTCCTGAAAAAAAAAAAAAAAAAAAAAAGGAATGGAGCATCACACTCCCAGACTTCAAAATATACTACAAAACCATAATCATCAAAACTGCATAGTATTGGAACAAAACAGACATACAGACCAATGGAATTGAATATAAAATCCAGAAATAAACCCACAGATTTATGGTCAACTAATCTTTGACAAAGGAGAAAAGATTATGCATTGGAGCAAAGAAAGTTTGTTCAATAAATGGTGTTGGGAAAACTGGGTCGCTACATGCAAAAGAATGAAGCTTGACCACTACCTCACACCATACACAAAAATCAACTCAAAATGGATTAAAGAACTAGACATAAGACCTGAAACCATAAAAATACATAGAAGGAAATATAGGAGAATCACTACGTGATATTCACATCAAAGACATCTTTACAGACACATCACCCAAAGCAGTGATAGTGAAGGAAAAAATAAACAGCTGGGACTACATCAAATTAAAGAGCTTCTGCACAGGAAAAGAGACAAGAACAAAAACAAAGAGAAACCTCACCAACTGGGAGAACATTTTTGCACACAACACTAATGATAAAGGACTGATCACAAAAATCTGCAAAGAGCTGATGAGACTCAACAACAACAAAGAAAATAATCCCATCAAAAATGGGCAGAAGAGCTAAAAAGAAACTTCTCTGAAGAGGAAATGCAAATGGCCAACAGGCATATGAAAAAATGTTCAACATCACTTGTAATCAGGGAAATGCAAATCAAAACTACCATGAGATACCATCTTACACCAGTGAGAATGACACATATTAAAAAAACTAGCAACAACAAATGTTGGCGAGGGTGTGGAGAAAAAGGAACTCTCCTGCACTGCTGGTGGGAGTGCAAACTGGTCCAACCACTATGGAGAGATGTGTGGCGATTTCTGGACCTACTAAACATAGAGCTTCCATATGATCCAGCAATTCCACTACTAGTTATTTACCCAGAGGACACAGAAACATCAATTCCAAAGAACACCTGCACCCCTATGTTTATAGCAGCACTATTTACAATAGCTAAGCTTTGGAAACAACACTAATGCCCAAAAATAGATGACTGGATCAAGAAGATGTGGTACATATACACCATGGAATATTACTCAGCATTCAAAAAAGATAAAAACATGCAATTTGCAGCAACATGGATGGCGCTATAAGGGATCGTCCTCAGAGAAATAAGCCAGAAAGAAAAAGAAAAATACCGGATGGTCTCACTCATAGCAGGAATCTAGAAAACCTAAATAAGGGACCAGGAAAATGAATAACTATAAGAAAGTGAAAATCAAAATCAACAAAAAACTATGAATCAGAGACACTCTATGGGGGGTGGCGGCGGGAGGGGTGGGATTGGGGTCAGAATGGGGGGTTGCAATTGTATGGGGAATATAAAAATAAAATTTATTATTAAAACATATAAAATAAAATAAAATGTATTAAAGCCAAAAAAAGAGCAGTATAAATATAAAACATTCTTTTTTTTAAGATTTATTTTTATTTATTTATACAAGCACTGGGTACAGTTAGAAATGCGGGAGGGTGAGAGAACTCACCAAGCCAGAGCGGGGAGCAGATCAGGCAGAAGGACCGAAGTACACTGCTGAGGGGAGCAGCGGGCGGCAGGAGATGTCTGCGTACCATGTGGGACCCTCCTCAGGTGTCCAGGGAGCTGCCTGGGATCGAACCGGCGCTGCAGAGTCTGCGGGCAGCCTCACAACCCAGCACTCAACTGCTGCGCCACCAGGGAGGCCCAATACAAAACATTCTTATTAAAAAAGAATCAATAGGAAAACATGCAACCTAGGGCGTCCCTGGTGGCCTAGGATAAGCCTCAGTGCTCTCAACATTGCAGCCTGAGTTGGTTCCCTGGCCAGGGAGCTAGCCATATGTAGCACAGACCTCTTCTGTCTCGCAAGCTGTTCCCCTCAGCAGTGTATTTCAGTCAATCCCCTGTTCTGCTCCCCACTCTGTCTCTGGTGAATCTTCTCATCCCCCATACCTCTTGCCTGTACCCCAATATTTCATGGATAAATAAATTAAATATTTTTAAAAAATACAACCTAATTACCAAATATACAAATGATCTGAAGAGACACTTCACCATAGTATCCACATGATAAACAGGTGCATAGAAATATTTTAAATATAATATGACATCAGAAAATTTAAAATTAAAAGAGAATTGTAATATCACATTAATATTAAAATAACTAAAATCCCAAGCACAACAACCCCAAGTTCTTGTGAGGCTGTGTAGCGACATTAACTCCTCATTATTGACGGGATTGCAAAATGGCACAGCCACTTGGGAAGATGATTGTATCTAAACAAACTGATTTGTTCTTATAAAACTAAACATACTCTTACCATATGATCCATAAATTTTCCTCACTGGTATTTATTCAATAAATTTTTAAAAGTAGTCCTACAGAAAAAACCTGCATAGAAATGTTTGTACAGGCTCTATTCATAATTTCTAAAACTTGGAAGCAGCCAAGATAGTCTTTAACAGATGAACTGATAAGCTGTAGTATATTCAGACAATGAGCTATATAGCTCAGTGGTCAAAAAAAAATAAGTTATCACATACATATATACATATACTTGTGCCTTGAAAACATATATGTGTGTGTAAGTTATTTTGGTGTAAGCTATTCCTTTATCAAATGATATAAAATAAACAACAGAAAGAGTAAAACCTAATGTAAAATATGGACCTTAAAGATAATGTATCAATAATAGCTCATCAATTGTAACAGTTGAACCACAGCAATGCAAGATATTAATAAGAAGGAACACTTTTTTGGGGAGGTTGAGGAGATGTATGGGAACTATGAGATTTCCACTCAATTTTTCTCCAAATATTAACTCATAAAATAAAGTCTATTAATTTAAAAACTACAAAATAAATAATTGAAATTTACTGAGATGTGGCGTGACAGTGAGTGAACAAAGCATATTTTTACCACATTTAGTAAGTTTTCTTCAGTAGCTTAATTAAAGACAAAAAAACAGAAACGAGAAAATAATAAGTAATTCACCAGTATTTATCAAGCCCTATCTTTTCTGTAATAGAATTTGTGTGACATTTAGATAAATACTCAATCAGAAAAGAATGAAAGTTCACTGAATGGTTGTGCCTATTAATAAAGTAAACAAGATTAAATTGCATGGTTAAATACGCTGAAAAAACAGGAAGCTTTTAGTGCAGTTTTTAGCACATAGTATATGCTCAACAAAGCTAACACGTGCTAGGTAGTTTGTGGTCTGTGACAGAAGTGAAACACTTAATGCACATGATAAGAATTCAGAGAATAGGGCCTCCCTGGCGGTGCAAGGGGTTTAACACCACACTATGAAGCTGTCCACTGTCTGTGCAGCACGAGTTCGATCCCCAGACAGCCAGGGAGCAACTCACATGGTGCAGCAGACCTCTCCTGTCTCGCCCGAACTCACATGGTGCTCTCCTGTCTCAGCAGTGTATTTCAGTCGATCTGCCTCTTCTGTCCCCCCCACCCGTGTCTCTGGCCTGTACCCCAGCTCTTGTATACATAAACAAATACATCTTTAAAAGAAAAGAATTCAGACAACAGAGAACTCACTGCAAACTGGAATACTTGTGATGGAACTGAAATTTGCACTAATGTTAACACAAACAAAAATAGTATCTGATAGGCAAATAAAAGAAATACAAACAAACCCACGAGGAACAATAGAAAGGTGTTGAACAAGTGAAACATGTCATGAACAGACATGCTGAAGTCTAAGCCCCTTGGTCACTGATTGCAAATATGTCATGGTGTCTCATTGCCAAGAAAGGCAGCCGTTCCAGGCAGCCATCACAAGAGGATTCTGTGTCATGACGCAAGCAAGCCCACCCAGGGGAGCTGAAAATAGAGTGGCCTGAAGAAAGACAGTGGTGGTGGGTTCACTCCAGATAGCAAACGTGGAGGTGCACAATGGTCACACACAGTGTGACTTTGGTCTAGCAAAACAAAACAAAACAAAACAAAACAAAAAATCTTCTTCTGTCTCTCCATTCCCTGACACTTCAGCAACAGAAATAATAGCTATCAAAGGGTGCTTCTTAGTAAATTTTATGATGTAGCCTGAAGGATGTTTCCTAAGTGAAGAACAAAATGAGCAACAGCATATAAACATTCAGACATTACAGCAATTTTGTTCATTTGAAGTTTAAAATCACTACATAGTACTGCTGTTTTAGCATAACCTAATGGTGATAGTCATTATTTTTCTTAAGAGTTTTTAAAGATATAATACAAATACCATAAAAGTTACCTGTTAAAACATAGAAATAAATGATAACTTCACTGTTGTGCAAACATCACCAAAATAAAATTTGGAAAGTTTTCATCACCCCCAAATTAACTCTAGACCATTAGCAGATACACAGATACTTCCCTTTTGCACCAACCCTTGGGCTTGGCAAAATCCAATCTACTCTGTCTCTCTGTAGATATCCCTCATCGGGTTTTTGGAATTAATGGAATCTTATAAGAAGTTATGTTCTGTGTCTTAATTCTTTGACTTAGCATAAGACTTTCAAAATCCATCCAGGTCTCAGAATTTCATTCCTTTTTTTTTAAGATTTATTTATTTATTTATACAAGCACTGGGTACAGTGAGAAGCGCGGGAGGGTGAGAGAATTCACCAGAGCCATAGCGGGGAGCAGAACAGGCAGGACTGAAGTACACTGCTGAGGGGAGCAGCGGGCGGCAGGAGAGGTCTGCGCGCCATGTGGGACCCTCACCGGTGGCCGGGGAGCAGCCGGGATCGAACAGGCGCTGCAGAGGCTGCGGGCAGCTTCACAACCCAGCGCTCAACCGCTGTGCCACTGGGGAGGCCCCCTTTTAAGCTTTTTCTTGATGCAGCAGATGGCAGACCCTTTCTAGAGCTGATATTCTGGGGGCTTTGCGGTCCCCCCCCCAACAATAGGACTTTAAATTCCCAATTTCAACGTCACACCCTCCAGAAGACGATGGAGGTGAGTGACAGACACAGAACAACCCCCACACGCACACGTCTCTCCACACTCTGAGGACAGCTGCCCGCCCGACCCCTGGGGACACCCTGTGTCCAGTGGGGCTGGAGGAGCAGCGCCCCGGGAGAGTCGAGGGAGGATTGAGAACCTGGAGGAGGCGCCGCCAGCTCGGACCCCGGCACGCAGGGAGGACGTGCCTTGGCCGGGCTGACTCTCCGGAGGCGCTGAGACCGTCGCGGGCGGGGAGGACACGTGGGTCACTCGGGAGCGCGGGCGGGGGCGACGGTCCCGCAGGGGACCCGGGACGGTCCCTCCCCCCGCAGAGCGAGCCACGAAGGCGCGAGCCCCCATGGGTATTGGTGCCAGGGCCGCCTCTGCCCGGGCTGGTGCAGGTCCCCCCGCCCACCGCCGCCAGTGGCTTCTCGTCACCCCATTTCCTCCGCGGGCCTTGCCGGTCGCTGTGGAGAGAATCCCCAGTGAGCGCCTTGAGGACATTTGTGCCCCATGGAGGACTCCACCCACCATGGGCCATTCCCTGCACCACAGGTTCTGGGCCACATCGCCTCTGAAGCCCGAATCCACTCCTCCCCAGGAACACCCCCCAACTCCCCCCCCCAGTTAGGGACTCAGGCCCCTGGAGGCGGCGGCTCCGGCTTCCCCGAGGGCTTCCCTGGAGGGCCGGGAGCAGTCAGAGCCAGCACAGGGCTCGCTGCAGAGGGAAAACGTTCCCGGGCTACTCAGCAGTGACCGCGGCGAGCGCTGGTGCCTTTTCACAGACTTCACGTGTCCTTCACACTGTTTCCTCACCTCACCCTGAAAGGCCAAGGAGCAGGGTGCGCAGAGGCACAGCGAGACGGCGCCCCAAGCGGCGTCCACGTCCTCCACCCCAGCTCTCCACAGGAGGACAGCCCCGATCACTCTTTCCTCAGGACGGAGAGAGAGTCCACACTTCACCTCACCTTGGCCGACATGTGGGTCATCGCAGCCCAGCCCAGGAAAGTCTCAGGACACGAGCTGGAAACAACGCGGCCTCTCCCCGCCCGAGACTGCTTGATGCTCATCCCTGCTTGTGAGAAGGTGAGCAGCTCATCCTGGCCTGCTCTTGGGATGTATTTTCTGTCTCTCAGAATGTTCCACATAATCTGGCACACATCCAAGTTTTTACAGATTTGTTTCATGAATTTATACATATTATTAGTATTCTTCAAAATATCACAAGTCAGATTAATTTATAACTAAGGATTTGATAAGGTAACTCTAGCTCAATTATTTGGCTTTCCAAAATACTCGTTTAACGAATACTTAAGATTTATTTATTTATGCACACAAGAGCTGGGGTACAGGCCGTGGATGTCGGGGTTGAGAGGATTCACCAGAGACAGAGCAGGGAACAGAACAGGCCGTCTGACAAAATACACTGCTGAGGGGCACAGCAGGCCAGTCAGGAGAGGTCTGAGGCAGATGTCAGTCAGCTTCCTGGCCGGCTGGGGATCCAACTTGTGCACAGTGGCTGGCAGTAGTTTGAGAGCACTGTGTTTAACCCCTGGGCCACCAGGGAGGCCCCTTACCTTTAGTTTGAGGTCAGAAGTGTGACTCATTCATTTCCCCCCACTTTTAATCAGGAAAGCTTTGGTTATTTGGGGTCTTTTGTGTTTCCATATGAACCTCAGAAATCTTTGTTCTGTTCCTTTGAAGAATGCCATCGGGATATTTATTGGGGTTGCAGTGAATCTAGAAGGGGCTCTGGGTTGGATGGCCATTTGGACAATGTTGATTCTTCCAACCCATGAGCTGGGTCTCTCTTTCCATTTCTCTATGCTTTCTATTATTTTTTCCACAATGTTTGATAGTTTTCCTTGTAAAAGTCTTTTACCTCCTCTGTTAAGTTTATTCCCAGTTAATTTTTTGAGTGTGCAATTGTAGGTGGCATGGCTTTGTTAATTTCCTCTTCTAGTTCATTATTTGTACTTAGGAAGGCATATGTTTTTCAATGCAGAGTTTGGTGGCATTACATACACTCACTCTGTCGTGTAACTCTCATTTCTGAAACCAGGGTGTCCCCGAAGGCTCACATACATCCCCAAAATAGACCTGCATTCTTTCTGCTCATTGCTTAACTGTTAACAAAGTCAAACGATTCTCTGTCTTCTAGCCTGGCTACATTACCAAGATGAACATGTTCTTCCCAAGCAGTTCTGCTTCTCCAGAGAAAGAGAACCTCGCAGCTCAAGACCAGCCATCCACCTCGGTCTTATGGGTACACTCCCTTTCATCCAGGGGATGAACTTAGGGGTGGGGGCGACCAAGGGAGATGGCACAAACCTGCACATAGCACACACCTCTTGTCCCCATACCCGAAGGATAAGCGCCCCACACAAGAATGGACCCATAGCCTCCCTGCTCCGTAAGTCTCAGACCGTGCAGCTGTCCACAGCCACTGCAGCAAGAACTCCATCCCCAGCCAGGGAGCTGACCCACAGGGCGCAGCACCTCTCCTGTCTCCCCGCGGCTCCCCTCAGCAGTGGATTTCAGTGGATCTGCCTGTTCTGCTCCCCACTCATCTCTGGGGAGTCCTCCCCCGCCCCGGTCCATTCCCTACCCCTGGAGCTCAGGGTTCCTGTAGTGTCCTCACCGCTGGAGCGTGGACAGTGTCTCTGGGCTGTGCTGATCCTGCACGTCCTGACCCCGGGATGTGGCTGAGCTGGGCAAGGTCCCCACGGAGCATGGTGGAGGCCATTCCTGGGCCTCCGCCGACAGCATCACCACCCACCTGGGCCACCCACCCATCCACAGAAGCCTCACCCGCCACACCCCTGGACGCCCCAACACACCTGCAGGGGGATGTGACACAAGTCACCTGAACCCCTCACCTTCAGAGCAGAGAGTGACCCTTGCTGCAACAGCCCACATGGGTAACGTCACAGCAACAAACACTTCCAGGAAACATGGCACTAGCAGAGGAGCGCTGTCTTATAAAACCCTGAAGGCCTCTTTGGACCAGGTCTGAGGTGAAGGCTGAGGGGCCCGATGTCATCTTTAATGGGCGCTCGAGGACACCTAGGAGCCTGCAGCATCATGGAAAGCGGCCTGCAGCCTAGGGATGAAAACCTCAGCGACCTCCCATGGCGTGTTGAGGAATATGGCCCGTGGCCCCGACATGCCAGGTGGAGTTTAAAGGGACCAATGTACCTCCCCCTGAATCAGGGAGGATGCTCTCAGGGGACAGACAACCCGTCAGTCACTGACTTGGAAACACAGGATGGGGGCTCTGGCTGTAGAGATGTTCCTGACGGAGGAAGCTGCGTAGAGGGTGCGGGCAGGGAGGAGCAGGCGCCCAAGTCCCAAATCCATGATCAGAGAAACAATCCCCGACGGGCGGGCCTCGAGCCCAGCCCTGCGGAGAGGATGCCACGGAGCCGACACAGGGCACGACTGCAAATCCACAGAACGAGGCTAGGTGTGGACATGCAGGTGAGTAACAGGGGCAAACTCAGCGGGCTTTGGCACCTCAGGAGAGCCCTTAGGCCAAGCCCCTCAGCAAGAGACACGCGGCTGAGACCCTCACGACCAGCCCCCACTCCCTGCCCGCCACAGCCATGGGAGCCCCTGCTGCTCGACCCCAGCGGCCACCCCTCGGGACCGTTCTGCTCAGGGAGCTTTCTTGTCCTTACTCCTATGAGTAAATGTCTGGCTCTTCTGGAACTCTGGGCTCCACTTGGAACTACTTTCACACAAAAGAGAAGAAAAGAAGAAGAGCACACCGAGGCCTCAGACTCCGGGCCTGCTGCTCAAACTCTCTGCTCGGCATCACCACAGCGCCAAAGAAATACACCAGGAGGTGCCCGGGGCCGCTGGGGGAAAGGGGTAGAGAGAGTGACATCAAGGACTTCCTCGGCCACGACCTTCCACGCCAACTACTCACCCCAAGGTATGAACTGACTCAGACAAAGACCACATTCAGAGCACGGCCAGCAATGTCGGAAGGGATTATGTTCAGAACAAAGAGAGAAGGAAAAAGACCTGGATTACATCATCACCTCCAGGAGGAATACAGGGAGACGAAGAAAGGGTCAGGGGAAAAAGACAAATCTAGCAGGCAGATGACAGAGCTGAGACGCCAGCAGGGGACAGGGCAGAAGAGGGGCCAGGAGGGAAGGAGGAGCACCAGGGCCTGGGGTGACGGGTCACAGGGGTGGTGCGGACAGGACATTTGCAAGAATTATAAAGAAGGGGAGCGATTCAATATTGCACAAAGATGAACAACAATTTAATAAAAAAAAAAATAAAAGGCAAGAATCCTTTCCTTTAAAAATAATATAGGAGCCTCTGGTGGCGCAGGGGTGAAAGTCTCAGCACTATGAAGCTGCTCTCAGTACTGCAGAACAAATTCGATCCCTGGCCAGGGAGGTGACCCACATGGCACAGTAGACCTCTCCTGTCTCCCCACTGAACCCTCAGCAGTGGATTTCGGTAGATCCACCTGTTGTGCTCCCCACTCTCTCTGTGGAGAATCCTCTCACCCCCTCATAACTCTGGCTTGCACCCCAGTTCTTGTATGCAGAAGTAATCTTCCAAAAAAATTCCCTCATTTTGTAGAACTGGGGAGTAGGCCAGAGGTTCGGGGTGAGAGGATTCACTAGATACTGAGTGTGGCGACAAACAGGCAGAACCACTGAAATACCTGGCTAACGGGAGCAGCGGGTGACACAGGAGAGACCTGCTGCGGCCTCTAGCATATGTGGGACGGCTCCCTAGCAAAGGCTGAAACCCTGGCCAGAGCAGGCAATAGCGCTGAAACTTAACCCCAAGGCCACCAGGGAGGCCCTGAGAAACTTTCATCATGAAAGGTAGGTAAAGGACAGCTGCAGACCTCAACCTATAGCCGAGAGCACACATTTCAACATTTCCTTCTAGAGGAGGACATTTTGGTGGTGAGCAATTCCAGCATCGGGGGGCACCACAGAGACTTAGAGTACTGGACAGAACGTGACGACTAAGTTAGAAAACCCAGAGAGATCACTTACCCACACAACATGCAGTGTGCCATGTAGACAGACAGCTGCTGTGGACAGGCATAGCATCACTCAGGAACTTAAGAGGATACTAGAAGCAACAGCACAGGAACAGCGACATCATCACTGCATGAACTTGGGAGAAGAGTGAACCAGGTAACTCCACGCAATTAGGAGTGAAACTATATGTGAGTTCCCATTGCTCTCAACTGAATGATGTGGTTTGAGCTCCTAAGTTTGAATATTTTTTTAAAGATTTTTATTTATTCAAGCATACAACAATCAGGGTACAGGCCAGATGTGTGGGAGGGTGAGAGGATGCACCAGAGACAGAGCAGGGAACAGAACAGGCAGACTGACCGAAATACACTGCTGAAATACACGCAGCGGCCCAGACAGGAGAGGTCTGCCGCACCATGGGGTTGTTCCTGGCCGGCCAGGGAATCAAACTCCCACCGCAAAGGCCGCGAACAGCTTCATAGTGCTGCGCTCAAACATCTGCACCCACCGGGGGAGGCCTGCCTGCCCACTCTTGACATTCTTAGCATTTCCCTCCAGTGTGGAGTTTGTCATGCCTAGTGAGGGCTGACTTCCTGAAAAGTTTTCCCACATTCTTCACAATCATAGGGATTTTGTCCAGTGACATCTCTGATGTCCAGTGAGAGCATGCTTACTGGAAAAAAATTTTCCCACACTCTTGACACTCATAATGCTTCTCTCTAGTGTGACTTCTCTGATGTTTACTGAGGGATGTTTTCTGGCAGAAAGTCTTTCCACACTCTTGACACTCAGGGTTTCTCTCCAGTGTGACTTCTCTGATGTCTAATGAGGTTTGACTTACGGGAAAAAGCTTTCCCACACCCTTCACAATCATAGGGTTTCTCTCCAGTGTGACTTCTCTTATGTCTAATGAGGTTTGACTTACGGGAAAAAGCTTTCCCACACCCTTCACAATCATAGGGTTTCTCTCCAGTGTGACCTCTCTCTGATGATCTAGGTCTTGAGGTGTGTGACTTTGAATTTTCCCACCACACTCTTGACATTCATAGGGTTTTCTTACCAGTGTGACCTCTCTGGGTGTGTGACTGAGGGATGATCTCCAGGAGAAAGTCTTCCTACACTCTTGACATTCATATGGCTTCTCTCCAGTGTGACTTATCTGATGGTTACTGAGGGATGATTTCCAGTGGAAAGTCTTACCACACTCTTGACATTCATAAGGCTTCTCTCCAGTGTGAATTCTCTGATGCTCCCTGAGGTAAGACTTACGGGAAAAAGCTTTCCCACACTCTTCATATTCATAAGGCATCTCTCCAGTGTGAATTCTCTGATGCTCACTGAGGTAAGACTTACTGGAAAAAGCTTTACCACACCCTTCACATTCATAGGGTTTCTCTCCAGTGTGAATTCTCTGATGTCTGATAAGGTGTGCCTTACTAGAAAAAGCTTTCCCACACCCTTCACATTCATAGCATTTCTCTCCAGTGTGAGTCCTCTCATGTAGAACAAGAACTGACTTACAGGAGAACACTTTCCTGCATGCCTCACATTCATAGGGTTTCTCCCTTATATGAGTTCTCTGATGGACACTAAAAGCAGATTTCCACCTGAAAGTTTTCTTACATACCTGACATGGGTAGCGCTTCACTCCCGTTTGAGATTGTGGATGTAAAGTGAGGGCAGTCTTCCATGAGTAAGTTTTCACATAATCGTTAGAGCCAAACAACTTCACTGCAGTGAGATTTCTCTGGTATCCCCTCTGTAAGGAAATCTCAGTGGTGCCCCCACACTCATCAGGTTGATCGTCTGCTTGTGTTTTCTGATGTTCAGTCAGAACAGAGGTTTTAGAGGCCACTTCACCATATCTCTTATATCCCAAATTATTCTTTCCTAACTGGGTACTCTCACGCGGATAGGTGTGAAATATGTTGCTGAGACTGGCCCCACTTTCACAACATTCCTGCTGCTCGTGTTCAACATACCTAGGAAGATTCAAATGCACTGGAGTCATCTCCGCAGCTCTCCCCTTTTCATTACAACTGCAGGGAGTCTGTCCTCCTTGGGTTCTGTCTCGGGCAACGAAAGGTACCTCATCACGGGTGTCCCTGCACTCATTGCATTTATGGGCAGCCCCTTCTGGAAGGGCTCCTTTAGGTGTAAATATTGTTTCTTCACTCACAACTTTTCCTTGTTCACGAAATTCAAAAGGCTGTTGAAAGTTCTGAATCACCTGGTGACTAAGGTGCTCAGGATACTTGATGGGTTCCCTCATTCTACTAAAGACCTCCTTGTACTCTCCAGCATACCCTTCATGAGGCTCACCAGGGATCATCATGGTCCTATGTATAGTAAAGTTCACAGGCATCATCGCTGAATTGTTTTCATTTTTGATACTATGGTTCAAACAATGAATTGAGTGCAAATTGCTTTTTTCCATTAAGTCAGTTCTCTCGTTGAATGCTATTTTGCTGCTGGTGGTAAGAACTTGCCACACATGTCTGCCCTGATTTGCAGGGCTGTCCTGAGTCAGGTGATCCACAGTATGGACATCTAAAGTGAGATAAAAATGGCCATGTCTCTAAGCATTTTGAGTGAATACTACTAAGTGGCACAAAAGCTCCTGTATTACAACACAATTTACAGGTATTGATTTTCTGATTCATGCTTTTTGCCCATAGCAAATTATGGGGAGACTAGATTTTTTGGTATTTTTTATTTTAGCATAGAAGATCTGGGGTGTAGGCCAGAAGTGCAGGAGTGGGGGTGCTGTAGGGGAGCGTGGAGACAGTGTTTTGAACAGAACAGGTGGACTGACTCAAATACACTGCTGAGAGGAGCAGCGGGTGAGACAGGGGAGGTCTACTGTGACAAAGTGGGTGAGCTACTTCACTGTGGATCAAACTGAGGCCATAATAGTGAGAGCTAAGAGACTTAATCCCTAGGCCTCCAGGGAGGCCCCAATTAACAAATTTTCTAATGCCAAACCAGGATAACAAAGCAGTAAAACTAATTTAATAATTGCTTTGTAAATCATAAATATTTGGTGAAAATAGTCCTTTAACTAGATTTGTCAATTTCAACCAGAAGCATTTCATCCAAAATAGATCCTACACACCTTCTTTCTTAGACTGACCCTGTGCAGCTCTTGCAGGTACTTTCTGAATAACCAAGCCCTGCAGAGGCCATGGCTTTCCTGGAAACCTGTGGACTGAGTGACCCAGTCATTGCCCAGGCACTTTAAGCAAGAGGCCTGCTGAGACACAAGGACTCTGCTTCTCCATTTCCTTAGTTTTTCTTTCGATCCCGGCCCTGGCCACGGTCACCTGCAGAGGTTCTCAGAGGCATGCACATCCCTCCACGGCAGAGACCTGTCAGTTCTTATTTAAATACATAAGGCTCAGAATCCTAATACATGCAGCAAACTCCGCCTCATCATTGTGTCCCACGTTCCTGCTGATAGGAAAAAAGTTCTGCATCCAGCCTGTGGCTATCAGTGTTAAAGTCTTTTCCCACATCATTCTGAGAGCAACACCCTGGTGTTCTCAACGCACTCGCTGGAACCTGTGTTTCTGCTTTGTTCATAGCAGCTCCTGTTTTTATGTCGTGTGTGACCTCCCCATAAACATACAGAAAGAATAAAAAAAAATTCCTCAACAGGAACCTAAAGAAAACAGTTTATGAGAATACACTAAGAGAGAGAATAGAGATATGTGATTACTGCAGAATCATCCCCATGTATCAGGGACTTCATACTGTTTAAGAACATAGACGGCCATTTTTAAAAGAGCAGGACGTAATTCACAAGAGAGTAGTATTTGGAAACTGAATAAAGAATCAGTTTGATATATGCAGACACACTCTCCAAGATTGGACACTGAAAAAGCACCTCAGTGTGGCCAATATCACTGGCCACACTCCCAGCCTCCTCTCAGCCCCCCGGCCTGGCAAGCACTGACTGACCTGACAGGTCCTGGTTTGGGGGATCGTCCACAGTCCACGGCTGTAATCCCTGCTCCGACCTGATGCTCTCCTCAGGATCGGTAACACAGTGCCCTGTGATGAGAAACAGTGTTGGTCTTCGATCAAGTTCAACTTCAGTCTTTGAAAACTAACAAATGCAGTGTGAAGAGCTGTGCAAAAGAGGCCAATCTGAATCTTTCCAAATGAAAACCGAAACACCCACAATGTACACTGCCTGCCATGTTCAACCTCACTAACACTCAGTTTCATAAGCAAGTGCACACTTGTCAGTGCAGAAGACAGCATTGCACTAGAGTGTTACACTGGAGCTTCCTCACCTAAGGACACCAGGTGATTGCAGGTCTCCAGCATCACATCCCGGTACAGGTTCCTCTGATCTTCACTCAGGTACTGCCACTCCTGCCACGTGAAGTTCACAGCCACATCTTCAAATGACACTGTCCCTTCTGAGGGAACATTACTCATCTCAGGGCCGGCAGCCTGGGTCAGACAGAGCAAGTGCAAACACGTCTTATTTTGTGGGTCTTCAGTCCTGTATAGAATTTGCAGTTGAAAGAGCCTCGCCTCTACATTCACCCCTTTGGTCCTACAAGTAGAACTATAGCTTACCTTATATATTTGGAAGTGTCTATGATTCTAAGAATAAAAGGATGAATAAAATAGGCTCCTTGAGGAGCTGATAGCCTGACTGGCAGGTGTAACAGACTCACACCCGGAATCATGTGCTAAAGGAGCTTCATAACAAATTAAAAACATGTGCAACTTTGTGCCAATATTTTACTCCCGTGACCTCAAAGCCTGCTATCTCCAACTCACAGTAAACAAAAACTGAACCCAAAACCAGGATGTTCAAGCAATGAGGTGGGAAAAAGCAAAGGTAAGAGATGTTCAACTACAAGCAAGTATAAACCAGAGATGCACTATTGGGGGGTGGAGAGATTAGGGTTAAAATAAGGGGGGTGGGATGTATGGGGACTATAACCAAGATGAAAAATGCACAACTTGTGCAGAAATAAAAAATGATGTAAAATATATATAAAATAAAATTTTAAGAAAAGATGTTCAGCTGACAGAGTCAGAAGAAGACAGATCAGGTCATCACTTCTAAAATGGAAGGACAAAGGAGGAGAACTTGGTAATAACTTGGTGGCTGAGGTATGAGGAATGTTTTCCTAATATGCTGTCTGCATGACGGGCTGGTAGACACTGGAATTCCACACGCAACTGGACATGTGTCTGATAGATCAGGAAGTCTAAGGTGAAAACAGAAATTTGGGAATCAGGTCCTCCCTGGTGGCACAAGAGTTTAAGTCTCAGCACTATGAAGCTATCGGCAGCTGCTGCAGCAAGAATTCAATCCCCAACCAGGGAGCTATCCACAAGGCACAGCAGACCTCTCCTGTCTCCCCGCTGCTCCCCTCAGCAGTGTATTTCAGTCAGTCTGCCTGTTCTGTTCCCCACTCTGTCTCTGGTGAATCCTCTCACCCCCTGCACCTGTGGCCTACACCCGAGCGTTTATATGCATACATAAAATAAATATTAAAGAAAAGAAAGAATTTGGGAATCTCCAGGATATTATTGATAGTTTTCATCACCGTAGGGGAGAACACGGTGACCAGAACAAAAGGTATTGAAAGAAGAGGAAAAACAACTAAGAGACAAATATTTCTTTTGGAGAAAGAAAAAAATAGATAATAGCAATGAAAGAGTTTTGAAAAATAAGATACACGGTATAAGAAAACAAATATCTTAAGAAATCCGTAAATTTATTCCATAATTTCCTTTGCTATGTAGTAAATCCTGTGCACCTCCACATACATATAGAATAGGAACCCATTAAAATAAATTTCCATTTGTGTTAGCTAAAAATGGATTCAGAGGATTTTTCCTCAACACAAAACAAGTCCTTGACAGCCACAAGCGACATCAACATTCCCAGTGAGAGTAGGACTAACAAAGACGCTCAGTGTCCCCTATTCACAATGGGTTTGGGTGACGCTACGTAACAACAACAACAAAAAGACAACATACATAAAAATGGTCATAACTAGTTATAATTCATTCTTGGAAAACTAATGAAAGCCACAGTAAAGCGACTCTGGAAAGGAAAACCCAGTGAGCAGACTATAACACACACCCGTGTTCACACACACAGGAGCTCCTGTACGCTGCCAGTGAAATGACAAAACAGTAAGCGATACATATAGCGGAACCAAGGGCAGAGACTGAGCTGGAATAAAGAAACCCGGAGGCTTAAACAATGAATTAAACCAATGCAAAGACAAAACAGCATCCAGAACACGATGAGCCTGCTGCACTGACAGCAACTCTTGCAAGATAACCCGGCACATCCCAGTTCTAGGAAAACAAAAATGCATTTATTTACAGGCTCATTGATTAAAACACTAATACGAGAAATAAAACAACAGCAAAGAGAAGGTGGATGGCTCATGTCTGCGCACAGAAACTCACGGGGACCTCCCAGCAGGAGTAGGCTCAGGATGCCATAAAAGGACCGTATGATGAAATGGGACAATACAATCCCCTCGCACTTTCGACCCTGTTCAAAATGGAAATGTGCAGCCATGAGTAAAGGACTGGAATACACAGCTCTGCAAATCACATACCCAAGCGGGTCCTAACACATGAACGTTCTCAATACGATCAGTCACGAAGGAAAAATGAATCAGAAGTACAAGAGATGAGATTTCACGTCCGCTGGGATCACAATGATTTAAAAAGAAAGAAAAGAACAAGTACTGGCAAAAATTGGGACCTGGCTCCCTTGCACACTGTTGGGGCAAACATAAATGATGCAGCCAGGAGGGAAGACAGGAAGGTGATTCTTGGGAAAAGGGAACTCAGAATGACAGGAGGACCCACCCCCACCCCGGGGTGTTCACCAATAGCAGGGACAGCAGTGACGGGCAGAGACATTTGCTCACCTACGGTCACCGCAACACCAGTCATTACAGCCCAAAGCAAAATCAACCCAAGCCCCAGGTGATGGATTAATGGATAAATAAGACTGGAAAATACACATAAGAGATTATTAATGAGCCTCACAATGGAAATAAACAATGACACACACTACAATATGAATGCACTCCTGTATGATACCTATGAAATGACAAAACAGTTAACAATGCAATAAAATAAGAGATTCACCAAGAAAACAAGGTGTAATAAGACTCCATTCATACAGGTCTGAGTTGTCAAACTCTTGAAAACAGAAAGTAAATGGTGGACACAGGGACTCAGGGACAGAGCAGTTGGGAGAGAGAGTTTAATGAGTACAGTATTTTATTACTGGGAAATGAAAAAATCTGGAATGGTTGTGATGGCTGTATAATAAGGCCAGATACTAAAAGCCAAAGAACACCACATGCAATAACAGCGAAAGGAGACTTTTTATTTTACATTTAAATAAAGGGTCAGGGGCTTTCCTGGTGGCTCAAAGGTAAAGACACTACCTATGGAGCTGTCCCGCAGCCACAGCAGCACGAGTTCAATCCCCAGCCAGACAGCTACCCACATGGCATGGCAGACCTCTCCTGACTCGCCCACTGCTCCCCTCAGCAGTGTATTTCAACAGATTTGCCTGTTCTGCTCCCCACTCTGTCTCTGGAGTATCCTCCCCCCTTCCACACCTCTGGCCCATACCTCAGTTTTTGTATGCATAAATAAGTTCATCTTTTAAAATATGAATGAATGAATGAATGAATGAATGAATGGAGGGCCACATTTTCTAGGAAAAGGAGAAAAAGAAGCAACAGTCATGCTGGGCAGAAGAGCAGCCACTGCTGTTCCCCACAGTGCAAAGGTTTATAAAATGAAACACTTGCATGGTCACAGGTGACAGAAGAGCTGGTAAAATTAGGTTGCAAAATATATTCATTCTATCAATATTCTATAAACATCTATCAAAATAAAAAAATCTAACATTAACCGTAACTTCAGCAAGAATCATACGTATGACAAATGCAAACACACCTACTATACTCCAGACTCGATGACAGAAACCTGAAGCTCTTTATTAAAAAGTACATTGAGCATCACTGACATAAACTCCCAACAACCAAAGGTCAAAGGATGAACATCTGCGCTACCTGGTTTTACTCAGCGAGTGTCTGTGTCATGACCCTTGTTCAAACGTGTCCCACTGACCCCTGAGTACTTTCTCCCCCTGAACTCTGAGGTGTCACCACACCCTCCCATTCAGAGGCAGAAAGGGGAGCAACCTCATCACTGAGAAAATGCATCCATCAGGTTTGGCCAAGAATGAGAACTGTAATGTGAAAGAAAGTCAACACACACACTCACACGCACGCACACATGCACGGCGGTGCTGTTGTTAGCCACCATTAAGATATCAGGTAATACTGAAGGGTAACTTACATTGGGTGAGACTAAACTCTGGAACAGAGAAATCCCTTTCTGGTGGCGGGAGACCTGGGCTGAGAAGGATCTAATTCCACACGAGAGGGCACAACACAGGACGAGGTTTGCATGTTGCATGCGCAGCAGGTGCCATCGGGACGGCTACAGGCGCAGTCAGGTGGGAGCCGAGCCTGTGGTACTAGGCCTGGGCAGGAGGCCCACGCGCAAGTGTAACTGGCAGAAATGGCAAAACACAGTTGACTGACTCACTCAGGAGAAGTGCAGACTGAAGACGGGAGACCAGATCGGAACACAGGGACTAGCTACATTCAGAAGCACAAGATACTCAAGCATTCAGGGACACAGGAAATAAATCATCAGAGAGACCATGACAGAAGCAAACACAAAGAAATTTGCATCTTCCAAAACACTGAAGGGGAGGAAAACTCACCAACACATACAATGAGGTCAACATTGCTCTGATACCCTCCAAAAAAAGCCAGCATAAAAGGGAAAAATAGACCAACACCACCAAAGAACAGAGAAGCGAAAATCCTCAACAAATTCCAACCGACTTAATACAGCAACATGGAGTCTCCCTGGTGAAGCAAGGGTTTAAGGCAAAGCACTATGAAGCGATCCACAGCCCCTGCAGCATGAGTTCCATCCCCAGTCAGGGAACTCACCCACATGGCACACCTGACCTCTCCTGTCTCCTTGCTGTTCCCCTTAGTAGTGTATTTCACCAGATCTGCCTGTTTGGTTCCCCACTCTGTCTCTGGTCAATCCTCTCACCCACCACATGTCTGGCCTGTACCCCAGCTCTTATATAGATAAATTAATCAATCTATAAAATTCCAAATGGATTAAATATTTGGTGATGTACTTGACAGAAAATATAGGGACACACTAAGGACTGCTGCCACAAAATGCACTAGGGAACACAACCCCAACACCCAGGGAAACAAAAACAAAAATCAACAAGTGGGACACCATTAAAACTAAAAGCTTTCATACCTTAAAAGAAACGAGCCCAAAAACTGAAAGGCAGTCTATAGAACAGAAAAAGAATCTGCATGCTACACATGTGACAAGGGGTTCATTCCAAAATTTATAACATCCCCAAACAATGCGAGAAACCAACTGATGACTCAATTAAAAATGGACAAAAGGGAGCCTCCCTGGTGACACAAAGGGTTGGGACGCAGCCTATGAAGCTCTCCACAGCCTCTGCAGCGCAAGTTCGATCCCTGGCCGGCAGGGAGCAACCCGCATGGCACAGCAGACCTCTCCTGACTCCCCACTGCTCCCCTCAGCAGTGTGTTTCAGTAAGTCTGCCTGTTCTGCCTCCCACTCTGTCTCTGGCGAATCCTCTCACCCTCTGCACCTCTCGCCTGTACCCCAGTTCTTGTATGCACAAATGAATAAATCTTAATTAAAAAATGGACAAAGGAACTATATACACTCTCCTCTAGAGAGGGAATTCTGACATCCTACAGACAATAGGAATGTTCACCTTAACTTATTACAAGATAAATGTAAATTAAAAGCACACTTAGATGCCACGTCACCCCTTGAGAAGGCCCAAATGAAAACGAATGGATTTATACAAAACGGGAGGTGAGGGGTGAGAATTTTATGGGGACTACAACGAAGATGTAAATGATTACACTGTGCAAAAATGAAAATGATGTAAAAATATGTAAAATAGTATTTAAAAAAGTGAAACACTAAAAAAAAAAATATGGAATGAACAACGCTGGAGAGGGCACAGAGAAAAGAGAGCTCTCACCCACGGCTGGTGGCCATGACAGTCGGAAAGACCCTGTGGATGAGGGTGCAGAGGTTTCTTAAGGAAATAAAAATGGAAATTCCATATCATCTGCAATACTTCTATACATTATCCTCACGGGAACACTCAAACACAAAAAGATTTATCCCATCCATGAGCAAAGCAGCTGTGTTTCCAACTGCCCAGTCATGGCCCAATCTACATCCCTTTGGCAGAGGCAGGGCAGGAAGTGTGTAGCACACGCAGGGGAGCACTGCAGGGCTGTGAGGAAGGAGCAAAGGGCCACACTGAGATTAAAATGTGTGGGCAAGGAGGTGATATTGTTTTTTTTCTTTTTTAAAAAAGATTTATTTATTTATTTATGGATAGAGGAGCTGGGGTACAGGCCAGAGGTGCAGGGGAGGAAGGTGAGAGGATTCACCAGAGACAGAGCAGGGTACAGAACAGGCAGAGAGACCAAAATACACTGCCGAGGGACGCAGCAGGCCAGTCAGGTCTGCTGTGCCATGTGGGTAGCTCCCTGACTGGCCGGGGGATGGAACTTGTGCTGCAGAGACTATAGACAGCCCCATCGGTTGCATCTCAAACCCTTGTGCCACCAGGGAGGCCCCGGGAGGTGCTATTATTGAGTGAAATAGGCCAAAAAGTAAAGACACATCTGAGATGGCTTCACTCATCTGTGGAAAATAAATACCCAAAAAACATTTACAGCCAAAATACTTGAATAAAACTTGAACAGGGTCATTTCAAGGTAAAGATGACCACCAGAGGGAACAGGGAAATGGGTGGAGAAGTTAGGGAGGGAGGCAGATGGGGGAAGGGCCAGAGTGATTTGGTGGAGGCGAAACAAGGGGTAGGGCAAGACACATTAGGATTGTAGGAAAAAAATGGCAACTATTTCAGCAGAAAGCTTTTAGTGCTACACATGTCAATGACAGATCGAGTAGGGAAAATAAGTAAAAGAATAAGAAAAAAGTATAAGAAGCTTTAAAACAATTAAAAAAAAATGAAATTTCCCAAAGGTCACACATGGTGTTCTAAAACATGGCAGGAACTTTTGGAGAGTGTAACTGGACGGGAGAGCAACTTAGGGTGTAGTAGTGTCACTAGAAATGCATTCAGACCACACCAAGGAGAAATGCGCAGGAGCAGTGGAAACAACGGCCAGAAAAAAGGACTCTGAAGAGTCTACTGGGCACCTTCGGTTTGCAGGCCACCCGAGAGTAAGGCAGGGGCAGGTGTGTTATTATCCCCCACTGGACTCAACGGCACACATGCCAAGACTGATGCCTGCATGAAAGTCTCCGAGAGTTGTGCAGGACACAGTATATGATTTTAGCTACTGCACAGAAACCTTAAAAATTCAGTTGGGGCCTCCTGGGGGGCACAAGGGGTTGAGCGTTGGGTTGTGAAGCTGCCCGCAGCCTCTGCAGTGCCAGTTCGATTGCCAGCGAGGGTCCCACATGGCGCGCAGACCTCTCCTGCCGCCCGCTGCTCCCCTCAGCAGTGTACTTTGGTCCTTCTGCCTGCTCTGCTCCCCGCTCTGGCTCTGGTGAATTCTCTCACCCTCCCGCGCTTCTGACTGTACCCAGTGCATGTATAAATAAATAAACAAATCTTGAAAAAAAATCAGTTGTCCTTTTTAAAAGACATGTGGCTCCTTCACCCCCATTCTGCACTCAGGTCCTCAGGCCCCATCCTCCCCCTCCTCCCTCACCCCGCACCGGACCAGCACAGAGCTGGGAAGTGTTTCTGTCCAGCGGGGTGAAGAGCCACAGTCCACACCTTCAGCGTCATCAACCGCGACCCAGGTACAGACTCTGACTCAGCGCTGCGTGAGCACCAGGGCAGAGCCCCATCTTCACACATGCTGGACATGTGAAGTGCCTGGATCTACGCCACACCTTTCTCTGGTGAGGAATGTGTCCCTGGAGAAAACTATGTTTCTAATTTACTTGCCCGTTGGCGTACTCGCATAAAGTCAATGCATCCGGAGCTGAAGCAAACACAGCACTCACCAGAGATTGGCCCATTGTCGCTGCTCTCACAGAGGCATGAGGGCTCTGGAGCGGCGCTGGGAGGGGCGATGGGGTCCAGCACAGAGGACGGAGGCAGCTGCCCGGGGTCCTGGAGTCTCCTGTCCAGAGCCCGCCACACGCTGCCTGGAGACACCAGAGAGTCACTGCGGGTGATGGCCGTGTGACACTTCTAGCAGGGGCAGGAGAGGCCCCTCGAGTCCATGAGCGTCAGAACCTGGGTTCACGGTTCACCATAACTTAACAAAGGTGACACTGCCCACTGCCTCATCAACAGTCACGCCAAGAACAACAGTCTCAAAGCTGATGAGTCACGTCAGAGTGCGGACACGATTTCCAACGAGACACGCCCCGAACGCACTGTTCTGCCAGGACACCCCGGCAGTGTCTCCGCGCCGCTTCCCGCCCTCCTCTCCGTGGACACCTGCACAGTGACTTGGTACCCCTGGGTGCGCACCTCCAGGCAGGAGGCCAGAGTGCAGCAGCCAGCAGGACGCCGCCTGGGGGCAGGAACGCGAAGTGCGCCCGGAAATTCAGACAACTAGCCTCTAACGCCCCAGTAACTCCCCGAGCCCCCCCTGCCATCCCAGTTTCCCGGGACCTCCCCGCACCCACAGGGGCCGCCTCCCCAGGCACCCCGCGCGACCTCACCCGCCCCACCATGGGTCCGTGAATCTGGCCCCGGGCGCAATACACCCCCCTGAAAACGCAGCCTGGCTCTCCCCTCCCTCACCGCCCGACTTTCGGGGGGCCCAGAGGAGTCAGCGCGCATGCGCACAGGCGGACCCGCGCTTCCCCAGGCCCCCGCCTCCGGGACACCGTCCCCCCGCCCCAGGAAGACCCGGGTTAGAGTCCGGGCCAGGGCCGGGCGGCCGCGCCGGGGACACCCCGGAAAGGCCGGGACGGTCTCCCCAACGGCCCTGCCCCGCCCCCACGCGCGCTCCGGGGGAAATCGGCTCCAAAGCGCCCGACTCCACGCGGCCGGGGCCCCCGCTCGCCGGCGCCCCCTGCTACCCAACCCCCCGACGCCGCCAGTCACCCGAGCCCGGCCTCCCGGGACAAACCCGCGCTCACCTCGGGGCGCCCCAGCGCTCGCGGAGGCGCCAGAACGTTCTGACGGACAGGGAGGAGGGGTGGGGGGTGCGCCTGCGCAGATCGCGGAAGCCCCGCCCAGAAACCTCCGCGGGAACCACGGGGGCTGGAGACTACATTTCCCACAACCCCTTGCGCAGCCCGTCGGGCCGTCGGGGTGGGGTTGCGGCCGGGAAGTGGGAGGAGTGGAGGTTGAGGAGAACTGGCAGGTGGGCGAGGCCCGTGAAAACTGCGGGGCCCATAATGGGTTCAGAGCTCTGAGGGAAGAGAGCTCAACAGGGCTGCCCTGGGGCTGAAGGGCTTAAGCACCGCGCTGACTGACAAGCTATCTGCCCCCTCCACAGCAGGGAGCCTCCCACAGGGCATGGCAGACCTCTCCCTTCTTGCCCACTGCTCCCCTCAGTAGTGTATTTCAGTCAGTCGGCCTGTTCTATGCCCCACTCTGTCTCTGGTGAATCCTCTCTCTCTCTCTCTCTCTCTCTCTCTCTCTCTCTCTCTCTCTCTCTCTCTCACACACACACACACACACACACACACACACACACACACACCCCTTTGGCCTGCACCCCAGCTCTTGTATGAATAAATTTTAAAAATATACATAAGAAGTTCACATATACTCTAAATAAGACATTCAGATGCCAAGACACATTTCATCAAAATCAACATTCAGGTATTTAAGAAGCATCTTGACCTTCTGATATCTGGATCACAGAGTCGGTGTTCAACATAAAGATGCTTTGCTTAGCTAATGTGAATGCACAAGAATTCTACGCTGTTATGAAAAGCTCACCTGCACTTTCATCACATGCTTGTGAAGATTTCTTATGGCAAAAACGTCCAATAATATTCATGGCTCCATTACTACCATGAAGAAACATGAGGATATTAATAAACTGTTAGTGTATTCCCTGAAGGAGAAAATGATGAAATGAGTTGAACCTCAGCACGTTTCCGTGTCTAACTTTTATGCCCACAATGAAGTCCACGACTCCTCTGGGTGATATACATCAACCTTTTCAGTCAGACACAAACAGCATATCCATTTAGATTTTCTTCATCCATGATGCATGACACCATAATAAATGTACCCAAGCAATTAAGATGTAAAGAAACTCATCAACTGGAGAGGGTCCCTTAGATGTTTGACACACGAAAGTCAAATACATAACTCCACCTACATACCAGGAGAAAGCCATCGAGTGAAGTGATTTAGGGCTGAATTATATTCATCAGGTCTCTTCACAATATCTCAAGTATGGTTGATTAAAAAAAGGACAAAGAAAATAACTATACAGGGCCCAAACCATCGTCTTCAACTCTTACTTATTTTTTTAAAGATTGATTTTATTTATTTATGCATACAAGAACAGAGGGGTAGGCCAGAAGTGTACGGGGTGAGAGGATTCCCCAAAGACAGAGTGCAGAGCAGAACAAGCAGATTGACTGAAACACACTGCTGAGGGGAGCAGCAGATAAGTCAGGAGAGGTCTGCTGTTTCATGTGGTCAGCTCCCTGGCCAGGGACCAAACGATAGCTTCATAGTGCTGTGACTTAACCCTCTGCACCACCAGGAAGGCCCTCAGACTTTTCAGTTATGCTAATATTTGGTGTTTTAATGTTGGCTTATGCTCCATAACAATTTTCTGACTTAAGGAATGTAAAGTGTTTCTCACTTCCTACTGTATTGCAATACCTTAATATGAATCTAAATTGCATTATAAATTACTTAATCATATTTTCACTTCTTTCAAGTTTCCAGTATGAAAATCTGGTGGCTTCAAAATTCATATTTGGACAAACCACTCACTCATCGCTTTCCATTTACAGTTTCTCTTGGTTTGCACTCTCTGAAACCAAGCTGTGGGTGATACTATGTGCATACTTCAAACCCACTATGTAGACATACAATGTGGAATCCATTATAATAAAAGCTACTGTTTTTGAGTGTAATTTCTCAAAAAAATGTTACATTATATAGGTTCAACTATTTTAAAATTTTACTACAATTCAATACATGATAACATTTTTGGTTCATTTCTCTGGAAGTATAAACAAGCTATGAGAGAGAATGTGTGTAAAATGACTGACATTTCCATTGACATTCACATCAAAAGGAATGAAATAACTGTGACTGTATCATTAAAGTGAAAGAAGGAGGTGAGGGACCTGAACCCTGAAAATAAAAAAAAAAAAAACTCTATTAAAGGAAATACAAGACAGAGAGAAATACAAAGATGTTCCATCCTTCTAGGTGGGGAGAATAAACATCATAAATGGCCTTATTGTCTAGAGCAATTTACAAACTTATGCAATACCTATCAAATACCAAGGACATTTTTATAAGGAAACAGAAAATCCCCACATTTATATGAACCCATAGAAGGTCCCAAATAGCAAAAAAATCTTGGGAAAAAAGAAGAAAATGTAAGTATCACATTTCCTGACTTCAAAATATATATAATGCCAACAGTAATCACAACATTATTTTACTGGAACAAAACCAGAACTCAGAGCAATGGAAGGCAACTAAAAACCCAGAGAGCAAATGATATAAATATGAAGAGTTCAATCTTGGACAAATGAGCTAAAATCATACCATTCAGACAAGACAGCCTCTTTAATAAACAGTACTGCGATGGGCCCCCTGGCAGCCTAGGGGTTGAGTCAGTGCTATCACGGCTATTCCAGGCCAGAGAGCTGACCCACACGTGGCACAGCTGACCTCACCTGTCCCTCTCACCGATTCCCTGAGCAGTGTATTTCATTGGATCTGCCTGTTCTGCTCCATACTGTGTTTCTGGCAAATCTTCTCAAACCCTGAATATCTGGTCTACATCTCAGTTCTTCTATGCATAAATAAATAAATACATATTTTTAAAAAAGGGTGCAGGGAAACATGAATAATGACTTGTAAAAATAAGAACCAAGACCCATTCAAAACTCCATACAGGGCCTCCCTGCTGGCACAACATATGAAGTTATCCATAGCCACTGCAGCATGAGTTTGATCCCCAGGTAGAGAGCTATCCATATGGTGCAGCAGACCTCTCCTGACTTGCCCGCTGCTCCCCTCACCAGTGTATTTCAGTCAGTATGCCTGTTCTGTTCCTCACTCTGTCCCTGTTTGTGATACATATTGAATCCTCTCACCCCCTACACCTCCGGCCTGTACCCCACTTCTTGTATGCATAAATAAATAAATCTTTAAAAGAAAAACTCCATACAGAAAACTAATTCCAAATGGATTAAAAGTTTGGACATAAGAGCCCAAAGCATGAAGCACTGAAAGAAAATAAAAGGGTACACTACAGGACAGCTGCTGCAAAATGCACGAGGGAACACAACCCCAATGCCAAGGGAAACAAAAGCAAGTTTCACAAGTTTGGACAACACCAAATCTAAAAGCTTTTAGAACTCAAAAGAAACCAGCACAGAAACAGAAATGCATCCTACAGAATAGAACACACGCAACACATCTGACAAGGGGTTCATTCCAAAATTTGTAAAGTTCCCACCCAGAGTGAAAAACCAACCAATGAGTCAATTGAAAAGGGCAAAGGAGGGCCTCCCCGGTGGCTCAGTGGTTGAGTGCTGGGTTGAGAATCTGCCCGTGGCCTCCGCGGAGACGGTTCAATCCCTGGCTGCTCACCGGCCACCCAATGAGGGTCACACATGGCACGCAGACCTCTCCTGCGGCCCACTGCTCCCCTCAGCAGTGTATTTCGGTCCTTCTGCCTGCTCTGCTCCCGGCTCTGGCTCTGGTAAATTCTCTCACCCTCCTGTGCTTCTGACTGTACCCAGTGCATGTATAAACAAAAACAAACAAATAAATAAATAAATTAAACATGCTTCTATTAAAAAAAAAAAAGAAAAGGGCAAAGGAAATAAACACTTCACTAAAGAGGAAATTCTGAGGTCCAACAGACATAGGAATGTTCACCTTAATTTATTGTAAGAGAAATGTCAATTAAAACCACACTGAGATGCCACCTCAACACTTGAGAATGGTCCAAATAAAAAAAGATGAAATGAACAACGCTGGAGAGGGTGCAGAGGAAAGAGAGCTCTCACCCACGGCTGGTGGCCATGAGAGTTGGACTGTCCCTGCAGATAATGGGGCAGAGATTTCTTAAAGAAATGAAAATGGAAATTTCATATGTCAGCAATACTTCTACAAGTTATTTATCCAGAGCCTCCCTGGTGGTGCAGGGATTAACACACAACCTACGAAGCAATCTGCAGCCACTGCAGCATGAGTTTGATTCCTGGCTGGCCAGGGAGCAACCCACATGGCAGGACAGGCCTCTCCTCTCTTGCCTACTGCTCCCCTCAACAGTGTACTACGGTCTGTCTTTCTGTTCTGTTCCTCACTCCGTCTTTGGTGAATTTTCTCGCCCTCCTGTGCATCTGCACTGTACCCCAGTTCTTGAATAAATAAATACATTTAAAAAGTAAATAAATAAAAATTAAAAAAGAATGAATTAAATCTTTTGGAAAAAAATCAATTGACTTTATTAAAACCTGCATTAGGTTCACATATAGTCTAAATATTTAAATATCACTGTATGCTCCATGTTGAAAATAAAAATGCAGGCATTTAAGAAGCATTCTTGTTCTTCTGAAACCTGGATCCCTAAATTGGTGGTCAACAGAGTCATTACTTAGCTACTGTGCATGCATAAATTCTATGCCCAGTATGGGACAGTCACCTGTTCTGTCATCATGTGTCTGTGAAGATTTCTTTTGGCAATGATATCAAATAATATTCATCTCTCTATTACTACCATAAAGAAACATCATGATTTTAATAAACTGTGCATTTCCTCAAGGAGTCTGTCGTGATATGATTTGACATGTTCCTCTGTCTGACTTCAATGGCAACATTAAGGCCCAGAACTCCTGGTGATTTTGATCAATGTTTTGAGTCAACCAGAAGCAGCATGTCCATTCATATTTTCCTGATACATGGCACATTACTGTCCTAAATTTACCTTGCAAGTTAGATATAAACAAATCCATGCACTAGGACAGCCTCTCAGATGTTTGAGGCAGCAAAAAAAAAAAATATATATATCAAACGCCTGACTTCACATACACAAGGGGACAAAGCCAGAGAATGAACGGATTTAGAGCTGAATTATATTCATCACCTCTTCATAATATTTCAAGCATGACTGACAAAAAGTACGTGGAATGTAATTATACTGGTCCCCAACACATCACCTTGCACATTTAAATGATACTAATACATACTTAGTGCTTTAATGTTGGTTTATGCTCCATAAAAATATCTGATTTAAATATCAGTGAAGTTTTTGAATTATTATTGTACTGCAATTTTTAAATGTATATTTAGAGTTGATTATTCTATGACAACTTAATTTTCCATATCTTTACTTCTTCAAAGTATCATGCTAGCATGAAAATGGTGGTTGCAAAATATCTATTCGTACAAACCACTCATCACTTTACCTTTGCAGGTTTCTCCCCAGTGTGCATTCTCTGATGTGCAATGATTTGACTTCCGGTTAAACAGTTGGCCACATTCTTCACATTTTGAACATTTCACTCTTAGATGAATTCTCCGATGTTCAGCAAGTTTTGCCTTCTGCTTAAAGGCTTTGCTGAATTCTTCACATTTGTAAGTTTTTTCTTTCACATTTGTGTGAATTCAGTGACGATGAGTAAGACTTGACTGCTGGTTAAAGGCTTTCCCAAATTCTTCACATCTGTACGTTTTCTCAGCATTTTGAACTCTCTGGTGTTCAGAAAGGTGACACAGGTAGAGAAAGGCTTCACCACAGTGTGGACATGTGTAAGCCTTTTCTCCAGTATGAATCCTTACATGTTTAGTGAGCTGTGGATGCCAACAAAAGGCTTCACCACACTCTTCACTTTTGTGCCATTTCTCTCTCTGATGTTGAGTGAGTCTTGAGCACCATTTGTTAGTGTTGCCATATCCTTTACAGTTGCAGGGATTCTCCTGAAATGTGTGATGTTGAAGTAGTTTTGAGGACTTCTCAATATGATCCCAAGTAGATTTTTTTTATCTTCCGATTCGCATTTCTGATGTTGAGTACTATTTGACTCAAAGTATACACCTGTCCCATATTCACAATGTACTGAATGATTATTGTATGATGGACTATGGGACTGCCTATATGTTCTAACTGTCTTCTCAGGGAATATGTATTATTAAAAATCTGATAGAGGAGGGGGCGGAGCAACATGGCGGCGAGGAGACGCTGCGAGTAAGATCTCCCATTAAAAAAAGTTAATAGGGAGGAAAAGCGGCAGGTCCCAGTGAGAACTGGGACACAGAAGATAAACGGGTGACGCCAGCAAACTACCCGAAGAAGAAAGTGGCCATAAAAGAGGACCAGAAGGGAGGGAAGCGCAGAACCCTGCTCCCCTCCCCCGCCCACAGAGGCGGCACTCTCCGACCAGCAGAGAGGAGGAAAACAACAAACCAAAACGGCCAACAAGAACAAACGACGCAGCAAGCAGGACTGTGCGTGGAAAGGAACTATTGCAGCCACCACACCCCGTGAACGAGAGCTGAGGCGAACCCTGCAGGATTCGCCGTGGTGGTGAGCGAACGGCTCTGGGCGCCATTAGAGAAGAACAAAGACCCCGGGAGATGCGCACACAGCCCGGGCTGCCGGTAAGCTTGTGCGGAAAGCGGCGCGCTCCGGCGCGCTTGAAAAGCAAGTGCAGACAGGGATCGCAGCTGCCCAGGTCCCCGCGCCTGTGACCTAGGCTTGCGGGGAGACGCGCGGAGGTCCTCACTGAGGTGAAGGTCCCTCCCTGAGTAAGCAGGAACCAGGCACCCAGGCACGGGAGCGGTGCAAAAGGCGCCATTCCCGCGCCACTGAACTGGGCTACAGCCCGCGTCCTGGAACTGAGGGCATTGAACTGAGACCCGGGGCACGAAAATTCGGGGTGTGGGTTCTCCACGACGGTGGGGCACAAGGCAGACACAGCACCCCAAAGCTGTTGAGGTGTACCCTACCATTCCCGCTCTGTTCCCTGTCCCACGGGGTGGGGGGAGGCGAAAAACAGCCCCCCAAGGACAATAGGAGAGATCTCTGGCGCCACCTAGCGACCAGGAAAAAAAAGTCACTAACACCCTATAAAACAGGAAATTTCTTAAGACTGCTTGAAAAGGGCAGAAGGCTTCTGGAGGACCCAGTGGCCAGCCGGGAAGTTATTCCACGCCAGGCCCCTTCCGACCAGCAGTCTGAGCCCACAGAGGGAGCAGGCACCCACGTCCGGGGCAGACCGGGTGCGCAGAAGAGTGTGCCTGAAACCGGAGGCGCAGGGACTGCATCCCGCTTCGCTATTTGAGAACAGGGACATTTCTTCAGTAAAAACTGCCTAAAACCAGCAGAAAGCTCCCCCAGAAGACAGAGATGGCTCCTGGAAGAGCCAGATGGGAGCGGAGAAGTTCACCCAAGATGTCAGTCAGTCCGAGCAGCACAGTGTCCCAACGCATACGACAAATTAGAAAACAGACAGTAGGGAGTAGAAGAACCACACGCAACCTAACAACTCCTCAGGAAAGAAGCACACCACAAAAAGAAAACCACTCCCCAGATTGCAACGACAGCAACTTGGAAGAACTTCTGAGCCTTCCAGAAAGAGAATTTAAAATTGCCATGATTAAAAAGTGATAGATCAGAAGAAGGAAATTGAGTCCCTAAAGAGGGAAAACAATGGTCAGAAGAATGAAATTGAGTCCCTAAAGAGGGAAGTAAAAGAAATGCAGGAGATCAAAGAATTAATGGAGGAACTAAAGAACTCCGGGAAAAGCAAGGAAAGCAGAATAGATGAAATGGAAGAACGAATAAGTTCTCTTGAAGACACAGAAATAAAAAGAACCAAAACAGAAAAGGAAAGAGAAGTACGAAGGAAAAAGAATGAAGAAAGACTTCGGGAACTATCTGACTCCATGAGGAAAGGAAATATAAGAGTTATAGGAATTCCAGAAGGAGAGGAGAGAGATGTAGGAACAGAGAAAATATTCCAGGAGATAATTGAAGAGAACTTCCCAAATGCGAAGAAGGAGCTGAAAATTGATATACAAGAAGCAAGAAGAGCACCAAACTTCCACGACAAAAGGAAAAACACAGCAAGACACATAATAGTAAAGCTCCCAAAAATCCAGGACAAGGGAAAAATAATGAAGCTGACAAGAAGGAAGAGACAGATAACATTCAAAAGAAAACCAATCAGGCTGACATCAGACTTCTACGAAGAAACACTATGGGCAAGGAGAGAGTGGAGGGACATAGTCAACAGACTCCAAGAAAACAGATGCCAACCAAGAATACTCTATCCCGCAAAGCTCTCTTTCCTCCATGAAGAAAGAATATGGACCTCGCCAGACATAGAGAAACTCTGGAATTTCATTACGAATAAACCCCCACTCCAAAAAATACTACAAGGAATCCTGAGGGATTGGGGTCAGAATGGCGGGATTGCAATTGTATGGGGAATATAAAAATAAAATTTATTAATTAAAAAAAAAACCTCAGAGGGACGAATAACAACGAAAGAAGACCAAAAAAAAAATTTATTAAAAGAATAAATAAAATCAAAGGAAAGACAAACATAATGGCAAATACAGATGCTAACATATCAATATTAACTCTAAATGTAAATGGACTAAACTCTTCAATAAAAAGACACAGAGTTGCAGCCTGGATTAAGAAACAAAACCCAACCTTTTGCTGTCTCCAGGAAACACATTTAGCTACAAAAGATAAAAATAGGCTCAAAGTGAAAGGATGGAAAACAATCCTACAAGCAAATGGGCCAAAAAAGAAAGCAGGAACAGCTATACTTATATCAGATAAAACAGACTTCAAACTCAAAAAAATAAAAAGAGACCCCAATGGTCACTACATTATGATCAAGGGGACAATACTTCAAGAAGAAATAACACTCATTAACATATACTCACCAAACGAAAGAGCACCAAAATATATCAGACAACTGTTGTCCTCTCTGAAAACAGACATCAGAGAAAACACATACGTAGTGGGAGACTTCAACACACCACTATCAACAATGGATAGATCAACAAGACAAAAAATAAGTAAAGAAACTAAAGCTCTAAATAAGGACCTAGAGCATTTGGGCTTAACAGACATCTATAGAACACTAAACCCAAAAAAAAACGGAGTACACATTTTTCTCAAGCGCACACGGATCATTCTCCAGGATCGATCACATACTGGGGCACAAGACAAACATCAACAGATACACCAAGATTGAAATCATACCAACCATCTTTTCTGACCACGAAGGCATCAAACTAGAAATAAATCATAAAAAGAAGGCAAGGAACTATCCTACCTCATGGAGATTAAAAGCCACACTACTGGAAGACCACTGGACTAACGAGGAGATCAAAGAAGAAATTAAAAAATTCTTTGAATTGAATGACAAGGAGGACACCAATATCCTAAATGTATGGGATGCAGCAAAAGCAGTAATAAGAGGAAAATATATAGCAATAGAAGCTGACATCAAAAAACAAGAAAGAACTCAAAGAAACAACCTAACCTCGAAGCTCAAAGATCTAGAAAAAGAACAACAAAAAAACCCCAAAACCAGTAGAAGAAAAGAAATAATAAAAACCAAAGCAGAAATAAATGAAATTGAAATTAAAAAAACAATCCAAAAGATCAATGAAACCAAGAGCTGGTTCTTTGAAAAAAATAAATAAAATAGACAAACCCCTAGGCAGGCTAACAAAGGAAAAAAGGGAGAAAGCACAAATGCACAGGATCATAAATGAAAGAGGAGAAATCACAACGGACACAGCAGAAATCAAAAGAATAATCAGTAACTACTATGAACAGTTATATGGAAACAAGTTCAACAATCTAGAGGAGATGGACAAATTCCTACAACTCTACAATCACCCAAAGCTAGATAAAGAAGAAATAGAACACCTAAACAGACCAATTACAAGCAGCGAAATTGAAATGGTAATCAAAAACCTCCCCAAAAACAAAAGCCCAGGACCTGATGGATTTACAAATGAATTCTACCAAACATTCAGAGACGAATTAGTGCCTATCCTTCACAAACTCTTCCAAAAAATTGAGAAAGAAGGGACAATACCAAACACGTTCTATGAAGCCAATATTACACTAATACCAAAACCGAATAAGGACAACACAAAAAAGGAAAACTATAGGCCAATCTCCCTAATGAACACTGATGCAAAAATCCTCAATAAAATTTTAGCTATCAGAATCCAACAATGTATCCATAAGATAATTCACCACGACCAAGTTGGATTCATTCCAGGGGCACAAGGATGGTTTAACATCCTAAAATCAATCAACGTTATCCAACACATCAACAACAATAAATATAAAAACCATATGATAATATCAATAGATGCTGAGAAAGCTTTCGACAAAGTGCAACACCCATTCATGATAAAAGCCCTTGAAATTCTTGGGATACAAGGAATATACCTCAACATCATAAAGGCCATCTATGACAAGCCAACAGCCAGTATCATTCTCAATTGTGAAAAGCTGAAAGCAATTCCATTAAGATCTGGAACAAGACAAGGATGTCCACTCTCACCACTGCTTTTCAATATAATACTGGAAGTCCTAGCCAGAGCAATAAGACAAGAGAAAGACATCCAAGGAATCCAAATAGGAAAAGAAGAAGTCAAACTATCACTATTTGCAGATGATATGATAATATACATAGAGAACCCCAAAATCTCCACAGAAAAACTAATTCAACTCATCAATCCATTCAGTAAAGTGGCAGGATACAAAATCAACACGCAAAAGTCAGTAGCCTTCCTATACACAAACAATAAATCTGAAGAAGAAGAAATCAAAAAAACCACCCCTTTTATTATCGAAACAAAAAAAATCAAATATTTGGGAATAAATCTAACAAAAGAGTTAAAGGACCTATACAAAGAAAACTCTAAAACACTGTTAAAAAAATAGAAGAAGACACAAAGAAATGGAAAGACATCCCCTGCTCATGGATTGGAAGAATAAACATTATTAAAATGGCCATCCTACCAAAAGCAATATACAGATTCAATGCTATTCCAATCAAAATCTCAATGGCATTCTTCAAAGAAATAGAACAATTATTGATGAAATTCATATGGAATCACCAAAAAACCCGAATAGCCAAAGCTCTACTGAAAAAAAAAGAAGGAAATGGAGGCATCACACTCCCAGACTTCAAACTATACTACAAAGCCATAATCTTCAAAACTGCATGGTATTGGAACAAGAACAGACATACAGACCAATGGAATCAAATAGAAAATCCAGAAATAAACCCACAGATTTATGGTCAACTAATCTTTGACAAAGGAGCAAAGACTATGCATTGGAGCAAAGAAAGTTTGTTCAATAAATGGTGCTGGGAAAACTGGGTCGCTACATGCAAAAGAATGAAGCTTGACCACTACCTCACACCATACACAAAAATCAACTCAAAATGGATTAAAGAACTAGACATAAGACCTGAAACCATAAAATACATAGAAGGAAATATAGGCGAAACACTACGGGATTTGCACATCAAAGACATCTTTACAGACACATCACCCAAAGCAGTCATAGTGAAGACAAAGATAAACAGCTGGGACTACATCAAATTAAAGAGCTTCTGCACAGCAAAAGAGACAATAACAAAAACAAAGAGAAACCCCACCAACTGGGAGAACATTTTTGCACCCAACACTAATGATAAAGGACTGATCACAAATATCTGCAAAGAGCTGATGAGACTCAGCAACAGCAAAGAAAATAATCCAGTCAAAAAATGGGCAGAAGAGCTAAAAAGAAACTTCTCTGAAGAGGAAATGCAAATGGCCAACAGACATATGAAAAAATGTTCAACATCACTTGTAATCAGGGAAATGCAAATCAAAGCTACAATGAGATACCATCTTACACCAGTGAGAATGGCACATATTAAAAAAAAAAAAACAGCAACAACAAATGTTGGCGAGGTTGTGGAGAAAAAGGAACTCTCCTTCCCTGCTGGTGGGAGTGCACACTGGTCCAGCCACTATGGAGAGCTGTGTGGAGATTTCTGGACCTACTAAACATAGAGCTTCCATATGATCCAGCAATTCCACTCCAAGGTGTTTACCCAAAGGACACAGAAACATCTATTCCAAAGAGCACCTGCACCCCTATGTTTATAGCAGCACTGTTTACAATAGCTAAGCTTTGGAAAAAACCCAAATGCCCAAAAATAGATGACTGGATCAAGAAGATGTGGTACATATATACCACGGAATATTACTCAGCATTCAAAAAAGATAAACACATGCAATTTGCAGCAACATGGATGGCGCTGGAAGGGATCATGCTCAGCGAAATAAGCCAATAAGAAAAAGAAAAATACCGGATGGTCTCACTCATAGCAGGAATCTAGAAAACTTAAATAAGGGACCAGGAAAATGAATATAAGAAAGTGAAAATCAAAAACAACAAAAAACTATGAACCAGAGACACTTTTTGGGGGGTGGGGGGCGGGAGGGGAAGGATTGGGGTCAGAATGGGGCGTTTGCAATTGTGTGGGGGAATATAAAAATAAAATTTAATATTAAAAAAAAATCTGATAGAGATCTCTGCTTACAGAAACACCCTTATCTATGCAAGGAACAGAATAAAATGTGGCTTGACCCAAGACATTTCACACACATGATCTCTTCTTGTGGGAGGAGTTGTATTCTGGGTCATTGTTCCAGCTTGGCTATCTTCATTGCAACAAATGTTCTGCCCTTCAATTGATCTTTGGCGTGTCTGTTCTTCCACTAATTGTAAATTCTCAAAGGCACAGATTCCATCTCCTCCCAGTTCCGTATCTGGAAGCAAATCTGTGCCTGACTATGGCATGAGGATGACTCTGACTATGCCATGAGAAGAGATAACTGGAAGAAAGCAAGTGACTATTTACCACATTTACAGCACTCAAGACAAAATACATTAAATGCATAGTCTATAAAATTAATATCAAGTAAAGGACATAGGCATGATGTTAGAATAGGTAACAGTATGACTTTGCTCTTCCTATAAAGCCAAAAGATTCTAGACAACAACACAAAAGTTTATGAAAAGGTACTGTCCTTAGGGAAAGGTAAATACAAAGAAAATATACAAAATTGCATGATATAGTCCTGTAGTAAAAATATTGATTCTGCTTGAGCATTTGGAAAGGCCACATCAAAAATACCCATGGAATTTATTCTGGAATACACGATGTAGTGAGATGTTGTGATGGCAACAATGTTGGTGTAGGGTAGGAATGTGAAAGAATTGAGTTTCGTGTGTGCAATTCAAATTACATTCTTTTCAGTCTAAAAGGTTTCATAGCTTTTCAATATGGCACGTAATGCACATTATAACAATAAAGACACCAGGAGAACACATGGGAGGGAAATGAACATGGAGCATGACGTCCTGTGCACACAGGCTAGATGACAATACTGTACACAATAAATAGTATTATGAATCAATATACCTCACTAAGCATAAAAAATATGATGACATATTAAACAAAAATCACCAGACAAAAAAGGAGAAAGGAATAAAAGCATGTCACAGAAAGTCAAAGAAACACAGAGATGCAATCGAGAGGAAATGATGTATGAAAAAGGCTGATCATAAAGGAAACATTTTTAAATAACAATACCTGAGTCTCCCTTTCTGTAATTAGTTTGTTCATAAATGAAAAAAATTCCACACTGAATTGACAATGTGTCTGAATGAATAAGAAAACAATACCAATACAATCTTATCCATATCACACCCACCAAAGATTTAAGTGCACCATGAGGAATGAAGATGGAACTATATGCTGGGAAAAGTGATAATCAAATATGGAGCTGTGTTGAACACACTAATATCAGAAGAATATAAACTGAGTCAAAACCATCACAGAATGTAAAGAAGATCACAACAATAGAAAATGACATATTTTGGGTAGTCATTAAAAATATTCCACATGCACTAACGTGAGGTCGCTGAATGTGTGCAGACCACACAGGCAGGACTGAATGCAGAAGAGGAAGACAATACAATTCCAGGAGAGGTTCCAGCCCCAACTGCGATTAGAAGGAAAATGATAATGTAAGTTCAAGAAGGTGAGTTGACCACTAGGGCCAAATTTAAATCTGAAAGCAAGATGCAGTTCACATACATGATAGAGTAGAGACAGCTAAGCTATAAAAAAGGATGAACTCAGGCTATTTGCAACAACAGGATGGAACATAGCAGGAGCATAGCTAATGTAGAAAATCAGGAGAAAGACATTTGCTGGATCGCTTCACTCCAATTTCAAATCTGGAGGAAAAAATAAAGGAACCGACAAACCAGAACAAACTAGAAATATGACTGCAGAATTGTGGGTATTACAGAGGGATGGAGAGTGGGTGTGGGTACAGAGGTGGGAGGGTGTTCAAAGATCTATGGAGAAGGCCCACAAGTGCACTGGTGGTGAGTGTGGTGGTGGCAGACCTCTGACAAGATGAAACTCTATTCCCTAAATCAAGTGTTACCTCAATTCAAAAAATTAAAGAATATATTGAAAATATGGAGATGAAACAAATTTCTCAAAAACTGTGGACTCAGAAAACGATAAGATGTAAATTTCAAGCACTGACACACTAACAATAACACGGATCTTAAATTAACTCCACAACTCAAGAAACTAGAAAAGGAACAATCTAAACTCTAAATTTCCATAAAGAAGGACATTTCAAAATAAAGAAGAAATACATAAACGTTAACATGATGGCAAAAATGTTTGGGCTTCTCTATGAAGAGACATCTGGAATTTGAAAAAAGCAATAAATTTAACAAAATGATAGTTTAATTCACTAGAAAGGAAAGGCAGAAGACCAAGAAAATCATAAGTGAAACACATAAAAATATTTCCTTAGTTTTTATGTCTCCTCGGCACTGGCTACAGTCACCTGTAGACATTTTCAAAGGCATGTACTTCCCTTCATGGCAGGGAGAGACCTTTCTGTCAATTCTTATTTAAATGTTATATCACACACTGCTCAGAATGACAGCATATGCAGCAAATGCTGCCTCATCATGTGTCCAACTTTCTCCTGCTCATCGAAGGGAAAAAAGTTCTGCATCCAGCCTGTGGTCGTCACTGTGAAAGGCTTTCTGCACATCCTTCTGACATCAACACTCCCTGGCTGCTACTGGAGTCCCTGCAATACTTGGTACCTGTTTCTACGTAATTCATAGCAGCTGAAGTTTTTATCTAGTATGTTAGTTGTACTATATCATCCTTTCACTGATGCTTTTGCTTTCTTCCAGATGATTCCCACAAGAAGGTGGAATTGCACAGATCAAACTCCTCCCAAGGTATGAGCCCCCAACCTGAAACTCTTGATTCCATGGCTTTAGAAACCACAACCTTAGGTTTCCCCTCCCATGTCAGAACATCCTGTCCCTCACTGAATGATTTCTGGGTTCTCCTCAGCCTCACAAAGGCTGACTGAAATCAGAGCAGCAGACGAGACAGGAGAGGTCTGCCGTGCCATGTGTATAGCTCCCTGGCCAGTCGGGGATGGAACTCATGCTGCAGAGGCCACAGATAGCTTCACAGTGCTGTGCTTAACCCCTTGCACCACCAGGGAGGCCCACATTTTCCTTTCTCACAGCATATCACTTCAACAAAACAAAGAATACTTCCATGATTACTGTTCTTATCCCCACTCATAGATAATTTATCACTTTCAAAAACTTCCCATGAACATACTGAGTGAAAAAAACAAATGTCTGGGGCCTCCCCAGTGGCACAGTGGTTGAGCGCTGGGTTGCAAAGGTTCCCGCAGCCTCTGCAGCGTTGGTTCGATCCCCGGCTGCTCCATGGCCACCGGAGGAGGGTCTCATATGGCGCTCAAACCTCTCCTGCCTCCCGCTGCTCCCCTCAGCAGTGTACTTCGGTCCTTCTGCCTGCTCTGCTCCCCGCTCTGGCTCTGGGAAATTCTCTCACCCTCCTGCACTTCTGACTGTACCCAGTGCTTGTATAAATTAATTAATTAATTAATTAAAAAAATACCTGAAGAAGTACCTTAAAGAAAACAGTCGGTTAGTATAAACTAATAGAGAGAACACAGAAAATGTGACTACTGCAGAATAATTTCCTGCAGTGTCAGTGACTGCATTCTGGTGAAATCCAACATTGACAACCGTTAAAAAAAAGAGCAGGAGTAAATCTAGGAGAGAGCTTATGTGGAAACTGAATAAAGAATCACTTTGATAAATGCAGATAAACTCCAAGGTTTGGACACTGGAAAAGTAGCGCAGTGTGGCCAATATCACTGGCCACTCTCCCAGCCTCCTGCTAGCCTCCTGCCAGGCAAGCACTGACTGACCTGAGAGGTTCTGGCTTGTGGCTTCCTCCACAGTTCACGGCTGTACTCCCTTCTCCAACCTGATGCTCTCCTCAGGATCGGTAACACAATGCCCTGTGATGAGGAACAGTGTTGGTTCGGTCAAGTTAAACTTCAGTTTTGAAGACTAACGAAAGCAGTGTTAAGAGCTGTGCAACGAAGGTCACCTGGAACTTTTCAGAAATAGGGCGAACACCCACAATCTAGTCTGTTTGCCATGTTCAACCTCACCACCACCCAATTTCACAAGAAAGACCACACTTAATCAGTGTAGAAAACAGCACTTGCACTCGTGTTACACTGGAGCTTCCTCACAGAGGGACACCAGGTGACTGCAGGTCTCCAGCATCACATCCCGGTACAGGGTCCTCTGAGCATCATTCAGGTCTTCCCACTCCTGCCAGGGGAAGTTCACAGCCACATCCTCCAATGACACCATCCCCTGTGAGGGAACATTTCTCCTCATTTCAGGGCCGTCAGCCTGGGTCACACAGCAACAGTGTAAACACTCCTTCTTGTGCTCTTGTACAGGAGGCACCATCTTCCTACTCACACTGTGCTGTGAACAGAATTCTCAGGGGAAATAGTCTTACCTCTAGATTAACCCATTTGCTCCTAAAAGAACCACAATAGTTTACCATACAAATTTGGAAGTGTCTTTGAGTCTATGAATACAAGGATGAATAAAATCTTCCCCTTGAAGAGGTTATCACCTGGTTGGCAGGTAGAATAACACATACGTGGAATAACATGCTACGTAGTGGTGTGAAAAGCCTGCTGAATGCAGACACGGTACAAAAGAAGAAAAACCAACACTTTGTAGTGTTGGGTTACACGTCACTGAAGACCCAAACGCTTAGCTCTTCCTTGTAAATCACACTGTCATGTGGATGAGACAACAGCAGATGTCATAGAGTGAGAAAATTAAAAACACTCGCCATGATAACTGACCTGCAGAGAGCACGCTGCCAGGCAGAGTCCCCAGCAGGAAGGCAGGAGAGACAGTGAAAGTATTCTGGAACTGAAGCCAGTCAGATTTATGAACTGTGGGACATGGGAGCTGAATTCACCAGAATAGAAGGATATGTGGGGTCTCCCTGGTGGCGCAAGGAGTGAAGAACCTCAGATCTGCCTTTTCTGCTCCCCACTCTGTCTCTGATGAGTCCTCTCACCCCCACACCTCTGGCCTGTACCCACCTCTTATATTCATACATAAATAAAAACGAATCTTTTAAATAAATCAAGCTTGAAGGGGAGTTAGGTATTTGGGGGAAATATACTCACTGGGCAGCAGGCTGAGCCACACAGCAGGACTGGAGCAGACAGGCCCAGCACAGGAAGGTGAGGGGCCAACGGCCTCCCCTCTTCACCAGGTGAGTATCATGGAGGACGAAAAAGACAGGTGGAGATTATAGGTAAATTTCCATCTGGTAATGACCAAGAGGCTGAGCTGACCCAGCACGTGCATTAATCGGATGCAGGGGTGTGAGCCTGTGTGGACCCTGGGGAGGACACTCGTGGCTCTACAGGCACTTCTGCTACAGGAGAATTACATTTACTGGGCGCTCCTGGGAGTCAGACGGAGGGGCTCCGACAGGCGGGTGGAGGTTGCCCTTTTGTGATACTCATTTCCACGAATAAGAGAACATCCCCGTGAGGAGGCGTCCAGGTTCTCACGTTGGAAGGATTTGTCCAAATCTCTCCATCCCTTATCAGAGGGAGAGGCAGCCCCTTAGGACCGCACCACTCGCACCCTTGTAGCTGGGCTCCCCACTGCCCCCCAGGGCTGACCCCCATCCTCTGTCCTTTCTCTGGAGTTGAAGATGTCATTGCACAGGGGGCAGAGACCATGTTGGTGGGTCACTCAGTGTTCCTGGGTCTTCCCCAGGCGAGCGAGGAGGTGTCCACGTGTACTCAAGTATATTTTCTCCCACTGATGCCCTTTATTCCAGGAAGGTCTCCATGGAGAACCGCAGGGTAGATGAGATGACGTTTCCTCCCAGGATCCCGGCGCAGACCCAGAGGAGTATACAGAAGGGGAGACAGGAGGTGCTTCAGGGCAAACCCGAAGGGAAGGGTTGACCCAGGTGGGGAGTCCTCAGCACGTGCTGGGGAATCCAGGGCGAGGCCCCCCAATGAGCAGAGAGAAAAGGGACCTTAAAGGCATTACCCCAGGAACGAGAGGAGGGAAAGCCGAGGGAGACAAGGAAAGGGAAGATGCGCGGCAGCAGCAGGTGGCAGTGTTGGGGCAGAACCAGAGGCACCCTGAGACCCCAGACCCTGCGCACCCTCCACTGGCACTGCCATCTGTTGCATGCGGAGCAAACACCCCCTCACGTGAAAGCCCTGCTGTGGAAAACAACAGGGTTGGGGTGCAAGGGAGAGGAGAAAGGACAGGGTTAAACAGTTTCCAAGGAACCAAAGCCTCCCGGGCCTGCAGGGTCAGTCCCATGACCCCTACAGTGATGACCACAGCTTTGGGCACTGCCTGCGGCATCCTCTCTGCAAGTCCCCCCTCCAGGGGCTGTGGGGGAAGCGGACACACCTGACCTGCCCTCAGGCTACAGAATTTTTGGGGACTTGCTGTCGGGGTCTCTGCCATCTCGCATGTCTGTCCTGGAACAGACCTGCCCCAACAAGGGGCCTGAGCCACGAGGGGTCTCTGCCCCCCCCCGGCCTCTTTCATTCCTGCCCATGCTGCAGTGATCCCCAGACCCAATGCGGGGTCATCCCTGGGGCAAACACCTGCCCAAGAGGGCGGCTTCTGCACGGGAGTCTCCAGCTGGCCAGGGATGTCTACGGGAAAGCGGAAGGGGAGACCCCAGCAGGTGGCACCTCTGTGCACCCCTCCACCTGCAAGGGAGAAGAATAGCCCCCCCAAATGCCGCTGTGGCCCTAGATTCAGTGCAGGACAGGCCCTTGAGAAAAAGCTGGGTCAAGAACACCGGCTCCCACACCCCTGAAAGCAGGAGCTGAATCTCCCCTGCCTGGGGCTGCCCCAGGGAGAGGGGAAATCACAGGGGTCTGCAGGTCCGTCTCCCCTGCCCGGAGCTGGCGCCCCCGACCTTCCCCGGTTGCTGTCCCCCCAGAGCCTTCCCTGCCCCAAGGGTGGCGCCCACTGTGGTCCAAGGACCCACCCGGAGTCTGCTCGTCTCTCCCTGGAGAAAAGATGTGTGTGGGGACGGGACACCTGACGCCCCCCACTATTCGAAATTCCTTCCCGGTTCGTGCGCATCACAGGGTTGGGTGGAGGCTCCTCTGCACTTACCCAGCAATTTCTCTCCCACAGGATTTTCTTCTAACGCCGCTGGGAGCAGCACGTGGAGCCCCCGCGCCATCTTCTGGCCAAGACAGAGAGAAGCTGTTTAAACAATGAGAGCGAAGGATTGACATTTTTCCAGTTAGCAGAAGTCACGGAACAGATCTAAAGACCCATTGCTCCTCCCCACTGAACGGTTTGCCCCGGTTGCCTGGCTGCTGTATGCAAGTTGGGTGAACTGCAGAGTGCCCTCAGCGAAGCGTCACCGGGCAGTGGGGCTCAAAGGGCAGACTGAATTTTCAGGGCACCCCTTCCTGCCCCCAGGGCTCTGATGGAAACTGTTTTTGAGCCACAGATCTTGGAAACAGCGAGTAGGATGGGACCAAGGCCCACGTCGGAAAACGTCTTTAAAAATCTTTTTATGGGGCCTCCCTGGTGGCGCAGGCGGTTGAGGGCCACACCATGAAGTAATCCGCAGCCTCTGCAGCACGGGTTCAATCCCTGCAAGTCAGGGAGAAACCCACATGGTGCAGCAGACCTCTCCTGTCTCGTCCGCTGCTCCCCTCAGCAGTGTATTTCAGTCAATCTGCTGTTCTGTTCCCCACTCTCTCTGGTGGATCCTCTCACCCCCTGCATCTCTGGCCTGTACCTCAGATCATGTATGCATAAATAAATATTTAAAAAATCATTTTATGGCGCCTCCCTTGTGGGACAAGGGTTGGGACGCAGGCTATGGGGCTGTCCATGGCCACTGCAGCGCAGGTTGGATCCCCGGCCAGGGAGATACCCAGGTGTACAGCAGACCTCTCCTGTCTCCCCGCTGCTCCCCTCAGCAGTGTATTTCAGTCAGTCTGCCTGTTCTGCTTCCCGCTCTGTCTCCGGTGAATCCTCTCACCCTCCCAAGCATCTGACCTGTACCCCAGTTCTTGTATAAAAATAAATAAATCTTTAAAGAATAAACAAATAGATAAATAAATAAATAAAAAGGTGGACTGCGGTCCTCACTCTAACTTGACTTTAAATCTCACCCAACTTTCCTGAGAGTCTGACTAGCCTCCCAGTGATCATGCTATCAACACTGTCCCTAACTAAACTAAGAAACTAGTAGTTTTCACTGGCCTTGCGACTCTGCACACACAGCAAGCCAACCCTCCCGCAGAGTTCCTGGCAATGTGCCTTACTCCAGCATTTCAGGGCTCCCCGGGTGGGTGTTGCCCTAACTAGGGACACACGGGATTTAGAACAGCTCCTCTGCTAGGAACAAATATCCCACCGACATTCTTTTTAGTCTAACAGCACTCTAAAAATGGGTCGCTTCCCTGGTGAAATGTACTCTCATGTCACAACCCCAAAACTTGCTAGCTATTTTACTACTGCTCCTCTTGTTACTAAGCCTACCACACAGCGGCTGTCCCCAATGACTTTGCTACAGGGCAGGGAGAGGGGCAGCCCAGACCCCGCAAACCTGCCTGCTCTAAACAGGTTCTGCCATCCTGCTTCCTTCCTTCCTCAGTCTCCTCTGCAGCTTCTTCTCTCCCTGCTCAGCTCCACTCTCCCTTGGATGGGGCAGGGAACCTGGAACCTCCCCCTTTCCTGGGGACCCCCGTTACAACTTCACCTGTGACCGAGGGCCCTTAGTTGCTGCTGTACTTCTCATTCTCCTCTTTAAATCTTAACATACACAATCTCCTATTCAAATTTGTTTCTTCTAACCTAGGGGGAGCGCCTCAAGTTTAAACTCCTCTTCCCAACAAACAGCTCACCCGTACAAGAGGAACAGCCTATCCAGATGCCCCACCTGTGCACTCCAGATGCACCCCTCACCTCCTTCCAGAACCACCAACAGACAGCTCAGGGACTCGTGTCAGGGAGACCATGTCCCGGGCCCTTGGAGGTAGGGCCAGCTCTACATGCCACTCCAGCTGGAAGCAGCTACAGAAAATGGACCTCCTCCCTGCAACTCCCCAAAAGATTTTGGGCTGGATATGGTCATGGGGGGATGATGGAGGACAAGAATGGAAAGACTGGAAAGGACGTGCCCCAAGGCCAAAACCTGACTCACACAAGGAGGTGGGGGTCGAGGAAATGCACACGACCCTTAACCCAACTGTGGAGGACGGACCCTCAGGCGCCAGCGCCTTGTCACGAGGCAGGAGAGGCGAGCAGGATCCGATGCTCTAGGGAGTGGGACACAGGCCTGAGAGGAAGGATGTGGAGACGGGGCCCACCCCGGAATCTCTGGTCCCTTTCTAGTGCTGCCTGTTGCCCAACATCTGCAACAAGCAGCTGCTCCACGGAGGAGTGAGCCTCCCAAGGAGAAAGGGACTGTGGCAGGGCAGGCTCCGCACAGGCCCGGGGCAACCATCCCCCTGCCCGCCCGTGACCACGCAGGAGCCTCTTCTCACCAGCTCTCACCTCTGTGGGGCAGCATCCTCCTGCTGGTGGCCTGTACCTGCCAGGACGTCTCCACTGATCTCCCTCAGCGGAGGCCGCTCTCCTCAAGGCCACCCGCCTGCAACCGTGCAGGCCTCTCTCAGCAAACCTGTCCCCTTCCCTTTTCCTGAGAAACCAGCCCTTTAAACACAACTAACATCTTCGTCTCATGGAGAAGCGACCTGGGAAACTCCCGGGTGCTGCTGAAACAGGGTCTGGGGAAACATTTCCCAGAGTGAACCCCAGTACCTCGCACTCCAAAAACCCCATCACCCCCACTCTATTCCCCCGAGGCCCACGGAAAAAAACCCGCAGTTCTGGAAGGACACTAGGAAAGATCTCTGACACCACCTAGTGCCCAGAACAAAATCACCACCTTCCTGATAGTGGGAAGCCAGGGATCCCAAAACCACCTCAGGCGCTGAGAGGGGCTGGGCCAAGCAAACGGGGTAAGAAGAGAATCCAGGCCAGTCAACTGTAAAAGCAAAACCAATCATGACAGCTGAAAATACATGTGGTTCTGCTGGCAGGACAATCACAGACACTGCTACTACAACTGTAATTTGATGCCACCATTAAATAAAATACCAAATTTCAGTTAGAATTAGGGAAAATCAAGATGCATTTTACCTCTTCCCTGATTCCATACTCCCGTCTAATTGAAGGATAAAGGGCTGAGTTCAGTGAACAGGGAGTGTTCAAGGTGGGGAATCTGAGCAGGCTGGAGACCAGCTCCAGCTAGATGTCGGTGTCAGGGATCTCAGCAGGAGAGGACCGCCTTGGTGAAGTTTTTCGGAGGGCTGAGGGGAAGTGGAGCCAGGTAGGAGAGAGGAAGACACAGACACCGTCTCTCGTGCAAGTATCTCCTCCTGAGGGTCTCAGCAGGTCTTTTTTTATACCTTAAGGCCAGTGGTGAGATGATATCAGTATAAGCATCAAAGCAGAACAGAGACAATCATTACATATTTTCTCATGAACATACAAAGACCCTCTTGATCTCATACTACAAAAGGACACTTCCTTAATCTGATTAAGAAAATCTACAGGGACAATGACTCCCTTAGGTACAACTCTTTTTCTAATGTAATCCATTGTCTCACACAGTAAAATGTTTGTAAGATATTGAAGGACTAAACATAGCAAGACAGCAGCCATTTTAAGGAAAATGACCGTCTTAAAGAGCACAGCTGTCCGTTGCAGGGTAAAACCACAAGAACCACAAGGCAAGGGCGAAAACTTAAAGGCTGCCAAAGAAAGGTACACAATCAGATTGAACTTGGTCCCTGTTGTGAAAGGTCCCCTTTTTATGGTATGAAAGGTCCCCTTTTTCTGCTGTCAACAGTGTATAAAAAACAGCTTTTCACCCTTAACAGGGTCCCTCTCTCAACCTGATGAGACTGCTGTGTCAGTACACCAGGCAGATTCGGACCCTAGCTTAAGCTAGCAATAAAGCCTTTTTGCTTTTGCATCTCTGGCTCCATGTAGTTTTTGGGAACACCAGACGGAGTTGAGGCGCCAACTCCTAACATGTTCAGTAACAATCAATCACCCTGTCAAGCCTTCCTAATTTCCCAGTGGACATGAAAGTCCATTGTTATGCTAAAATCAACCCATTCCCTAGTACTCAATTCCTCTAGCCCATTATCAATTACTTCAAAGTGATCTAAAGTAACTCATCAATACTGTTTAGTTCGACAGAAATCTAACTTTCAACTAGAAATACCGAACCTCCACACAACCTGCACACTGTTAACTTTCCGAATACACCAGGAGATGTATTGTTGCCTCAAACAGGTACCCCCAGGTTAGGCTATGGTTTCCAATCACAGCTGGTTCAGGGCAGCTTGTTCTCCATAGTTCTCGGGGCGAAAACATTTCTTTCCTAACTATATCTTTAACAATTTTTACTTCCTTTGTGACAGTTCATGCGAAAGAACAATAAGCCAATTGTCACCTGGGTCCGAATTAGGTTTTCACAGGCCAATGAATAACTAACTTACTTCAGCATTAACTAGGAACAAAGAGGAGAGCTTCATCAGGCTTTGCCATGGAGACTCCCTAGTTCAGATCTTCTTTGGGAGGTGCAAGAACTCCCGTCTCTGGGAAGTACAACTTTCCCTCTTCAGGGGATCACAGGGACTCCCCACTTTTTGAAGTCTCCCCTAATGCCCTGACGATATCAAGAGACAGCCTGAGTGGTGCAGCAGCCACAGAGCAGGCTGGGAAGGATGAGACCAAGCGATAGAATAAAGAGGGCTGTCTTCACTTCCTCATGCAAAGAGGAGGATACCAATGTACAGAAATGTCCGGAAAAACAGGTCCGGAGGCCCATGTCCGAGGCCTCAGTTCCAATGAACGAAAGCAAGAAGTCATTGTAAACAGGTGGGGGACACACTTGGAGGTCACAGGCCAGCTGATGAGAGAGAAGACCCAGGAGAGGTCTGAGGACAGAGCAGGGAGTCTCAGGACAGCTGAGACCAAAGACTGACACAGCTGAGGCAGGTCCACTCCTGCTGAGCTCTTCCCAGTGATGCTCTTCATAAATGCTCTGGTGCAGTGGCACACGATGAAATGTTACTTAGGGATCAAGAAAGACAAACTCACGCCATCTGCGGTAACAAGGATGGAGCTGGAAGGCTACACTAGCCGATGTAAGTCAGAAGGAAGAAGATAAATACCGGATGGTCTCACTGATATGTGGAATATAGAGAAACCAAAAAAAAAAAAATCAAGAAAAAGATAAAACTAGAAAACTGACCACAGAGCTGAGGTCCACAGCAAAGGAAGGAGAGTGAGGGAGGCAAGACAGTAGAGGAAAACACAGTGATGGTTCACTGTTGATGTGGTGGTGGGAGAGCTATGGGGACTACTAAAAGAAAAAGAAATGCTCTGGTGCTGAGTGAGGCATGGAGGCAGGGCACCTGAGAGCTGAGAGGAGATAAGAGGCTGCCTACACAGAAGAGCCTTCATGACTGATGCCTGAGGGGAAAGTGTGTGCAGGGGCCTGGGTTAGGGGACTGACGGAAAGGGTGACGCGGCAGGCAACAAATACTTGAAGACTGCAGGTTTGGGAAAATCACAACTGGAAAGCAACAAAAAGGGAGGATGTAATCCAAGGTCCACCCGGGGGGTGTGGCACTCCATATATGGTTGGTGTTAAAATTCTTCTAGCAAACGCCAACAGCTTGATAGCTGTGATGAGCTCTAGAAGTGAATCAGCCAGACTTTTGAAAGTTCCTGTAAGAATTCCTCCCTCATTCCTTCTCCTGTGCCACCCCCCTCATGCAAGCTGTTCTCAGAACACAGATAAAGGTCCGTCAGCCAGAGAGGAACCATATTCCAGACATCTCATGTAATGCTTACTTATCGCCAGAACCTTCCATGTCTTAGATGTGCCTTTCATCTGTCTCCCCCTTATCTATTTACCCTTGGCATGGACTCCAGGTCAGCTCCTTCCCTCTAGCGCCCATGCTGCCTCCCATCACCTCCAGCGATCCTCTTTTCTCATCCCTTCCCTCCCACTGCTTCTTCTCTAATGCATATAGTTCTAGCACTTCAGAGCCAGACTGATTCACAGCTGCTCTTCCCAGATACACTTTGGTTCCTGAGGAAACCTAAATGTCAAGTCCAGATTCCTTAGCCCAGCACACTGAAGACTGACCGACTTCTCCAGGCTCCCCTGTGAACTCCCACATACCAGATGAGCAGCCTCAGAAGACCTAGAAAGACTGGGTCACAGGTCTTGTTCCCACCAATAATCTCATTAGCTACTGTTCCTGCTGGTCCTTGATGATGGGGTCCTGAGTGATTCACCAGGCCCAAGGCAGTCTCAAATAGCCCTTGTCTGATTTCCACCCCTCAGTGTGCTCTAAAAGATATTAGAACTTGGGGGAATTCAAGACTGAGGACTGCTAAGCGTCCGCAGGCTTTGTGGACATAGTCCCTATCAGCTGCTGTTATTAAGGACCCCTTGGCGTTCTTGACAATTGTCCAGTATATCCTTCTTTCAAACCATTGATTGCCAGTGTGCACAGGTCAGAGACAATGGGACTGACATACAAAGACATTCTAGAACATAATTCTGGAGTTGAACCCCCATCAAATTTGAGCACAAATATTAATCAAGAAATGAATTAGTGCCTCCCCGGTGGTGCAGCGTTTGAGCACTGGGCTGTGAAACTGCCCGCCGCCTCTGCAGCACCGGTTCAACCCCCGGCCACCGGTGAGGGTCCCACATGGCGCGCAGACCTCTCCTGCCGCCCGCTGCTCCCCTCAGCAGTGTCCTTCGGTCCTTCTGCCTGCTCTGCTCCATGCTCTGGCTCTGGTGAATTCTCTCAACCTCCTGCGCTTCTGACTGTACCCAGTGCTTGTATAAATAAATGAATAAATCTTTATAAAAAAAAGAGTCTGTCCATCTCTTCTGAAAAAAAAAAGTGATGAAAAGATTATGTATGAATGAAATTAAGATGTGATGCTACTATACAATTTACAAACATGATCAGGAGGAGAAAACAACAGAATTAAAACATACAGATGAATGACAGACATTGAAAATCTGTTTGAGAAAAATCTCATAGTTTTGAGGACAAAAATACAAATTAATTACAGACATAAAATGAAATTGTAATTAGTGAGCATAACCAATGGAAATTCAACATAAAAACTGTTGTGCATGTACAGAAGAAAACAAAAAGCAAAGAGAAAACACTAGATAGATGACTGATGATAGAGGGATGGATGTATAGATCAATCAATCGATCGATTGTGGGTCAATTGATAAACAAAGACAAGAGATATAGATGAATGTCGTAAAGTTTCTAAACAAAAGGTTTAGAAAGAATCTTCTAAAACTCTAGAGATCATTCAGAAAATTTTGTTCCCTTGTAAAGAAACACATAAAGTCACACCTTCTTGTTAATATTAGATGCAGGACTCCCTCGTGGCGCAAGGGCATAAGACACAACCTATGAAGCTATCCGCTGTCATGCATCACAAGTTCGATCTCTGGCCAGGGAGCTTCCCATATGGTTTAGGAGACCTCTCCTGTCTCTCTGCTGCTCCCCTCAGCAATGTATTATTTCATCAGTCTGCCTGTTCTGTTCCCCACTCTGTCTCTGGTGAATCCTCTCACCCCTTCAGCTTCTGGCCTGTACCCCAGCTCTTATGGACATGTTTCATTTTGTGGTTTTGATGGGAATTCTTTGTGAAAGTTGCATTTGACCTGAAGCAAGAAAAAAGAACCTGCTGTTTTGTTTTTAGGGTTCCAGAGACATCCAAAGAGTGTGAGGAAGCTTGCCTCCATTGGCAGGACTCAACAACTGGGGAAAAAAAAAAAAAAAGTTCTGGTAACCTGGAGAATAGGAAACTCCAGGTGGAAACCAACTTTGTTTCTGAAGCCTACACGGACTAGATGTCAAGAGTTCACTCTGATATTATATGGAGTTTTCCAGCAAAGTTAGCTAGAATTGCTGTTTGGTTACTCTGCCTTGTGATTTTATGCAAAAATAAGTAAATTGGTCTGAGAGTAGATTTAGTTTGCAAATATTTTGCTGTACTATTGTGTAAAATTGGGTCAAGGTGGAGAAAACTTGTTTTTAGAAAAGTTAAACTGGACCTCCCTGGTGGCGCAGGGTGTTAAATACAGCATTATCGAACTATCGCCAGCCACTGAAGCATGACTTCGATCCCCGGCTGGCCAGGGAGCTACACACATTGTACAGCAGACCTCTTCTGCCTTGCCTGCTGCTCCCCTCAGCAGTGTATTTCAGTAGATATTCCTGTTCTGCTCCCCACTCTCTCTGGTGAATCTTCTCACCCCCACCCCCATGGACTGAGTAATTTCCAGGAATGAAGGACTATCATACTAGACACGCACGGACAATACTGGCGGCTGATTGTTATTCACTAAAATCCTGAGATCGGGGTTTAAAATACAAAAAATAAGGGGAGTCTAGAGGAAATCTTGTGCCTATAGGTACTTATATACAACTTTTTATTTACTTTTAAATTCTTGAATTACAACTGCTTTGGTCTAACAACTGCTGAGCAACATCTCGTTCCTACTTCCTCAGGGCAGTGGAGCAGCATTTTATGACAGCAACACCAAGCCCTAGGCCCCTGGTCATAGATTACTGTCCATCGCAAAGGCCAACTTGGCTGGGACCTTAAAACACTGAACATGGGGCCCCCCTGGAGGCACAAGGGCTTAAGGCACAACCTATGAAGCTGTCTGCAGCCACCGCAGCAGGGGTTGGATCCCCCGGTCGGCCAGGGAGCTTCCTACATGGTGCAGCAGACCTCTCCTGACTCACCCACTGTTCCCCTCAGTGGTGTACTCTGGTCAATCTGCATGTTCTGTTCCCCACTCTGATTCTGGTGAATCCTCTCTCTCTCACACACACCCACACCTCTGGCCTGTATTCCAGCTCTTGTATGCATAAATAAATAGATAAATATTAAAAGAAACACTGAACATGGGGGAGAGGGTATGTTACTGTTTCATTACCTACAGGACCACTTTGGATTCCAGCAGAAAAGGACCCATCTTATTCCAGAGCTCCAGCCATTAGCCATCTAGCTGCCACCTGGGATGCCACCTATGTAGGCCGACAGGAGGAACGAGGACCCTTCCCACTGACTGTGCTGTTCTCAGGAACCTCAGATAAAGACTCGATGCCCTTCAGGCTGCTGTACGCTGACATGATGGACATCATGTCAAACCCCCTAGACACCACCAACTCTGTTGTGTTTTGTTGTGACACTGTTCTACTAAACTCCTATTCTGATGTCACGGACCTTAGAGACAAACTATAAGGACAACAGACAGTAAAGTTGTCAAGAGATCAGCTAAACACTGTACAGACCCAACTGTCTTAGCCCTGTGACTGGACCTGTACATCCATCTGTGTAACTCCATTTGTATATAATCAGACTCAGGCTACATGGAAACATATTAAGCAAATTAAATACAATTTCAAGGAAATGTAAATATGTCTGAGCAAATGCAACACTTGCAACAAAATACACAGGGGACATTTGTTAAATGCTTATCAGCAGTAGGAGGGAAATATGTTGTAAATTTAATGATGGGGGTTAGCCAATTTAAATAAACTGAACTTTGTAAAAGCTTTGGGAATTATCTTCATGTTAATTGCACTAATCCTTATTTTTGCATATCTGTTACTTTAAATCCTCTTCTACAAAAGTAAAGGAAGAAGCATGCGGGAGTGAAAACAACTGAATGTTGCTGCCATAGTCATTGTCAAGGCTACACTAAAAAACAAAAAAAAAAAAGGGACCTCCCTGCTGGTGCAAGGGCTTGAGACGCAACCTATGAAGCTGTCCAAAGCCAGTGAACACGAGTTTGATCTCCACCCAGGGGTTTACCCACATGGCACAGCAGACCTCTCCAGACACCCCGCTGCTCCCCTCAGCAGTGTATTTCCATTAGTCCACCTGTTCTGTTCTCCAATCTGGTGAATTCTCTCATTCCCCCACACTTCTGGCCTGTACCCCAGTTCTTGTATGCATAAATAAATAAATCTTTTTTCAAAAAGGCGGGGGAGATGTGGAGACCCCTATGGCATAAAGTGCTGAGGCAAGGAAACTATCAGGGTCATGGCTGAAAGACTGGGTATGGCTAAAAGATGGATCAGCCCGGGTCAGAAGATTGGCCCTCCTACAGATCAGCATGTTGTGTCAGCGAAACCAGGCCTGTGAGAGAAACTAGATTAGAAGAGAGAACAGAATAATCTGATAATGCAGAACCTTGGCTGTGCATGTGTGCCAGAATAATGCTGAATACTAAGGAACAAAAGAATAATCCACTGTTTTGTAACTAACCTAGGAGGTGGTCTGTCTCCATAAATCTGAGTTGTTCTGGGTGCTCCAGACGACTGAGCCAGAATGAGAAGCCTTGCGTCCCCTGTGTATGTTTTCTTCTCCCTGTTGTTTGCTTTCTATTTAGTTCTATGCATTGAGGCGTTGTGCCACTGGTGTTGGCGAGCATCTCTTTGGAGTGCTCCTCTAGGGGTGTCGGAAACTGTTCACCAGACTGAGACTAGCACTGGTAGGCCAAAACTCCACCAGAGTGTTGATGCTGTGTTGCTGGGCACTGTCCCTTACAGTTCCCTCCCTCTGTATTTACTTAGTTCCAACAGGGAATCACTTAGTTGGTGATTTTGTTCTGGTCATGAGGGGGCACCAGAGACCTGTCCTTGCTGACCTTTGCTTTTTCCCAGTGGTTCTCGGCTGGCCTTAGGCTATTTGTAGGTCTCCGTGGAGTCCTTGCCTTCCTCTGATGGCGCCCGGAGCCACTCGATCACCTCTGTGGTGATTTCATCACCGTTCTCCACAGTTCCCATTTGTGGGGTGAGGTGCCTGAAATAGTTCCTCTCTACTCAGTGTCCCACTTGATCTGTAGTTTGTTCTTGCTGGGTTTTTTTCTTTCCTTCTTTCCGTTGGTCAGAGAGTGCCTACTCAGTGGGTGGAGGAGGTAGCAGTGTTCTGACTCTTTCTCTTTTAAAAAAAAATAAATAATAAAACTTCTCTTTGGCAGAGACTAAAAGTCTCTGTCTTGTGGGGAAACTCACTGTGTATGTGAAAGGGGGAATCTGGTGAAACTTTTCTCAGACGTGACCCAAGAACTCCAACTGTGACCCCAACACCTCTCCAAAATATCACTTCTCACCAATGTCAATGTTATAAAAACAAGCAAAGTCAGAGAAACAGTCAGCAAGAGGCACATCAAAGAGAACTGGCTGTAACTGAATGAGGCAATTTGGATTATGGAACATAAAATGTACATTAGGAAAAACTAATGAAATTAAGCACGGAGTTTGGTAATTGTGTCAATATTGCTTCATTAGCTGTAAAAAAAAAATACCAAAAAAATTCATGTAAGATGTTAAAGTGTAAATGGTGTGGGATAAATAAGAACTGTACTATCTTTGCAACTTTTCTGTAAATTTAACAGTATTCATTAAATGTTATATATATTTTTAATGTCCTCAATACTAAATAGGTTGTAAAAGGAAAAAACGATCTACTTTCCTGTTCCCCCAGGTTTTGTTATCCAGAGGCTGGAGAGAGGGATTCTGGGGAGCAAAGCTGGAAACCTCACACCCAGGGCATTCCCCCGAGTCTCCTCTCCTCTGAGCCCTGCTTCTCTGACTCCTCACAGAGCATCTCACCACCAGGATGCCGCCCTCCAGAACCCCCAACTCTTCCCATTTCAGAACCGGCCGTGTCCTTGCAGCTCCACCAGAATCCGAAACACTCCACCAGAATCGGGAAACAGTCAGACAACCCTTTTTATACCAGGGTTGCCCTGTAACAGTTTGGCTCAGTAAAGAAAGGGGGAGCCAAGCTAAACTTTCTCAAAGGAAGGGAAAATTCATTGCACCCCCGGGCGAGCTTCGGGGTCCCAAGAAGGGGGCGGTCCCTGAAGTCGTGCCCGTTGTGGGGGGAGATGTCATTTTATAGGGTGAGGAGAGGTTAAGCAGGAAAATTGGGTTGGCGGGGGAGGGAGGAAACAGGTTTAGGGGGAACAAAGTTTTTTTTTGTGGAGCCAAATTGTTTTCTCCTGCTTATGGCTTCAGTTTTGGTTTGATGGAATCAGGGGTACTGGGGTCAGGACCATCTTGTTGTTTTTTATGTGGGTTTCCTCATTCCTGGTCCCTGCATCAACCTTTCATACCAGCCTTTTGTTGAAAAGGGCCAATGGTTCTTTCTTTGGCTACTTTCTGCTGGACAGCGGCGAAGACCAGGGTGGGGGCTCAGGGCTGGTTATGAGATAGTCTTTGCAGGGACGCGAGGATATGGGTGGAGAAGGAGTTGGTTAAAGGTGGTATGGGACAGTTCTTGGATCCGTGTTGGATGAAACAGAGTAAGCATGGGGCAAAAGAAAAAAATGAGGAGATTAGGATAAGAGGTCCTATGAGTGGTAATACTTTGCCCGAGGCTGTGTTGATCTGAAATTGCCAGGCATAGACAGAAGGGAAGTGGCTTGAAGAGATGGGATTAGAAACAGAGGAAGGAGAGGAGCCTCCCAGGTGGTGCAGCGGTGGACGGTTGAGCGCTGGATTGCCAAGCTGCCCGCAGCCTCTACAGCACCGGTTCAATTCCTGGCCTCAAGGCGAGGGTCCCACAAGGCGGGCAGACCTCTCCTGCCGCCCACTGCTCCCCTCAGCAATGTGCTTCGTCAAGTCTGCCTGTTCTGCTTTTCGCTTTGTCTCTGGTGAGTTCTCTCACCCTCCTGTGCTTCTGACTATACCCAGTGCTTGCATAAATAAATCTTAAAAAAAAAAAAAACAGAGGAAGGTGAATCAGAGGGCCTCTACTTTATAGGCTGAGTGGGATGTGGACCAGGGGCGCAGTGATGTGTACCCGAGTTGGGCCCATGTGCTCGCATACATACTGCTTGTCCACAGGGACCGGTTTGACCCTGGACAGCTGATGCCAGGACATGTTGCCCAAGACCTTGACAGCCGTTGGTGTACTCAGGATGATCATGTGTGGACCCATCCACTTTGGCGGAAGTTGTTTTGGAGAGATGGCTTTCAGAAGAACCTGGTCTCCAGGGCACAGCAGGTTGACAGGTGCATCAGGGGACAGAAGCACAGGTTGTGGCAGACAACTGTCTGCGTATTCTTGGAGCAGCTGTCTGAGCAAAGAGAAGTATGGAAAATATCCAGCCAATGTGTCGGTTGGACGGGGAGTTCATGGTTAGTAAGAAGAGGTCTGCCATACATCCGTTCAAGGCGGGGTCAGGAACAAGGGGCCACAGGGAGTGGCTCAGAGGTGCTCTAAAGCCAGTGTGAGCAGCTCTACCCAGGATTTACGCAGCTCAGTGGAGAGTTTGGTTAGGTGATCTCTGGTCAGACCATTCACCCGATCTACCTTACCAGAGGATTGCGGTCCGGAGGGAATGTGTAGTTTCCATGTGATGCCCAGGGAGGAGACCTGTGGAGTAATCTTTGAGATAAAGGCGGGTCCATTGTCCGACTGGTGATGGTGTCCACCATAGTAAGAAGTGGGTGTTATCTGCGTTAGGGAGTGGGACACCCTTGAGGCCTGGCATGATTGAGAGTTGAGGATTGGGAGAGGGAGATGAGATAAGAGGGTCTTTGACAAAGAGAGTAGAATCTAACAGACAAGAAGGTGATGGAGGGGAGAGAGCCTGTTGAATGAGCAGGCCCTTGAGCCTAGGTGGAGAACTAACGTTTACAGGTTGGCCCAGTGTGGGTTTTAAGGCCTGTCTAGCGAGACAAGCAGCTGCCACAAGTGCACGCAGGCAGGGCTGCCATCCTCTTACAGTGGGATCCATTTTTTTTAGAAAAATAAGCAACTGTTTGCTGGACTGGCCCAGGTTGGTCCAGAATCTCTAGAGCAATGCCCTGTTGCTCATCTGTCCATAACAGGAATGGCTTTCCCGGGTCTGGGGGAGAGAAGGCTCATCTCAGAGAGCGTTGTATGGATAAAGCAGAAAAAACGGGGTGTACAAACAAAGAAAAGCTTAATCATGATCACTGGGCCTACTAGGGGCAGCATCCATGGCAGTAAGGGAGAGCTTGTCCACGTTTGGTTGTACTGGCCCCAGCTTCGGCTGACAAAGTATCGATCAGAGGGGGCTTTGCTGGTCAGATGAGCAAGCCCATGAATGTGTTGAAAGAGGGGGAGACACCTGAGTACACACGGATTCTCACCAAAATCTCCCTCTCAGACATTCAACACTTTATTTTGCTTTCTTCCTTATGCAATTTCATTTTACTCATCCTGCTTTACATTATCTTAAGGCCCTTCAGAATATCCCTCTTTCATACATTTCTTTTTTCAAACACACATACCTCACCTCACTTGCATTTACCAGACTTAGCTAAATCTTAGTTTTAGAAGAGAATTGAACACCATCTAAACAATGATGAAAAAAACACAAATTTAAGGTAGATAGCCCCTGTAGCTTTTCGTTCCTGTACCCAGTGATTTAATTGGCAGAGACTGGTGTCCCAAGCCTGCATCTGTTGGGTGATATTAATGTTTCCAATCTGGCTAAGGTCACACTGTGGGGTTTGAATCCAGGGAGGAGGAGGGGTGGGTGGCCATCTGGAGAGGATTTTTACAAGGGGAAATTCCAGCTGGGCTGACACTGTGTAAGAATCCCAAGCTGCAAAATCCCTCCTGCACGTACTCCATGACAAGCTGCAGCTTTGGCCCAGGGGACACTGGACACCTAGGTGTGCTCGCTGGGGGACTGAGATTGATCATAGCCTAGGCTTCGAGGAGCAGGAAGATGTGCGGATTTTCCAGCTGAGCAGGTCGTGGTCGAGTAGGGCTGCTCTGTGAATAACCTCTGCCCACCTTGGAGAGTCCCATTTGGATTCTAATATACTGGTCCCCGAGTCTTTCTTAAGGGGACCTAGAGAGCCTCTCTATCTGCTCCTTGGAATCTGCATGTTTTACCACCTGGGGACAAGCCTTTGCAAGAGCTCCTGCATCCTCTGCACCATCCGTGTGCCCAGGGGTGAGCAGCAGGTCTCTCCTACCAAGGGGCAGAACCTAAGATGGGTGAGAGAGTTCCAGGGTTCCCCGCCTCTGGCCCTGGGGCCACTGGAGGCTCTGCCCACACAGCCCCACACCCCTCTCCTGATCCTGTACCTGCTCACCTCTCCCCAACCCTTCCACACCATACCCGTCACCCACTCTTCTCCCCTCCAGGTGCTTCACCAGTTTTGTTGCCCGCCTGGCCCTTCACCTGCTCTGCTCCAGGGACGTCTGTGCTCCAGGGACATCTGTGCTGCCCAGACTTCTGTGCTGCAGTCCTGTGAGTCTCATGCTGCTCCTGGCCCCTCTGACTGGGCCCAGCCACTGGGCCTCTCCAGAGCCTCAACCTTCCCGGGTGTACTCCTTTTCCCCATGGCCACTGAGTGGTAGTGCTTTGGGGGTGGGTGTCTTCTGCCAGCTATGGTGCTATTTTCAATCTTTGTTGCTCTCCAGTTCCAATGCTGCACAGCAGCAACAAAATTCCAGGATAATTTCTAATACTGTATCTCTGGCCCTGATGACTGCTGAAGGGGCCACTGCACTGGAAGGCCAGCCACGTATTGGGAGACATCTTAGGGCGTTGCTGCAGGGCTGGGGAGCTGGACAGATTGTGTTGGCCCTGCTTTCCTGGTCCCTCTCCAGCTGGGGGCCTGTCTCAGTGGTGCTGCCGTGCTCCCCAGCGTCCTCCAGCTGGAGGATTGACACCGAGGTGCTGCTGTGCTTCCCGGCATCCTCCTGCTGGGGTCCAGCCACAGAGGTGCTGGTGTCCCCCCAGGCATCCTCCAGCTCTGGGCCTAGCATGGAGGGTCTGCCCTTTGGGGTGTCCTCTAGCAGGGGGCCTGGCCCTGTGGCAGTGGTGTGCTCCTGGGCGTCCTCCAGCTCAGGGACCTGGCGGAGATGACCCTGTTGCCCGGGGTGGCATCCTTTCCCCTCTTTTGGACTTCTGCTTTCGCAGGATACCTGGCCTTCGGGCATTCCCCAAAACTTCAGGCTGCGGGAGGGGGGCGGGTGGGCATCCTTTCCGCTCTTTTGCACTGGGTGCTTTCGCAGGATAACTGGCTTGGTGTATTCCCCCAAACCTCGGGTCACCAGGCTCCTGAAGGTAACGCACTTCGGCACCTGGAAAGTGACGCGCCGCGGCTGCTCCTCCCCCTCCTCCTCATAGTCCTCCTCCCCCGCCTGCTTCCTGGAGCGGAGGATCAGGTAGGTGGTCATGACCTCATCGTACTTATTAGCGTCAATGGCCTCCCGAATTTCCTGCCTCTGGTAGCCCAGGAGCTCCATACCTTTGGTTATGGCTGGGTCCTGGGGGCAGAGTGACGGCTCGCTGAAGGGCAGGAGTCCCTTGCTCGTTTCTGCTACCCAGGCGTGCTTCTGGATGCTCTCCTGGGGGCGGAGCCTCCAGGGGTCCCGTGCCAGCATTTTGGCCAGCAGGTCCCCGCTCTGGACCGTGAGGTAGGAGGTCAGGTGGACGTTCCCACCCAGGACGCGCTCCCTGATTGCCCTGAGGCTGGGCCCCCTGAAGGGCAGTGTGCCGGTCACCATTTGGTAGGGCATGATGCCCAGGCTCCACACATCCACCTTGGGGCCTTTGTACCTCTGGCCAAGGTAGACCACGGGGTCCCTGTGTTCCGGGCGACAGCAGCACGTGCTCAAAGCCAGGTTGAAGCCCTGGACGCTGATTCCGAAGTCTGCCAGCCTGACTTTTCCCTCTCGGGTCAGCACTCACCAGCCCTGACTGTGCTCACTGCCCTTGTGCTACCTCCACTGACAACTGACTCTCCTACGATATTAATAAATGTACTAGTACTAATAGTACTCAAGTATTCACTAAACCTCACTAAATACTGACAATGCTAACTTAACTCAACCAGCAATACTAACTTCACTCTCTTTACTAGCAATACTAACTATACTACAAATACTATGGGTATAAATTTCTATTTCCCTGTGTTTTCCTAATCTTAAAATCTGACTGTTTATTGTAAAAATTGCTAAGTTACTTTGGACTTCTAATAATCTATACAGGACACTTAATGGTTGAAAAACTTCCAAATTGCTTATCGGGTCTGTGTAAAGTTTTGTTAAAACTACTTAGCCTGCTAAAACTATAGAGTGAAAATTCAGCTCTTGCGAGTTAAATTCCAAACCTAAGATTTCTTTTTTTTTAAGATTTTTTATTTATTTATACAAGAACTGGGTACAGTCAGAAGCGCAGGAGGGTGAGAGATTTCACCAGAGCCAGAGGGGAGAGCAGAGCAGGCAGACCAACCAAGTATACTGCTGAGGGGAGCAGCGGGTGGCAGGAGAGGTCTGAGTGCCATGTGGGAACTCGAACGGCAGCCCGGAATCGAACCAGCCAGCCACGCAACCCAGTGCTCAACTGCTGTGCCACCAGGGAGGCCCCAAAATCAGATTTCTAGTGAGAGTCCAGGAATAAGCGAACAATAAATTAAGATCTTAATGTGTCTCTTCTCCTGTATACCTCATGGTACATAAAAAAAGTTAAAGCCAACAAGTCACTCTTAAAAATATAAATTTGAGGGCCTCCCCTCGTGGCCCAGTCATTTTAGTGTAGTGTTGTGAAGCTGTCCACAGCCTCTGCAGTGCCAGTTTGATCCCGGCTGGCTAACGAGGGTCCCCCATGGCACTGCAGACCTCTCCTGTGGCACCTGCTGCTCCCCTCAGCAGTGTAGTGGCAGGATAGGCACAGTGCAGGTTCTCTGATCTGGCAGACAGGGTAAAGGAGAGTCTTGGAGTCCTCAGTGGCTTTCTCAGGCTTCTATGGAGCTTTACATGCATTGCAGCAACCAGGTACACGGCAGGCTGGGGTGCCAGGGGGCCAAGAGGCCGGCAGGCCTCCAAGCCCTAAGTCTTCACTCTGGGCTTCTCTGGCTTCTTTTCTCCCCTTCTCTCTCTCTCTCTGTCTCTTTGTCTCTCTCCTCTCTCCTGCTTCTGCTTCTCTTGGTGACTATCTCTCAGGACTCCTCTCATGGCCCACAGAAGTAAAGAAGACAGTTTGCTACAATGTAACAACTGCAGGTGCCCCATCAGGCAGGGCAGTCCTGATGGTGGGAGGGCAGAAAAGCCTGAAAACCATTTGGCCTACAATCAGTCTGCCACTCTGTCTCTGGTGAATCCTCTCACCCTCCCTGGCAACTGGTCTGTACCCTGGTTCATGTATAAATAAATAGGAGGGCGGAGCAACATGGCGGCGAGGAGACGCTGCGAGTAAGATCTCCCATTAAAAAAAAAAATAATAGGATGGAAAAGCGGCAGGTCCCAGTAAGAACTGGGGCACGGAAGATAAATGGACGACCCCAGCAAACTACCCGAAGAAGAAAGTTGCCAAAAAAGAGGACTAGAAGGGAGGAAAGCGCAGAACCCTGCCCCCACCACCCACCCACAAAGTCGGCACTCTCCAACCAACAGAGAGGAGGAAAAAAACAAACTAAAACAAACAACAAGAACAAACTACGCAGCAAGTGGGACTGGGAGTGGAAAGGAAATACTTCAGCCACCACACCCCGTGAACAGGAGCTGTGGAGAACCCTGCAGGATTCACCACGGTGGTGAGCGAACGGCTCCAGGCGCCATTAGAGAACAACAAAGACTCTGGAGACCTGCACACAGCCCCGGGCTGGCCGGTAAGCTTGCTTGGAAAAGCGGCGCGCTTGAAAAGCAAACGTGGATCAGGATCGCGGCTGCCCAGGTCCCCGCGCCTGCGACCGAGGCTTGCGGGGAGACACGCGGGGGCCCTCACTGAGGTGAAAGTCCCTCACTGAGTAATCAGAAACCAGGCGCCCGGACACGGGACCAGGGTGCAAAATGTGCCATTCCTGGGGCCAGTGAACTGGGCTACAGCCCATGTCCTGGACCTGAGGGCTTTGGAACTGAGACCCGGGGCATGAAATTTGGGGCGTGGGCCCTCCACGTCGGTGGGACACAAGGCAGACACAGCACCCCAAAGCCGTTGAGGATTTCCCTACCATTCCCACTCTGTTCCCTGTCCCACAGGGTGAAAAACACAGCTCCCCAAGGGCTCTAGGAGAGATCTCTGGCGCCACCTAGTGACCAGAAAAAAAGTCATTAACACCTTTCTTCAGAAAAGACTGCTTGACCAGCAGAAGGCTCCTGGAGGAGCCCGTGGCCAGCTGGGAAGTTAGCCCACCCCAGGGCCCTTCAGACCAGCAGTCTGAGCCCACAGGGGGAGCGGACACCAACAGCCGGGGCAGACCGGGCATGCAGAATAGTGTGCCTGAGACTGGACTCGCAGGGAGTACGTCCCGCATCGCCATTTTAGAACAGGGACATTTCTTCAGTAAAGACTGCCTGCAGAAGGCTCCCTCAGGAGCCAGAGGTGAGTGGGGAAGCTCGCCCATGCCAGGCCCCTTCTGGCCTGCAGTCCAAACCGAGAAGGGGAGCGGGAACCCACCGCCGGGGCAGACCAAGCACACAGGGGAGTGTGTCCCCACATTGGCATTTTAGAACAGGCACCTTTCTTCAGTAAAGACTGCTTGAAACCGACAGATGGCTCCTGGAGGAGACAGAGGGGAGTGGAGAAGCTCACCCAAGATGCCGGCCAGTCCCAGCAACAGTGTCCCAATGCATACGACAAATTAGAAAACAGACAGTAGGGAGTAGAAGAAACACACACAACCTAACAAGCCCTCAGGAAAAAAGCACACCACAAAAAGAAAACCACCCCCCAGATTGCAACGACAGTAACTTGGAAGAACTTCTGAGACTTCCAGAAAGAGAATTTAAAATTGCCGTGATTAAAAAAATGACAGAACTCATAAAGGAAAACAATCATCAGAAGATGTAAATTGAGTCCCTAAAGAGGGAAAACAATAGTCAGAAGAATGAAATTGAGTCCCTAAAGAGGGAAGCAAAAGAAACGCAGGAGATCAAAGAATTAATGGAGGAACTAAAGAACTCTGGGAAAAGCAATGAAAGCAGAATAGATGAAATGGAAGAACGAATAAGTACTCTTGAAGAAACAGAAATAAAAAGAACCAAAACAGAAAAGGAAAGAGAAGTACGAAGGAAAAAGAACGAAGAAAGATTTCAGGGACTATCTGACTCCATGAAGAAATGAAATATAAGAGTTATAGGAATAGCAGAAGGAGAGGAGAGAGATGTAGGAACAGAGAAAATATTCCAGGAGATAATTGAAGAGAACTTCCCAAATGTGAAGTAGGAGCTGAAAATTGATATACCAGAAGCAAGAAGAACACCAAACTTCCACGACGAAAGGAAAAACACAGCAAGACACATAATAGTAAAGCTCCCAAGAATCTAGGACAAGGAAAAAATAATGAAGCTGACAAGAGGGAAGAAACAGATAACATTCAAAGGAAAAACCAATCAGGCTGACATCAGACTTCTCCGAAGAAACACTCTGGGCAAGGAGAGAATGGAGGGACATAGTCAACAGACTCCAAGAAAACAGATGCCAACCAAGAATACTCTATCCTGCAAAGCTCTCCTTCCTCTGTGAAGAAAGAATAAGGACCTTCCCAGACAAACAGAAACTCCGGAATTTCATTATGACTAATCCCCACTCCAAAAAATACTACAAGTAATCCTAAAGCCAGAACCTCAGAGGGACGAATAACAACAAAAGAAGGCCAAAAAAAAAGTTATTAAAAGAATAAATAAATAAAATCAAAGGAAAGACAAACACAATGGCAAATACAGATGCTAACATATCAATATTAACTCTCAATGTAAATGGACTAAACTCTTCAATAAAAAGACACAGAGTCGCATTCTGGATTAAGAAACAAAACCCAACCTTTTTTCTGTCTCCAGGAAACACATCTAGCTACAAAAGATAAAAATAGACTCAAAGTTAAAGGATGGAAAACAATCCTACAAGCAAATGGACCAAAGAGAAAGCAGGAACAGCTATACTTATATCAGATAAAACAGATTTCAAACTCCAAAAGATAAAAAAAGACCTGAATGGTCACTACATTATGATCAAGGGGACAATACTTCAAGAAGAAATAACACTCATTAATATATACTCACCAAACGAAGGAGCACCAAAATATATTAAAAAAAAAAAAAGGCATTCAAGCAATTTGGTTAAAAAAAAAAAAAAGTTGCCCTCCAAGGCAATTGGCCTGTACCCTGGTTCATGTATAAATAAATAAATAAATATTTTTAAAAAAATAAATAAAAAATATACAATTTTGAGAAATATTTATTCTAAAGGAATTAGTAAAACCAGTATCTACATTTCATCAATAAAAATGTCTCAGTATTTTCACAGATAGACTAACTACTTTTTAAAAAAATAACTACTTTTTAAAACTAATGCACATGACCAATATTTTAAAAAAAGAATCAAAAAATATCCATTTCTATCACTGTCTAATGCCTTAGGAGTATTAGTTATAAATGACACCTCAGTGAGCCCTGCTCCCACGACCAACGTCAGTGTCAGTCTGGTATTCCCAGCAAGGCTCCTGGCGGGGACCTGCTTCAGGGCCCGGGGGCATGGTTGTGTCAGTGAAGTGGACCTGATCTGTGTGGCCTCGAGCAGACTGAAAAACACGTTCTCTTTGATTAGAGGTCAGGGTGGAAGAGAGGATAATGTGTAATCATGACACCGAAGGTTATAGGTGTAACCTTAGGTGTAACCTTGGTAAGATAACGGAATTCTTTGGTGTAGTTAGTGGGATCATTAGTGAAAGAGCCGAGACACTTTTCAATCTGGGAGAGATCAGACAGAGGGAAAGGATCGTGGACTCCACCTACTCCTTCAGTCCCCGCAACCTCCCTAAGGGGACAAAGAGGACGACTGTGAGAGCAGGTGTGGCGGCTGGGAGGTGGAAGGGGCCCAGGCCTGGGAAGCTGAAGGAGGTGAAGACTGAACATCTAGAGGATCAGAGAATGCAGAAGAGTGGTCTGGAGAGGGTGAAGAGTGAGAAGAGTCTCGAGACTTGGGAAGTAGAACTGGTTTGCAGGAGGGAGGGACTGGAGCGCACGAGAAAGCAAGCCTGGACATGAGGGATCTCTGACCATGTTCCATTGCGGTGACAGAAACTGTTCAGGTCTGTAAGGACCGTGAAATGGAAAGTGCCCTGTTCTGGCCAATGAGAGCCATTCTCCAATGGGCACTGAGGCTGGGCAGTGTTGCAGAAGAAGACTAGACGCTGAGGCGCAGATCTGGCCTGAGCCCCAGCAGATCGAGGTTTGAGAGATGGCGTCCCAGAGGGATAACTGGGCTCAGCTTGGAATGTGAGGACCCAATGGCTAAGTTGGCTCCTCTCCTGAACGAATGGGGGTACAGACTCAGGAACGCAGTTTTCCATGACCTCATCTGACCTTTGGGGGCACAGGACCCGAATCGCGGCGTCCCACGACCCGGTCCTGGCCTTTGGAATTGGGGCAGGCGAGCGAGGGGGACATCTCCACCGCTCGGTTGACACCCGGACTGGGACAACTGGGCCGGACGGGTGTCCCCAAATCCAGAACCAGGAGCAATGGGGGTCAGCTGGCATAGGACTTCGGTTCAAGGAATAGTCAACCAGGATGGGGGTGAGGAGAGGAGCCGGGTAACCAGGGGTGAGGGCCTCCCAGGAAGGAGGGTCAGGCAGGTGACTCACCCCCAAGGATCAAGGCCTGTGGTGGATGTGCGGCGTCTACAATGGAGAGGAGAGTCCCAGGGACAGGGAGGCGGCCCTGGTGCCAGGGAACATAGCCTTCTGGGTTTCGGGCACCAAGATGAAAGGTTTGGCGTGGCAAAGAAAAGGGGAGCCAGGCTAAACTTTCTCAAAGGAAGGGAAAACTCATTGTGCCCCAAGGCGAGCTTTGCTGACCCAAGGTGGGTTGTCCCTGAAGTCACGCCCGTTGTGGGGGGAGATGTCATTTCATAGGGTGAGGAGACGTTAGGCAGGAAAACTGGGTTGGTAGCGGGGAAACAGGCTTAGGGGGAACAAAGTTGTTTTTTTCGTGGAGCCGAGTTGTTTTCTCCTGCTTATGGCTTCAGTTTCGGTTTGATGGAATCAGGGGTACTGGTGTTAGGGCCATCTTATTGTTTGTATGTGGGCTTCCCCATTCCTGGCCCCTGCATCGACCTTTCATACCAGCCTTTTGTTGATAGGAAAAGGGGCGACGGTTCTTTCTTTGGCTACTTCCTGCTGGACGGGGGCGAAGACCAGGGTGGGGCTCAGGCCTGGTTATGAGACGGTCTTTGCAGGGACGCGAGGATATGGGTGGAGGAGTTGGTTAAAGGTGCTACGGGGCAGTCTTGGATCTGGTGTTGGATGAAATGCAGTAAGCATGGGGCAAAAAGAAAAAATAAGGTTAGGATCAGAGGCCCTGGAAGTGCTCATACGTTGCCTGAGGCTGTACTGATCTGGAATCTCTAGGCATCGACAGAAGAACGGGATGTGGCTTGAAGTGATGGGATTAGAACAGAGGAGAGAGAGTCAGAGGGCCTCTGCTCTGCAGGCTGAGTGGAACCTGGACCAGGGGCGCAGTGATGCGTACCCGAGTTGGGCCCAGCACTTGCATACATACTGCTTGTCCACAGGGACCGGTTTGACCCTGCAAAGCTGATGCCAAGATGTGTTGCCCAAGACCTTGACAGCCATTTGTGTAGTCAGGATGATCGTGTGTGGACCCATCCACTTTGGCAGAAGTGATTTTGGAGAGATGGCTTTCATAAGAACCTGGTCTCTAGGACACAGCAGGTTGACAGGTGCATCAGGGACGGAGGCACAGGTTGTGGCAGACAACGGTCTGCGTGTTCTTGGAGCAGCTGTCTGAGCAAACAGCAGTATGGAAAATATCCAGCCAACAGTGTAGGTTGGACGGGGAGCTCATGGTTAGTAAGAGGAGGTCTGCCATACATCCATTCAAAGGGGTAAGGAACAAGGGGCCTCAAGGGGTGACTCAGAAGTTCATTAAAGCCAGTGGGAGCAGCTCCACACAGAATTTCCGCAGCTCAGTGGAGAGTTTGGTTAGGTGGTCTCTGGTCAGACCATATACCCGTTCTACCTTACCAGAGGATTGCGGTCGGGAGGGAATGTGTAGTTTCCAGGTGATGCCCAGGGAGGAGACCTGTGGAGTAATCTTTCAGATAAAGGCAGGTCCACTGTCCGACTGGTGATGGTGTCCACCATAGAAGAAGAGGGTGTTATCTGCGTTAGGGAGTGGAACACCCGTGAGGCTAGCAGGTTGGAGAGTCATCGATTGGGAGAGGGAGATGAGAGGGTCTTTGACAAAGAGTAGAAATCTAACAGACAAGAGGTGATGGAGGGGAGAGAGCCTGGTAAATGAGTTGGTTGTGGAGCTGATGTGGAGAACTACATGTACAGGTTGGCCCAGTGTGGGTTTTAAGGCCTGTCTAGCGAGACGAGCAGCTGCCACAAGTGTGCGCAGGCGGGCCTGCCATCCTCTTACAGTGGGATCCATTTGTTTAGAGAAATAAGCAACTGGTCACTGGACAGCCCAGGTTGGCGCAGACCCCTAGAGCAATGCCCTGTTGCTCATCTGTCAATTACAGGAATGGCTTTCCCGGGTCTGGGAGAGTGAAGGCTCATGTCAGAGAGCTTTGCCTGGATAAAGCAGAGAAAACAGGGTGCAGAAACAAAGAAAAGCATCATCATGATCACTGGGACTACTAGGGGCAGGATCCATGATGTCCTGGCCTACGTTCGGCTGACGAGTTAGTGATCAGAGGGGCTTTGCTGGTCGATGAGCAAGCCCATGAATGTGTTGGAGGAGGGGGAGACACCAGAGTACACACGATTTCTCACCAAAATCTCTCTCTCAGACCTTCAAACAATTTTCTTTTGTTTCTTTCTTTCTAATGCCATTTCATTTTACCCATCCTGCTTTACATTGTCTTAAGGCCCTTCAGAATATCCCTCTTCCATACATTTCTTTTTTCAAACGCACATACCTCACCTCACTTGCATTTACCAGACATAGCAAAACCTTGTTTTAGAAGGGAATTGAACACCATCTAAACAATGATGAAAAAACACAAACTTAAGGTAGATAGCCCCTGTAGCTTTTCGCTCCTGTCCCCAGTGATTAATTGGCAGAGAATGGTGTCCAAAGCCTGAATCTGTTGGGTGATATTATTTTTCCACTTTGGCTAAGGTCACCCTGCAGGGTTTGAATCCAGGGAGGAGGAAGGGGTGGGTGGCCATCTGGAGAGGATTTTTACAAGGGGAAATTCCAGCTGGGCTGACACTGTGTAAGAATCCCAAGCTGCAAAAGTTCGAGGTGACAATGCTCACTGCGGGACTGAGATTGATCATAGCCTAGGGCTTCCTGGTGTAGGAAGATGTGCAGATTTTCCAGCTGAGCAAGTCGTGTGGAGTAGGGGCTGGTCTGTGAATAAACACTGTCCACCTTGAAGAGTCCTGTTTGGATTCTAATATACTCGTCCCGAGTCTTTCTTAAGAGGAGCTAGAGACCCTCTCTATCTGCTCCTTGCAACCTGCACGATTACCACCTGGGCCCAAGCCTTTGCAAGAGCTCCTGCATCCTCTATGCCATCCCCGTGCCCAGGATAGAGCAGCAGGTCTCTCCCAGCAAAGGGGCAGTATGGTTCTCAGGGAACTGAGCCTATGATGAGGGAGAGAGGTCCAGGTTTCCTGCCTCTGGCCCTGGGGCCTCTTGACCCGGGGCCATCCACACAGCCTCATACCCCTCCTGGACCCTGTACCTGTTCAGCTCTACCCAGCCCCTCCACACCCCACCACTCTCCCGCTCTGCTCCCCTCCAGGTATTTCAC